>NC_136512.1:34928327-35180827 GCF_053919585.1 Euprymna scolopes | reverse complement strand
CCGCATTTATATCATATTATTTAAATGTACGACCGTAGAAGACAACCTGGATTTTTCTCTTATCTAAGAAGGATTTTGAGCAAATAATAACGTAATAATTCAATTTAATTTTAAAACCAATTAATACTAATTTGATAAGGAATAATAAAGAATGAAAAGAAAGGCGAAAGTAAGAATACTCCCAAGAAACTCCAGTTTGATGACAGTAGTACTTATTAAGAAGTTATTAAGTTATTGAGTTAACAACTGTTTTTGTGTGTGATGATGTATACTTTTGAGATGAGGATTTATAATTATTTTTTGTATTATTTGGGCTATTATTCTCATCTTGGTTGTTTTCTTTTCTTTTTCACAACGTTTCGGTCGATGTAACCTCCGGCCATCTTCAGGCGCATTTACACTGGATGTTTATTAGTGTAGTTCAAATAATAAGAAAAATAATTATAAATTCTCACGTCCAAAATATTCATATCAAAAATGCGGAATGGACCCGAATTTATTAAAAAAAAAAAAAAAAAAAAAGACTTGGCGCTATTTGCGTTTTAAATTTCTAATGGCTGTGTTCGTTGGGAAAGCAAATAAACCAAACATTTTTTCACAATTCACCAATAAAATCCAGCGTGAATGCACCTTAAGATGGTCGGAGGTTACATCGGCCGAAACGTTGTAAAAACAAAACAACCAAGATAAGAATAATAATGTTTCGTGTGTTTTTAGTTTGATATATACTTTTCTTTCCTTTTATTTGCTTGCCTGTGAAACATGGAAATTGTTGCCTATTGAAAATCCATTTGACGTTAATAAAAGGACTAATGCTGCATAATCACGTTGATCCACCGGTTCCCGCTGGATCAACGAAGTTAAGCAACGTTGAACCTGGTTAGTACTAAATGGGTGGCCATTTGGGACTACTAGGTGTTGTATGTGCTCTCCGCTTATGTCGGCATTGTTACCAGTCGTCCTGAGCTTCTTGCCACTGAACTCGAACTGCCGATTCAGAAGAGGTGTGGTTGATGATTGCGCAACCCCTTGCCTCACAATTTCACGCGCAGCTACCCCTACAGGGGGTATCCTTTGTCTTTCGAGACTGAACGGATGCATCGAGATCGAGATCGACTAAAAATGAATAAAATCGAATCTGTTAAGAGAAACTAAAATTGTCTTAACTCGAAAGTTAGTTTACGCGAAATCTTTTACCGATTACCGTTGTCTTAAAAGCCAAAATAACACGTGCGCGTTAATGTTGTCATGAATTACTCTTAGAGACAACTGGTTCGTCTAGTATAAGGATTCCCAACCAGTGGATCGCTACCCCCTGAGAGTCACGATGCATTCGTAGGAGAGCGTGTAGCCTTGTTAGAAATAACTTTGGATAATATTAGTTTAACTTCATTAATTACCTTCGTTAAAGCTCTTACCTTTCCTTTTATTTTGGTGTAAAGTAAAATGTGTGCTACGGCACACCAGCGACATCAGACATCTCACTAGCAGGGCTGGATTGCTTTTCAAAGCTATGATAATATTGTTTTACGAGATATATGTTGTTTTTTTCATGAATTCAGGTCGAAATAATGTGCTTTAATTTAGTAATAAAAATTATATGAATGTTTTTAGATGTTTGATTTCCTTTTCTTCATAAAATATATAAAGAAAATGAAACTACTGATAGTACGCCCTAAGTAGGAGGTTGCATGGGTTTCAAGCCTTTAGGTAAAGGGTCGCGATTACCAAAAGGATTGGAAACACCTGCTCTAGTACGCAGTTTTATTCCAATACAAGAATTCTCCCCAGTCTATAAAGTATTTATATATATTCAAGATTCCACACTGAGGTCCAGTCTTGTTTTATATCTATTGAGTTTTATAATCGATTTTGTTTCTTTCTGTTTGCGTGCATATGTGGATAGGAATTTATAGAGTTTATGACATGTTTGCTTAAAATGTTTGGCTAAGTTTAAAGAGACACCAAAATTCCAGCCCAGATATGTCCATAGAAACCAAACAAATTAATTTTAAAATAAAGGACACGCAAAAAAGGTCTGAACTGCAATATCGGTGTTTTTAACGTTTTTATGCTTTTCTTACAAACTCAAAAATATGTTGTTTGAAATAAATCTTATTTGACAGAACCATTTGCTTTAAAAGGTAATTCACAACGATATGGATTGCGTGGTTTCATGTGAAAAAATACAAGTTAATTTGGAACGATTTGTACGTTTAAACAAAGATTGAACGTTTCACAAAGTTGAAAACGTCTCATTTACATTTTCATTTTTCATTACATTCTATATTCATTCCAATTTTATTTTTTTGATAAAGAGTGGAAGACCGCTCGAAACCTTAACATTTAAATGATAACGTTTTTCCATAAGCCTGCGAGATGTACAATTTGTCAAATGTGAAAAAGTCATTATTTTTAGCCGAGAAACACACTTTAAATTCCTACACAAGAATGCATAGGTTTATCTTATAAACATAATGGATTATCTCCCCTTTTGTCCCTCTCTTTCTCTTTGTCTCTCTATATCCCCTCTCTCTATATACATGCACACATTTATATATATATATATATATATATATATATATATATATATATATATATATATATATATATATATATGTGTGTGTGTGTGTGTGTGTGGACACTAAAAACTGTACCTACCAGGAACTAGTCGTACACACGGCACTCACCTAAATGTTATGTGGTTACTCTTTGGCTTTGATCATAGCGTAGTATCTCTGTTATGTTGTGGCGGGCAGTCCCAAGGGTCAGAACAATTATTATGATAATTTCTTAAATTATTTAGATTAAAAACGTATCCAGAATTTTTTTTAAAAGACAAGATCGTTAGTTAAAATATTTATTTTAAATATTTAACTGAGGAATTTTGTCGCAAGGAAAAAAAGTTGTGAATAGAGGAAAAGAATAAAAAAAGAAAGTTTGGAAGTTGGTTTAGTAAACATCGACGTTGCGTACTTGACAAACAGGATTGCCCACTCTGGCTGACGCAAGAAACACATAAGCTAGGAGAAATCAGAATAACGAGTTAGTTTGTAACAGGAAGTCGAGGAGGCGATTCGGAAATTAGCTAGCCACTGGGTTAGAAGCATTGCTGGTAAATAGATATGGAGAAGTAAAAGAAGGCTATAGCAATGCAGGGAATCGGCTATTTTATTAATGTGACGTATGAACAAAATGCACAAATGAAAGAAGGTCTTATTTGTTTTTTTTTAAATTTTAACTTCGCATATCCATTTATTTTTCAAGATCATCAAATCAGTAATTATGAATTATTATTTGATATATATGGGTTAATATTTTAAAAAAATATATTTTTTTTCAAAACAAAAGGGACCAAAGAATGTGACCAAAAAATTTACTTAAAAATAGAAAAACATAAAAAACAAAACAAAACAACAACAACAACAACAACAACAACAACAACAACAACAACAACAACAAAAAGACTTTTTTTTATACGATGTGTCACCGGGATTGTGCCGTGTATATCTATATATTGATGACTTGTCAAAGGGAATGAATTTTGTAGTAGAAAATATTCTGCGTTGTTTGAGACGAAGTGCTATTGTCAGAGAAGATGCGACGCAGGCAGCGGTAATCGAAAGTTACTAGTCGCTTTACGCCTTCTACGCTCACCGGCTAGGACTCGTTGCGATACCATAAGAAAAACACATCGACGCTGAACACCAACTGCTTGACCGTTCAGGATACTTATCTCTTGCACCAATAAAGACATTAATGATTGGTTCACAAAGAATTAACCATTGCGCTTTAATTTACGATAATAACCATAGCAGATTTCCCTTTTCGGAATTGATGCAAAGTGACGTATTGTTCTAAGGTAAGTCGACATTTTATTAACTACTCAATGGAGCAATCGGTTTTTCCGGTCGCAAATTACACTTAAATATATATTTTTTTTTTACACAGTGGCCACCACTTATCAAGACCCGGAAGCCACTCAGGGATAAGGGTTATTGCAAGTACATTACGTTAGTGTGGAGATTTGATGAAGTGTTTACTTAATGGGGCAGTTCATTAGGAATTTGTTAACGTTGGACTTGAAGACATCCAAGTTGTAGTCAGGTGGGAAGCAGGCAGACGGAACATATTTTAATTTATGCAGATTTCGTACTCATCATCACGGAGGCAATTGAATATTATTTATATAGTACTAATTTCAAAGTTAAAAAAAAAAGAAAATGACATCGGTTGTTACATAAGGGCTGTCCCCTTTTCATGTAAGTATAAAAATGGAGAATTTAGTTTTAAATGAAAATGAAAAAGCATAGGCGGAATTCGAACCTCGTAATCTAGTTTAGAAATAGATTACGTGTGAGAATTTAAAAATGTAAAATAAACATTTGTTTAGAATATAGATAAATATTTCAAGGAAAGAATGTTAGCTGTCAAGTTTATTATGAAATTTTAAATTGAAAGAATGCCGCTTATAAGATAATGTTTTTAAATATTGGAAAAATAGCTTAAAATTCCTGTTGTAGAAATAGGAAAAGTTTTGGACACGTATGTCCAGGACACGTGAAAGAATGCACATGTTTTAACATGTGTATGACGTCACGGAAAATAGAAAGTTCGAGGGATAGAGAAAAACTTTAGTTAGAAGACAGTCAGTGAGAAAACTCAGAGAGAGACAGCCAGGCGTCTAGGAGCGAGACGTCACTTCAAGAAAAAATGTGAAACTTTGAAGATCTATGAAAGAACATTTTAATATATAAGAATTATAACATGAACAATCTATCTAAGTCTCTTCCAACATATCTCTCTAAGTCTTTTATAAACGAACAATCACTCTCTCGGAGTCTTTCAACATCCCTCACTGTAATAAGACTCTTTCTAAGCCTCTCTCTCTCACTAAGAAAAAGCATCTCTCTCAATGAAACCCCTATATAACACGGTAACATCAGCTAGAATCGAAACCACAACATTTAGCGATCTATTTCAACTTGTCGACATATTTCTTTACACGTTATTCTATTTTCTAAACAAAAAAATGATCGTTATAAACCATCCTTAGTGTTATTTGACCAGTAGTTAAATAGTTTATCGGTTAAATATTTTCATGCAGGCTCACATGCATACATATATCTGCTGTTTTATTTATATAAATAAATAAGAGAAATCCGTCACGGGGTATTGGTATATACTTTTTTTTTTTTTTTACTTCAGGTACTTTCTTTAGTTCTCTGAGACTAAGGTTTCCCGTCCGAGACAAACACTTGGCTTCTTTATGTTGCATTTATAATCGTTTAAGCATTCCCCACTTTTCCAATCTCGAATACGTAAAGCAGTTGGGGACAATTGTTTTCGCAACCATGAACCGCTTAACTAAGTTATACTTTTCTTTGTTGTCGTCTTTACTGTTGTTGTTGTTGTTCATTCATTTCGTATGGATCGGATTATTCTATTGTTGGTATTCATTTCCTCGGTATCTTTTTAGTTGGAATTCTTTCTAGAAAAACATCGAGTATCTACAGGAGGGATCACGTGAAGGTTTCCAGCCTCCCCAAGGGAAAGTGTTTCTATGGAACGAACTAGATTTGAACTTGTAGACGCATGGGCTTAGTTTGTATCATTAATCACTTAGCCATCGTCACCTCTTATAGTCGTTGCTTGGTTTTACTG
The DNA here is from genome assembly GCF_053919585.1 of Euprymna scolopes. NCBI lineage: Eukaryota > Metazoa > Mollusca > Cephalopoda > Sepiida > Sepiolidae > Euprymna > Euprymna scolopes. Next base: position 35,175,163 of record NC_136512.1, on the reverse strand, counting down.
AGTTCCAGAAGCAGAATTCAACTAGTCATTTATTTACTTTTATTCTCCCCAACCATTGATGTGTAATGAGCCACCGTGATAGAAGCCATATTAATAAGGCACACCATAGGTGAAGTATTAAGCAGCAAGATATTTGTTAAAATTACATTGAAATCTTTGCATATTGGTACGGTCGAGGAAACATGAAACAGGGAAAGAATTCCAAACAATCAAAGTAGAAGATCTGTCATTTTTACAGTAAAGTGATATTGCTGCTAGTCAAAGGGGTTGAGTATATTTTTGTTGAGGAGGATAAAAAGTGCAGTAAATTTTTTCTGAATACATTCCCTGGAATTGCTTGTGAAACATGCCCAGGGATGTAACGTTGTGGCGATGATACAGAGGCCGGTGTTCAGTAAAGAGTGGGGACCTACTAGGTTAAATACTTTTTTTTTACATCTTGTCTAAGAGGAAAAGACGAGTGATTGGTACAACAGCCCAAATGTTGCAATAGTCGATTAGTAGTTTTATTGAAATACAGAATATTGATAGGTGTTTATTAATTTTATTTATTGCGTGTGCCCCCCCCCTTCGAACAAGTGCATACTCCTCAAAGCCAAAAAGGATTCTCTTTCCAGTTCTCTTTCCAGATGCTACCGTTTCTCTCACTTCGTGCACACATTTGATCCAGGTAATAGAGCCGAAGCGTGTGGAGACGAATCTCCACATTTGACACACCCAGACCGCCCTCAGAAGGATGGGTATAACAGATATCGCGACAGACCATATGGGCCTTTCCAAGCCACAAGAAACTTAAAAGAGCCCTCTACAAATATAGCAGAGTATTTGACAGGATAGAAAGAACAGATAGACGGCATATGAAAATAGGATAGATGTGCGAATTGCACACCTCCGCTCTCTCCTTTAACGGAAGGTTTCTGCTGATCCACGGACTAGCTGCGGACCGGACCGCTTTCAGAACTTCCGATAAATTTTTTCTCCAGCTGAAGGTCAAGACCGAACCAGACGCCGACTATCTTGCAAGGCTCGTCGCTCCAACTAAAAGGTCACTGATAGGGGGACACCCCTCTAGGCACCGATGTGCAAACTCGAAGACTTGTTGCAGTTAATTTTGGCCCAATCTGATTTCTACACCGACGACACTAATCTCAGCATTGCTCGTTACAAGCACTGTTACATTTGTCGGCATAGGCGGAATACTTTACTAGGGAGAAGGCGCCTGACAAAGTGATTTCACGTAAGACCGGATTCACCCTTAGCTTGCGCAGAAAAGGTTCTAATGCAAGCACATAGAACATCGGTGATAAATGGCAACCCTTACGAATAGGTCGTGATAAGCTGAAGGGTATCGATCTCTTCTCATTTACTTCTACCATCACTGTTGAGTTTGCATAAGGAAGATGAACCCACGAGCGAAATTGCGGCCGATAAAACAGCTCCAAGTAACGATGATCAACCCTATCGAAGGCTTTGGACTGATCTAAATTAATGAGCGCGATCTTAGTGTCAACTTTTTCTATCATCAAGCGTATCCGGGATTGTCCTGCCTTTCACGTTCTTAAACCATGAGTTAAATAAAACTGTTAGCAAGGGAACAAAGATGTACGAAAACATCAAATACACTTCGTAAGGCAGACCATCAATCTCCGGAGACTTATTAAGGCCGACCCGCTTTAAGGCTTCCTTCGTTATGTTACTTTCACACCTAGCTGCTTCGGTTGTCGAAAGACGGCCAAATAGGTGTTCAACTGACAGCCCGAGCTCCATGGAAAAAGCTCCTGGAAATGGGATCTAAACGCCTCCAGTACACCCATCCGGCAAAGTGACATGTACGATGTGCCGGTCAGCAGCATGTCGAAACTCCTCTGCATGCAGATCCGCGGCCATGATTGTTTCTTCCTGGAGCATTCTCTTTAACCTAACCCTAATCACTAAAGTTTGGTGCTCCTTTTCAGTTAGGGAGGCAAGCTGAGCCTTAATTATATTAATGCTGGAAATACGCCCTCCTCCACCACCCGATCTAATATAGATTCTAGTGTCGCGTTAACTGCCCTAGATTCTAGATTAAGTCATTTGCTAAAACTAGCAGAAAAGGACCTAATGGTTTCTTTACTTTTACCTACCACTTATTCCCAATTATAGCCACCGTCAATTTCCGGTGTAGGGTTAATAATAGCCCATCACCGTAACCCTCCAAATCGAACAACATGTTGAGCTTCCAATAACTGGCTAATCTAGGCTTAGGTCTATCTAAGTTTACCCGCGCATGAACAAGTCGGTGATCCGAGTAAACTATATTGTGGAAACTTGGACAATTTAAAACTCCTAGGTCCACTCGCGTAAGAACCGGCCAATATAACTCGATAGTTGTATCGGACCGGAACGGCACCTACCTGTCTAAGTCCACACTAAGTCATGAGGCCTTTCATTTTGGAGTTTGTCGATATAATCAAACTTATCTACAAATTCACGCAATACAAAAGCGCCCCGATCTCTGTTAGTGTCCTTAGAAGTTAACCCAAATCGATCTAAATCGAGGTCTAGGACCGCATTCCAGTCTCCCGCTACAATAACCGTTCGAGAAGTAATCATGAACTGCTCGATTTGCTGAAAAGAAGAAGCTCGCTGAACGTGGCTATTGGGTGCATAGACTCAAATAAATGAAACGCTATACTTTTTATGTTATGGTAACATCCAGCACGCAAAGTCTCTCCTCCTGATCCATGTAACACGGGGCGCACGGCGTATCTAAATACCATTTAACTAACCAAGAAACCTCTCTCGAATGAGAATAAAAGTACGCTGAGTAAGCACAATAAGTCTTAGACAGCGCACCCAAATAGTCACCTGGAATTAGGTGGGTTTCTTGCACACAACAAATATCCATTCCAGGGTGCTGCACGTCCAAGCTCAAGCGAAATTTTCGCAAGTCGTCCCTTAGCTTTCGGACAGCAAGCTCAATATCCATGATAGTGCCTTAAGGTTGAGAACCAGAAACGAATATGGCTCTCGTGATGGAATAAGTACCCATCTGAGTGCCGATGAGTCCATTACGAGAGAAACCGCCGATATGCAATGGCTAGGTTAGTTTCACTATCCTATACAGGGAGGAGTGCGTTTTAACCGAGACCCTCCCAACACAATATTTTCTAAGGTTGCCTGTGTCAGAGTTTTTAAAAATGGCTAAGGGCACTGCAAAATCAAACGACTTATTTGCTTCTTCTAGTTGTGTCCGTAGGTCTTTAGAATCCTCCTTTTTTTAGAACTGCTTAAATTCTTTTTGCATTGGGAAAGCTGCTGGGGTCATCTACGGGTTTACTTGTCACCTCCCTGAATTATATTCATTGCTATAAATCGGTTCTCTTAAAATATACGGAGTTGTTAATTTGGGCGTCGCTAATTTTACATATTTCTTTACCAAGTAAATAAAGTGGTCTTTTCTTTTTATTCGGGGAGGGTAATTTTTCTGTTTCCGTTGAGATAGCATGGGGGGGGGCTCTTCACGGGGGATATAGAAGGAAAATTGTGAGAGGAAGCAGAGGTAGATAAGACAGGGAAATATTTTTTGACAAGGCTGAGGGGAATCAATTTGGGGTGTTTATCGGGGACAGGAGATGTGACAGGAGTTATTTTTGCAGAAGAACGGGATTTAAGTTTAGAAAGGGACTGAGTGATAAGGTTTGCTTGTCTCTGTTGTTTGGGGATTGGTTTTGGAGAAGGGGGCGGCGATTTACAGGGAGATTTGGGTGTGGAGTTTTGGGGGCCATGAAGTTTCTGCTTAAGGTTCACAATTTCGACGTACTTCGCATTACCCGGGTCCTTTTCCAGCATAACCTTCTCCTCGATTGTTCCAGAGGGAAACAGCCAGTTTTCTTGCCAGTGACAATTTCCCATGGTTGAACTTTTTAAATATCACGTTTGGTAATCTCTCCAGGAAGGGTTGGAGATCCTTGACTGCTAATTTTATCCCCAGATGTTGCTCCACTCTTGATGTTGAATTTGGTGCTGTTTTCTTTTTTTGGGGGGGGGCAATCTGTAGTGAGGTGGCCAATCTCCCCACAATTCCAACATGTTGGGCTTCTGATGATTGGTAACTTATCCCCACCCTCTTCTAAAAAGAAAGGAATGCTTGAGAAGTTTTCCTTACCAAGAAGAATGTCAAAGACAAAACTACATGAAATTCGTCGCATTGAACAGCATAATTGTACCATATCTAAGCATAGATGCTCCAATATGTTCCCTGTCCACATGGTAAGAAACGTGAAACACGGACAGGGTTGTTCGTCTTCTTCCCATATACTCGGTACGGAGAATGTGATCTGGAGTGATAATTTCTGTTTGTGGGAAAAATAATCTTGTGCAGTATTAAAAATGGTGTTGCAAATGAATGACTTTTTTGGATTTGCGATCCAACACGAAAAGTATGAGGTATTTTTTCTGAATTTCTTGTAGTTTCGGTAAATCCACAGAGGTTTCTTTTTCAGTGATGAGATGTTGACAATTTGCTTCGGTTATGACATGTTGATCTGAATTTGTGAAGCGAGCAAAGAGGCTCTCTCCACAAATTCAGGTACGTTTATATCGACCTTTGGAGGTCGAATGCAGGTGTTTGTAGAAATATCCTCCGATTCCATGCTGTCCTTGTTCATAGGCGCCTGGCTAACAGAGGTAGCCCTAGCCAAACCGTTAAAAAACGGTAAGAAAATGTTCACAAAACTGTGAAAAATAACAGTCCAAAATTCACGGTAAAAATCTAGCGTCAAAAAATCGAAAAGGCGATAACAACAACAATAACAACAATAATGATAATAATAACAATAATGATAATGATAACAATAATGATAATGATTACAATAATGATAATAATAACAATAATGATAACAATAACAAGAAAAGAATAAGTGGCAGACGCGCAAAATAATAACAGACCTTATTAATAATATTATTTTCATAAACTTTTACAACAAAATATTAGAAAAATTTGGCAGAAGGTCAAAAATAAGGGAGGGGATGATACGGTCTTCACAAACTGATGCTAACTAACTAGTTCCTACTTTCACTTTGCTTTCACCACAATACCGCATTCATCTATCAGCGTATACATCCTTCATCGATCACCATAAAAACGACATACCATCAGAACCTACTTAAAGCCCATATAAAAGGGGGGGGGGAAATAATAAAATTTTATATAGAACAATCCAATGAAATGGTATGTACAATGTTAGTAACACCCAACCATTACTAAACTGTGGCAGATACGCCGATTTGCCAGTCGAAAGTATGATGCGGACCCGAACGCTTTATTATAAACATCTCTTACGAAAATTTCGAAAGGGAACCCGTATCTCTGACGAATCAAGCGATCTATCACCTAATTGGGGAGGGGAATAGGGCTAAAAAAATGGGGACAATGATCACTATTACGCACTTGCTAGGTTATGAACTTCAAATAACCCTGACTAGAAACTTAAAAACTTGCCTGAACCTAACTTAACTTGTCATATAAATTATATTTATTGTTGGATATCAATATCCTTCTGCGTAATCGTTATCAAGGAAACCTAACCCAGGCAACCAAGTCCATATTGAGCGGAGCTCCCCCCTCGACAAACCGAGCCACTCAACAATATCGTCTCGAACGTATCCCCGTACTAACATCCGATAAAATGTCTTTCGGGAAAAACAGGAGTCTTTGACCCTTAAAAGAAACTTTAAGGCGCGACGACACTCGCGATAGAAGGAGCACTCTCCTCGGGGTATTTTATGTACCTACCTCCGGCTCATGCACACTCTTCAAAGCTGGAAAGGCTTTCTAAGTGCCCTCTTTCCAGAAGCCACCGTTTCCCTCACAAGGTGAACACATTCGATCCAGATAGTACAAGTGCATGTTGTCGAATCTCAGTTGGATGGAGATAACAGATCTCGCGACGATCCATATGGGTCCTTCCAAGCCATAAAAAGTTGAAAAGAGCCCTCTGCAAATGAAGCAGCGTATCCGACAAGAGTGAGAGTATTTAAAGACAGTAAAGGATGATGGGATAAATGTGGAAAATGCACACCTCCGCCCCCTCCCTTTAAAGAAAGATTTCGGGTAATACAGAGACTAGCTGTGACTCGCACCGTTTTCAATAACTCAGACCAATTTTTCTCCAGCTGAAGGTCGGGACCAAACCAGACGTCAAGTATCTTGCAAGGCCTGTCACTTCAAGTAAAGGGTCCCCGATAGGAGATTCTCCTCTAGAAACCGATGCGCGAGCCAACAGACATAGCGCGGTTAATTTTGGCTCCGGTTATCATTTCAAACATACTGATCTTTACACCGACGGTCTAATCTCGACGTAGCTCGTTACAAGCAGTGTCAAATCATCGGCATAGGTAGAATACCTCACCACGTTATCAGCACCAGGTAACGAAATACCCCGTAAGACTGGATTTACCCTACACCGGTGAAGAAAGGGTTCTAGCAACATGGCGGGTTTAACATAAAGGAGGTGAAACCATGAACGAAATTGCGGGCCAAAAATCGGCCGCTGCTAAAACAGCCTCCAAGTAGCGATGATCCACCTTATCAAATGCTTTAAACTGGTCTAAATTAACCAGCACGCCATCAGTGTCGACTTTTTCAATGATCAAGTGTCCTGCATTGTCCTATCCTTCACTGCACATGTTTGTTCGGGGCTGATAAGGGAAGCTAGGAAAAGTTGCAAGCAGTTCGCTAGAATCTTGGCCAAAATTTTTAACTCTGCTTTAAGCATTGTCAAGGGCCGAAAATTATTAATATGAGCGGTTCTTAAACCACGAGTTAAATAAAACCGTTAGCAAGGAAACAAAAAGTCCAGAATAAGATCACGTTTTTCTTTTAACGGTTAACTTAAAAAAAGAAAAAGAAAAAAGTCTTTTGAACGCTGATGTTAAATTATTTTCTACAGTTTGCATTTTGGAGACGGAAGTGTTTTTTCGAGATAAGTGACTTCTATATTAATCGTACTTTTTATTTTTAGATTCAAATATTAATAACAACATTTTATTTCAGTATTTAATTTATGTATTTCTGTTTTATTAAATGCTAGCGTTTTTCTCGTCCATAAATGTTTATTTATCTACCAAGTTGATTGCAAAAATAGATTAGGTAATTGTATTCATTTTTAGGTCGTGAGAGGGGAATCTATCATCATATTTCCCCTTAAACACTTCTGTTCGACTTTTATTAAGTATAATATTCAATAGTTTTTTTTAATGGAGAGTAGAAAACGCATTGTGGATGCGTTATCAGCAGCTCCCGTTACGCTCGCTTCTCCTTATTTGTCCCTCAGTCCTCATTTTTTAATGAGTTATTTTTCTGACAAAGGGAGAAGAAAAAACTGTTTTCTAGGTTGGCGGTATTTTGCGCGAACAGTTGGCAGAGATGGCGGACATTTTCTGTTTCTATGTCTATCCTTGTAGCCATGCCACTAGTAAGGGTGCTGGAGATAAACGTTTTATCTGGGCTGACGTTATCCACCTGATAGTCAGGGACCCGAACCTTAGATTAACCACTAAGGAGGCTGCTGCATTGCCATTTGGTGAATGGATTCTGGACCATGCAGTAGCTTCTGGTGGAGCCCCTCAATGCCATATTAGTGGGTAAATGTTACGGCTTTACCTTATCATGTTCTACAAAAAAAAAGTTCTCCGTTTCTTTTTCTCTCTCAGCTTCCCCTCTCTAAGCAAATCTGACGACCTAGTCCACAAATTCTAAAATTCCATCATGATAAGTTTCAAGAAAAAATACACGATTAAACCCGGTTCTCCAACTTTTCCAACATCAGGGGTCTACGTTCTAACCTTCCAGAGGTTGAAACCCAATTACAAGAGGCTAAACCAGACCTTTTTATTTTTAAGCGAAACTGGAATTGGATAGGCTATTTTCCTAGAAGAGTTCGCAATTAAAGGATACTGTAACTTAACTTCTAAATCTGACCCCTAAGATCTCCATGGGCATGGAATATGTGCCTATATAAAAGATGGCTTTCCATGTGGTAAGGACATCTCCAGAGAAGATCCTAACTTACCCTATATGTGCTTCCGGGTTGCATTAGCTCACACTACTGCATTTATATTTACTCTCTATCCCCCCACAACAGCGTAGTTACCATCTTTAAAAACATATATGAGAAAATTGACCAAGTCCTATCTGCTTATCCTTCAGCTAGCATTCACGTATGTGGAGACTTCAATATTAACAACGTCAAATGGTTGACCCACTCAAACAAGACCGATAATGAGGGGAGGTTCTGTCATGATTTCTCCATTGCTTATGACCTCACTCAGATTGTTCATGAGCCCACCCGTGTGCCCGACAATGACGGCCAGTATGCGAGCCTACTAGACCTTTTTCTCACAACTTGCCCTGAACTATGTTCAGTTTCTGTTCTGTCTTGTCTTGGATCTTCCGACCACTCTGTTGTATCAATTAAGATAAAAATGAAATGTAATAAGTCATCAGACGTCCCTCTCCATCGTACAGTATATCGATGCACAAAGGCTGACTAGGATAGCTTCCGTACATTTATATCGGATCTACCTCTGCGTTCCATGTTTAAAAAGGATGTGTCTTCTATAGTATCAGACCTGACGGAATGGTTAATTGTAGGTATAGACCGTTTCATACCCTCGAAAAAGTTCCAGCAAAAACCTAACAGCCAACCATGGTTCTCTCCAGAATGTGCTGCTGCCATTGCGCACAGAAATCACTTTTTCCACTGCTTCAAACGTAATAGATGTATGGAAACTAAAGCCGCTTTCAGGACTGCCAGCAACCATTGTAAGAAAGTAATAAAGAACGCAAGAGAGTTGTATGCTCAGTCCGTCAAGTCCAAAGTAGCTAAGAAGCGGCTTGGTTCCCACCAGTTTTGGCAAATAGCAAACAGAATCCTGAACAGAAGCGTGTGCTTTATCCCAACTATCATCAATGGACCTAAGGTAATCTTGTCAGCATCAAGACAAAGCGAAACTCTTTGCCAAGAACTTTGCAGCTAATTCTACACTTTGTTACCAAGGCCGCCAACCCCCAATATTTCCTCCTGTATCAGAAAACACTATCTATACGTGATGTTGCCAAGCTAATCAAAAACCTTGATTCCAGTAAAGCAACTGGTCCTGACGGTATTCCAATTATAGTACTAAAAAAACTTCAACCAGAACTAGCGCCCATACTTACAAAACTGTTTAAACGTTGTCTTAAGAAGAATAGCTTCCCATCACCCTGGAAAATTTCATCTGTATGCCCTGTATTTAAGAATTCAGGTGATCGCTCATCCCCCTCTCAGTACAGACCAAAAGTCTCCTGTGCGTCATGAGTAACTTGCTGGAATCTGTGTTAACAACAAAAATAACCTTCTTAGTGACACACAATATGGGTTCCGCTCTGCTAGATCTACAGCAGATGTGCTTACAGTTATATCTCATAGGATTAGCAAATCTCTCGACGGAGGCAACCTTTCTAGGGCAATTGCTCTGGACATATCTAAGGTTTTGATAGGGTATGGCATAAAGGTTTACTTCACAAGGTCTCTAGCTATTTCTTTCTGATAGATTCATAAGAGTAGTAGTTGAGGGGCAAAAATCAGAAGCTCACAGTATTAATGCTGGTGTCCTTCAAAGGTCCATCCTGGGCCCAACTCTTTTCCTGATCTACATTAATGATCTTCCAAATCACATCCCTGCATCATTTGTGGACATTTATGCTCATGACACTACCATTTATGGTAGCACATCTAAGACAGTAAACGACCAAGTTCTCTCCAATTCTCTCTCCTCTGATCTTGAACACGTGGTACAATGGGGAAAGGAATGGCTGGTTACTTTTAATGCATCTAAAACCAAGCTTCTCTCTTTACGTCATCAACATTCTGATCCACATCTGACATGAATTAAAATGAATGGCTCTCGTCTTCAGGAGGCCTCAAGTTTTGACAAGCTTCTGGGCTTGACCGTTACTCCTGATCTTAAATGGAACACGTACATGAAATCTGTTGCCAAGGCCGCTGGAAAAATGGTGGGATCTTTCTATCGATCCAGTAGATATCTCACTGCTGATGCAATTCTCTATCTATATAAGAGCCAGGTACGTCCAAGGATGGAATACTGTTGTCACATCTGGGCAGGAGCTGCTAGAAAGGACTTGTCCTACCTTGATAGAGTTCAAAATAGACTTCGTAGCCTCGTAGGAGATGCCCTTTTCTCTTCCCTGCAACCTCTATCTCACAGAAGAGATGTTACGAGTTTGTCTCTGATGTATCGTTATTTTCATGGAAAGTGTTCGACTGAGCTTCAGTCTATGGTCCCCCCTCGCCAAACTTTCACAAGAGACACTCGTCTAGCTGAAAACACCATCAATAATTCCCCCCACTCTTTATCTGTTCCTAAACCTAAACGTAGATTCCATGAACAAAGCTTTTTTATTAGAACTGCACGCCTGTGGAATTGTCTTCCGTTTTCTTGCTTTCCGGCTGACTACAATATGGTTGTCTTCAAGTCTAACGTAAATAAGTTCTTGATGAGCCGTTCCATATAAGTTAACAAATTTACCGAATTTTCATTACTAATGATTACTATATTGTCCAATTTCTACTGTACAATCTTTAACCCTTATCCTAGAGTGGCCTCTTGGCCTTGATAATGTGGTGATGCTTGTGTAAAAAAAAACCCCAAAGATGTGCGACAACCTCAAATACACTGCTTAAGGTAGACCATCAATCCCCGAAGACTTGTTAAGACCGACGCGCTTTAAGGTTTCAATAACTTCATCCTTCGTTATGTTACCTTTGCCCATAGCTACTTTAGTCAGTGAGAACCGAATGAAGTCAGCCAAATAGGTGTCAAACTGGTTTAAAGACAGGCCGGGATCCCTGGTAAAAAGCTCCAGGTAACAAGATCTAAACGCCCAAGTTTGCGGTCACGATACGCCCCTCAGGCAATGCGACACGTGCGATGTGCTTATCAGCAGCGTGACGACGTTTCCCTGTACGCAATTCAGCGGCCATGTTTGTTGCCTCCTGAGACATTTTTTTAACCTAGCCCTAATTGCTAAAGCTTGGTTCTCCTTTTCAGGCCCCAACCGCCGAATCTAATCTAGATTCTAGTGTCGCTTTAATGTCCTAGTTTCTAGATTGTGTCGTTTGCTAAAGTCGGCAAAAAGGACCTAATTACTTTTTCACTTTACCCCACCATCTATTCTCTATTATGCCACCCGTCAACTCCCGCTGTACGGTTAGTAATAGCTTGTCACTGTAACCCTTCACATCAAACAACCACGTGTTGAGTTTCCAGTAACCAGCCAACCTAGCCTTAGGTCTATCTAAGTTTACCCGTACACGAAAAAGATCAGAGTAAACTATATTATGGAAACTTTGACATTTCTAAATCACTACATCGACTCACTTGATTAAGAACCGGTTTATATAACTCGGAAGTTGTACAGCACAGGAGACTCGTCTACCAGTCCAAGTCCGGACTAAACCACGGGGCTTTTCATTTCGGAATTTATGAATAAGGTCAATCTTTTCAACAAATTTACGAAATACAACATCATTATACCATCGTTAGACAGAACAGATACTACCCTTGGATCCTAGCCAGAAGAGCAGGAAGGTATATTTTAGTTTCACGTACGACATCATTTTTTTATATTGTCTTCGGTGATCGGGAGATCCTATTTATTAAAAAAGAAGGATATGCGTATCTATACTGTGTTAATCGCTTTATTGCAGATTAGTAAAATATCAATATTTCACTAAATATATGTCACAACAAAATGAAAGTTATATTGTAAATCCCTCCCGCCCAAGTCTACATATGGCCTCTGACCTCATCGAAAATTAAATGGTCGTGATCGTCTTCTTCCGGGAGATCTTCACATAAATTCTTAGCGTCTCAGGTTTTGTGTCGATTCTGCTGAAAATCAATTAGCTTTGCATACGCGCCAGGAAAGAAAAACAGACTTCGGGGGTTCTAGCTACGAAAAGTTCATTTCACAAAAATTACAAGTTTTTACATATATACATCGTTCAGTTCGATTATATCAAAAACACCAATATTATCCAAAAGTCTTATTCTTCGTCCTTTACAATGGTGGTGGTGGTGACGGCTGGATAGGGGTGATATCTCTTGGTTAGGTCCTCACTCACAGAGGTCTGGCTTAATCTGCTAAATTTGGCGTGGGTATTTTCTTTTATACTAAGGTAACGGGGTTGGTCGGGCGATGTGCCCAGCCAACCAGAACCCAACACGTCAAACGAGAAATATCCGACTCTTTTGCGTGTGTGCATTTTTAACAGGTCGTCCATAGTTTAGAATCTGGGCCCAAAACTAAATTTATCTCACACGCCATCAAAAAGGTCAACATTGTTACGTGTGAGCAAGTGTTCCTTAGGCCAACGAGTGCATTATTTCATTTCTACATTATGCCGACATTTCCTATCATTGGCTTAAACAATAAAGTATATGTCTGTTTTTACAAAGCACAATAAATTCGTCCCTTTTTATAGGTCACCTGCCGCTGTCCGGGATTCAATCAACGTTTAACGGACAATCTCAGCATATTTACCTGCCCTTACTCAGGGTTTTAGGGAATTTTAATCTCCCCAATGGTCATGGTCACGTCATATTTACCGTCAGCATATTTACCCGGCCTTACTCAGGGTTTAGGGGATTTTAATTTCTGCTCAAGACAGTCACGTCATATCATCAAACGACTCCTTTAAGGTTAGTTATTTTCAAAAATGTTATTCAAATTCATGCGATATTCACGAAGTTATGACATTTTATTCTTTATCGAAGAATTTCCACTGCCCATCGCTTTATTGCGGGTCTCTTAAAATGTTGGTTTAGGGCAAAAATGCAATGTCTTATCTTGCGAACTTTACTTTTTATTATATTTTTCTGTCAAAGAATAATAAACAAAATCATATTCTAGGTATGGGTCTCACATATAAATTAATTATTTATCGACATATCCACCATTTTTTAAAAAATAACTTAAAACAACCTTTTACCCCCGAGGAAGTCTATTCTTTGATCTTTAAAGTAGTTATGGCTCAAGCAACATCAACTATGTTCCTCCAGAAGGCATCCTTTGAAATAAATTGCTTTTCTCCCTCATAAGCTCCTCTTTTTAATATTGACCAGAGATATTCAATGGGGTTTAGGTCTGGATAACACGGTGGTCAGGTCATGAGAATTTCCCCAACGAATTTCATAGATTCAAGGAAGGATGCTGTCGCCCCAAGCAGAATGGGATGCTATATTGTCATGTATAAAAATCATCTGAAAGAGACGTGACGTTAAAGTTACTACCGTATTAATATGTAGATGATTTCTTTAGATAGTTACAGACTGACAGCCCCCCAAGTGATAAATACATTCTATCTTCGAATAATATTGTTGATAGACATGCCAACTACGAAGCCAGTTTTAGATATCTGCGTTTCTTCGTCTATCCAGCAAAATTATATTTTTTAGATGCGTGACCATCTAAGAATATCAGGTCCTGTATGTGGGAGGACAACTACACCTCCTTGCAAAAACGAACGTCGCCAAAATGTTATTTACTGTAGAAAATGATTTCTCTCATTCTATCATAATCATCTCGGGCGATACTTTTTTTTTATATATAATAAAATAATCAACCTCAATAAAACATGTTGAATCTTGCAACTAATTTCTCAAATCTATTTCTGCTCGATCCTTATTTTCATGAAAAGTGCTCGAGTGAGCTAAAATTTATGTCCCCCCCCCGCAAAACATTAAGAACAAACACTCGTATAGACACAAGTATTTATGCTAAACTTTCTTATAAATACGGCTTAAAGCATTCCCATTAACTAAATATTAGGTTAAGTGCAAAAATAATGCCGTTTTGTTTTACGTCCAACTCATATAAAAAAGCGACATCATTTTCGCACCAACCTAATAATTATAACTTTGGCGTGACGTCATAGATTTATGATTTACGTCATGTTTCAAAATATGGATGCAAACACTAGCGGGGCCTTCCAGTCTTGCCAGATAGTAAAATACGCTTAAATATATTTTAATTTATGCAGAGTTCATATTTATTATTCCATAGCTAATTCTCTATTGAATATTGACCAAGTCCTATCTGCTTATCCTTCAGCTAACATTCACGTATGTGGAGACTTCAATGTTCACAACGTCGAATGGTTGACCCACTCAAACAAGACCGATGATGAGGGGAGGTTCTGTCATGATTTCTCCATTGTCTATGACCACACTCAGATTGTTCAGGAACCCACCCGTGTGCCCGACAATGACGGCCAGTATGCGAGTCTACTAGACCTTTTTCTCACAACTTGCCCTGAACTATGTTCAGTTTCTGTTCTGTCTTCTCTTGGATCTTCCGACCACTCTGTTGTATCAATTAAGATAAAAATGAAATGTAATAAGTCCCCAGACGTACCTCTCCATCGTACAGTATATCGATACACTAAGGCTGACTGGGATAGCTTCCGTACATTTATATCTGATCTACCTCTGCATTCCATGTTTAAAAAGGATGTGTCCTCTATAGTATTAGACCTGACTGAATGGTTAATTGTAGGTATTGACCATTTCATACCCTCGAAAAAGTTTCAGCAAAAACCTAACAGCCAGCCATGGTTCTCTCCAGAATGCGCTGCTGCCATTGCGCACAGAAATCACTTTTTCCACTGCTTCAAACGTAATAGATGTATGGAAACTAAAGCCGTTTTCAGGTCTGCCAGCAACCATTGTAAGAAAGTAATAAGGAACGCAAGAGAGTTGTATGCTCAATCTGTTAAGTCCAAAGTAGCTGAGCAGCGGCTTGGTTCCCACCGGTTTTGGCAAATAGCAAACAGAATCCTAAACAGAAGCGTGTGTTCCATCCCAACTATTATCAATGGACCTGAGGTAATCTCATCAGCATCAGACAAAGCCAAACTCTTTGTCAGGAACTTTGCAGCTAATTCTACCCTTTGCGACCAAGGCCGCCAACCCCCAATATTTCCTCCTGTATCAGAAAACACGCTATGTGATATACGTATATCTGTACGTGATGTTGCCAAGCTAATCAAAAACCTTGATTCCAGTAAAGCAACTGGCCCTGACGGTATTCCAATTATAGTAATCCAAAAACTTCAACCTGAACTAGCGCCCATACTTACAAAACTGTTTAAACGTTGTCTTAAGGAGAATAGCTTCTTATAACCCTGGAAAATCTCATCAGTATGCCCTGTATTTAAGAATTCAGGTGATCACTCATCCCCCTCTCAGTACAGGCCAATAAGTCTCCTGTGCGTCATGAGTAAGTTGCTAGAATCTGTGTTAAATACAGAAGTAATCAACCATCTCAACAAAAATAACCTTCTTAGTGACACTCAATATGGTTTCCGTTCTGCTAGATCTACAGCAGATGTGCTTACAGTTATATCGCATAGGATTAGCAAATCTCTCGACGATGGCAATCTTTCTAGGGCAATTGCTCTTGACATATCTAAGGCCTTTGATAGGGTGTTGCATAAAGGTTTACTTCATAAGATCGCTAGCTATGGTATAGCTGGAAATGTCTTCTCAATTATTAAATCATTTCTTTCTGATAGGTTCATAAGAGTAGTAGTTGAGGGGACAAAAATCAGAAGCTCACAGTATTAATGCCGGTGTCCCTCAGGGGTCCATCCTGGGCCCAACTCTTTTCCTGATCTACATTAATGATCTTCCAAATCACATCCTTACATCATTTGTAGACATTTATGCTGACGACACTACCATTTATGCTAGCACATCTAAGACAGTAAACGACCAAGTTCCCTCCAATTCTCTCTCCTCTGATCTTGAACACGTAGTACAATGGGGAAAGGAGTGGCTACTTACTTTTAATGCATCTAAAACCAAGCTTCTCTCTTTACATCATCAACATTCTAATCCACATTTGGCATCAATTGAAATGAATGGCTCTCGTCTTCAGGAGACCTCAAGTTTTGACAAGCTTCTGGGCTTGACCATTACTCCTGATCTTAAATGGAACACGTACATGAAATCTGTTGCCAAGGCCGCGGGAAAAATGGTGGGATCTTTCTATCGATCCGGTAAATATCTCACTGCTGATGCAATTCTCTATCTATATAAGAGCCAGGTACGTCCAAGGATGGAATACTGTTGTCACATCTGGGCAGGAGCTGCTAGAAAAGACCTGTCCTGCCTTGAAAGAGTTCAAAATAGACTTCGTAGCCTCGTAGGAGATGTCCTTTTCTCCTCCTTGCAACCTCTATCTCACAGAAGAGATGTTGCGAGTTTGTCTCTGATGTATCGTTATTTTCATGGAAAGTGTTCGACTGAGCTTCAATCTATGGCCCCCCCTCGCCAAACTTTCACAAGAAACACTCGTCTAGCTGTAAACACTATCAATAATTCCCCCCGCTCTTTATCTGTGCCTAAACCTAAACGTAGATTCCATGAACAGAGCTTCTTTCTTAGAACTGCACGCCTGTAGAATTGTCTTCCGTTTTCCTGCTTTCCAGCTGACTACAATATGGTTGTGTTCAAGTCTAAATAAATAAGTTCTTGATGAGCCGTTCCATATAAGTTATCAAATTTACCAAATTTTCATTACTAATGATTACTATATTGTCCAATTTCTACTGTACACTCTTTAACCCTTATCCTTGAGTGGCCTCTGGGCCTTGATAATGTGGTGATGCCTATGAAAAAAAATATTATATATACGAGCCAATTACAAAAGTTAAAAAAAATATGATTTGGATGCCATCAGGTAAAATCGAAACCAAATCATTTACCGTCCCAACCACATTCCCTATCGTTTGAGATGACCTGACAGATAGATAAGTAAAATTTAAAATTAAGCTACATTTAGCTATGATTATATTTGTACAGAAATATGTCGGTAAGTTGAAATGAACATTTTTCATATTAACTTACCGACATATTTCTGTACGAGTTATTCATCCATCCAAACAAAGATTCTACTCGTTATAAACCATCCTTGGTGTATGATCATTATTTCCTGTTAATTTCTGTGTTGTTATGTGACCAGTAGTTTAAGAGTTTATCGGTTAAATATTTACGCACACACATGCACGCATATATGCATCTACTATTTTATTTATTGTGTATATTTAGGTATCATCTTCTCATTTAGACAAATATTATTGAATAGCACGGAATTGTTCTGTTTTACAATTTTCCTTTTTATCTTCTCCAATCTCCGAATAGTCCTTTTTGTGTCACGAAGATTGACTCTCCACCTCTCTGACTCTAGCTCCATATCACAACATTTGAAGAGACATGGCTGCCATCATTCGGAATTTCGAAGAATTATGGTAGAAAATACAAGAGTTTTGCAGAGTGAGAGAAATGTAAATAGGCTAAGAATACTCGAGGCGTTGGACATTAAAACAAAGAAGCCCCAGATAAATAATATTAATTATGTGTGCAGTCGAAACGTTTTGAAATGTTTGGGATAAATTTCAAATATATATGTGCGTGTGTATATGTATATAAATATATTTAATATTAAAATAAATAATTAAATAAAAAAAAAGTCCGCTCACCTAACAAGCTTCCACGTGACTATGAAAAAATGTATATATATATATATATATATATATATATATATATATATATATATATATATATATATATATCATTTAAGAAAACAATTTCTACATTTATTTCTACAGTATGCCTGAGGATGATAGAAGCACTTCTGTCGAAAGCGCTCGCGATTATGGATCGAACTTATACAATTTCGAGAAGAACACAAAAAGGACTAATCGGAGATTGGAGAAGATAAAAAGGAAAATTGTAAAAAAGAATAACCCCGTGCCACTCAATAATATTTTATTTATATTGATAAGCGACCATAAAAATAAATAAATGAATAGGTAAGCATTATTGATTGCATTGGAAATGATTTAATAGGCAAAACCAATTTATTTGGCTTCATGCTTAAAATACTTTAATATTTAATGGATAAGAGAAATTTTGGTGCATAGATCCTATAATTCTAGTTAGTTAAATAAAAATTTGAAACATTAAACTTTAATTAAATTTAACGGATAAATGTTTCGTATTATTGTTGTGCTGTTTTTATTTTATAGAAATCGCTCCAGACAAGACATGAAGCTACTTGATGGAAGGAACTAAAAAATAATACTTCAAGAATAAAAATTAGCCAGCAATAAGTGATTTGTAGTTTCGGACCAAAAAACAGCAATTCTGCACCCTTTGTCAGAAACATCGCTCATGGAATGTGAGGACAAAAGAATAAAATAAGGGAAATCAGAATTAAGATGCTGAAGAACATGGGCACAAGATCCAGTTTCTACTCTAAACATACGACATAATCATGTTGACATTTTGGTTCTCGTTAGATAACAATGGGAATATATAAAACTGTATTTGAAAGGAATAGGGTTGCTTTAGTCGAGACAGAACTGACCAGTATTACCAATAGTGGAAGAAGTGCTTAGTGTGTTGTTTTTCAACAGTGTCAGAAGAGGTGTGTGAGAGTTATTTGGAGGGCATGAGAAAATGTAAAGAAGAATCAAACGTAGCAAGAGAAAGCGTATCGATATTAAATGCTACCAGGCTAAATTTGGACAAGAACAGAGCTAATCTAAGACAGTTATTTTTCCAGGTACAAATGTTTAGAGAAGAGGTAGCTAATATAAGCAACATAATGACAGCAGAAATACTTGAACTAAATAGTTTTGTACAGAGGTATTTTAGCTATTGGCCGTAACAAATAGGGTACACCAGACTGAGCAGCAAATAATGATAACATTGGAGCATGTGCGCGTAGTTAGATATGTTGTCGTTAGGACATTTGCACTCATGTGTCATGTGCCGTTGAACAGTATCAAACCAAATGAGTTACTAGTTGGGTATACCAGGTGTTGTGTGTGGGAGGATTGCGACGACTCACTACAAGAACTAACATCGTTAAAAATCTCGCTGGCCACTTAGTTTACACACATATGGAAATTATGCGGGAACCAGGAGGCGACACAATCGATACACACATGATATAAAAACCATGTCATTGAAGCATCACCATATTAGGCATGGAACGAATGCCGTTTAATTCCAACACCACACACAGAGCATACTGCATATCCATCCTCTGTTGCTGTCAACCGTAAGAGTATTCCAACGGGATCGACTAGGTTGATTTTATTGTCTTATCAGCGTGTCCTCTTTTAACGGGGCTGGATACCAACTATAATTTACACCTTTATCTGTTGGGTGGCAGGTAAACAAATCCATATATTCATAAGAACTCTCTACATTCTACCTATTTTCCACCCAGACCCACACCACCACCACCACCACCACCATCATCATCATCATCATCATCATCATCATCATCATCATCATGACCAACGCTGTGGTAGGATCGAAAGCAACATGGTAATATCAGAGCTATTTGGCCAATAGAAATCTATTAGATATCCAAGAGGAGTCGGCATCAGCATCCATCATTCTTTGGTCGTCTCTGCCTTTGCATGTGTCAAGTCAAAACGTGTCTGGCGCAGAACGGCAAACCCAACATTGAGAGTGACAACGTTGCTGCGTAGACTGGTTAGAAGTAATTCACAATTGGATTTTGAATGTTGTCCACACCGTCTTCAACTTCGCCATGCCACCGGCGAGCCTTACTTTTCTCAGTATTTGTGGGGAGAGATTTACAGCTGCAATTCTGTAATTTAAAGGACAGTTGCGACTAACGAGTAGGACTCCGTGCAGATCAAACAATCTCGACACATGGTGTCTTTCACACGAAATAAGCAAACAAATAAACATACAAACAAATCATCTATATATTATTTGGATTTTTCGGACTACTGTTCTCATCTTGACTGTTATTTCCACAACTTTTCGGGCTATGTATCCTCTGACCTTTTTAGGGTGTATGTTGTCGAACTTAGTAAATTTTTATTGTCGAACTGCAAGGAACCCTTTCTTTAATCCACGGTTGTAGCATGCTCTCATTCAACCAACAAGGTAGAAATCCTAAGTAATTCGCAATTTAAATTTTAAGTGTCGTCTGCACCGAGGATTGAACATTCAACTTCCAGAAGCGTAAAAGAACTGGATTTTACTAAGTAACCACTATGCCAGGAGATCTTGCGGCATAGTGGATAAAGTATTTGGTAATATCCAATTATAAGTTACATTCAAGATTAAAGGTTCAATCCTCAGCGCGGGTGACACTCAAAAATACAAATAATACGAATAATCAATCTTAGTCTAAAAAATTGCATTACATAAATCTTCTCCTCCTCCTCCTCCTCCTCCTCATCATCATCATCATTGTCATCATCGGTTTAACGTCTGACATGTGTTAAACGGCATCACCCCAACTTACTATCTAAGCAGCGCCTATCAGAACAAAAGTTCCACAAATAAACACTCCTTCCACGTCTAAATCTACCATGAAAATCAGTTTGCGCTATTTTCCTTGCCCTAGATGTCATCATTTTCTTTGTCGAAATGGGTCAAGAAAATTTCCCTAGCCCCCAATAATAGAAACGGGTCATGTTGAGAAAAAAAAAACACAAACAAACCAAAACAATAGCTTTTATCTTGCCAGCTGGGAGACAAAAGGCCGTTTCTTCCTCGCCGCATTTTTGTTCCTCCATTGACATATTAACAACTTAAAAGACATTCTAGAGAGAGAGATACACCTCCTCCTTAAATAAAAACTGACAGAGATCACGTAGCATCTTAACACGTGACCACTGCACTTATAAAGCTTTAGTCACCTTCAATCGCTACACATAAGTAGAAGGAAAACGAAACAGAACTCGATGCTTTCTCTCACGTAGCAATTTTTAATTTGACGCATATACACAACCAACCAAAAACAAGTGGCACTTTTATAGGCCATCTATTGTACATATATAAAGAGCAAATGTCTGTGTCTATGTATGTAGGTATGTACGCTTTTATGTTTTGGTAAATTACAACACAAATACCTCGAATTAATAATATCGAAAATTTAGGAAAAAAAAACACCCTTATTTTCTGAGGGTTAACTGGGACAGATTATGTCAGAGAATCAGATTTTCAGTGTTATTATGCAATAATTTGGAAAAAAACTGCCGACTAATTCCACGAGGAATCTATAAATATAAAAGCAAAAATGTATGTATGTATGTATGTATGTATGTATGTATGTATGTATGTTCGCTTTTCCTCGATGTCCACGAAAGGCTTCTTTCAAACAAGCGCTTGCTCGCTTCACAACTTCTAAATTTTTTTTATATCATCTATAAATTGTAATATCTACGAATTATCCACGGAGCTCGCCTCTCTATTTAATTTTATTGACTTTCAAACCTTAATTATTCCACATTTCCCGCATCGGCACGCGTTACATTCGGTTTTCGGTATAAAAAAAGTGAACCTCGACTCTAGAGCCAGTTTGTTCAATGTCGACTTCGTCATATCAGACTGTAGCTTTCATTTCGAGACGAGGGAGCGGGTTTTTAAAAACAAACAAACCCATTTATTCAAAACTGTCCCGCACAAAATAACTGCTGAATACCTATCGCCGTCACGTCAATCAAAAACTGCGCACCTGTTTTTTTTTTTTTAAACACTGGACTATTTTCCAACTGCGCGTCGTCAACGCTTCGGTTTTTTTTCACATACCCCGAAAAACACCCGGGCAACGCCGGGTACCCCTCGTTAGTCTATTATAAAAAGGGGAATTATCTGTGCGTATGTGTGTGTATGTCCAGCTAGAGAAATGGGTTGGGCAGAGAGGATAAAGGATTTTAGGAGAGGGAGAGGAAAACGAGGTAGGAAAAAATAAAGATAAAAGTTTAAATAGAAATATGTTACACCTTGCCCCGATGAACGCCGGGTAGCCATGCTAGACTTATATAAAGTTAATTATGTGTATAAGTTTACAAATATCTATCTAGAGGATTAACTGCAAACTAATTAAATGATCATTATGCATTTTAAACATGGCTACTATGTGTAACGTGTAGATAATTTACATTAATTGTTGAGAGGATGAAAGATCTGTTTTGATATATCAATTTATTTCCCTTCATTTAATACCTTCTGTGTAGGCCAGAGCCTGCTTGTTTGCATATGCTTGCTTTACAAACGCGATCTCGCATTAGTTCGCGAGATCTTATATTTATAAAATGATTGTGGAACGCCATTTTCTTTCAGTTAGCGTTCGTTCTTTCTGAAATACTGTTTTTATTACGTTGTGGACGTTGTTAAATGTTGTCTACCACACCGAGAAAGACAAAAACAGTATGCGAACTACAAAAAAAAAACAAAAAAAACAACGCTCACAAAAATATGTAACTTACAAACGGATGACATCTAGGTGAATATATATATATATATATATATATATATATATATATATATACACACACACATATATATATGTATATATATATATCTAGAGAGAGAGAGAGAGAGAGAGAGAGAGAGAGAGAGAGAGAGAGAGAGAGAGAGAGAGAGAGAGAGAGAGAGAGAGAGAGAACAGAAGTCGATATCGCCACTTATCGGTTTAATCATGCGATCCGATAACCGTATATGTCTTAAACTTGAGGGTGTTGTACATTGTGTCCGTGTGTGCGCTGCTCGCGAACGAGGCTGGAATAGTAGTTTGACAACACATATCTATACTTATGCTGCATAAAACCTTTAACAAGAGGGACACTTTTGTTACAAGGTCTTAATGAAAGTCCAGATAAAACCTCCAATTTTTGTAGAATTATCTTAATAGACATCAAATGATATATATTATCAGAATTTCAGTTAGAGTATTTAAAAAAATACGTAATTTGGACACAACTTATGTGAAAAATTCCACAATTTGCATTGAATTTAATCCATAGTAATTAGACAATTAAACAAGATTTCTTGAATTTTACTTTTTTCTTAAAACCTCTTTAACTTAGTCCTTAAATTTTACATGTTTTCTAGAATCCAACTAGTATAATACATTTAATTTGAAACTGGAATAAAGATTCTAGAAATAACGTTTAGTATCATTGTATATTGATCCACAAAGCCACAGAAAACAGGAGGAAGCAGAGAAAGGAGAGAGATCCACTACCAACACAGCTCCTCCCACCTCTTCCACTACCCAGTCGACCACCCACACATGCCCCCACTGCATAAAGTCTTCAGGTCTTCGGGTGTGGGATCGGCCTCCACAGCTATCTGAGGACCCACAAATGACCAGACCCAATCTCACCGACGGGAGTACAATCATACTCGTCACGCGGGATTGCCGATGATAATATTGATTTATATATATACAGCATAATCACGTTGACACACCGGTTCTCGCCTAATCATCGAAGTTAAGCAACGACGGGCCTGGCCAGTACAACATGAGTGATCATTTGTGAATGCTATGTGCTGAATGTACTGCGCCAGGACGTTGAAATTTCCAGATTAGTATCTGTCTTCGATAAACATGCATCTAGGAGAAGGAATACTCTGATGTAAAAACATGGGGTCTACTGTCTGCTCTGTCTTGTGGCAGCCGTTGCACCGACCGAGATTAGAGTTGTATCAAACCGTGTGGTTGGTTCTACACAAAGCCTTTACCACAATAAACGAATGATCTGTGTGGATTTCCGAACAACTTCTATGTTGTGGCGGAACCTCATATGTCGAAATCAACGAGAGTGTAATCAGCCTGGTTTTATTCTTCGTAAGGGGGATATAAAATTAGTGAAAAACCTGTTCGGGGAGTCAATTTTATCGGTTATGTGATAAATATTCGTATAGTTCTCTTTATTTGGATTCTTCAGACTACTATTCTAACATTGAGTGTTATTTTCACAACGTTTCGGTCGATCCAACTCACGATTTTCTTCAGCTCTATCTTATCTTTCTTCCGAACTGGAGAATCTGCACGGAATTTCAAACGCAACCTTTTATTTAATCGACGGGGTTAGCATGCTCTCATTATGTCAGACATGACTGGGTAGAAGTAGTTCACTACTAGATTTTGAGTTTTGCCCACACTGAGAATATACCCGTCAACCGTTGAATTTTACCAAGTAATTTATCCACTGCATCGCAAGGCACAACTCTAAAAATTAGAGCAGTAGTCCGAAAAATTCAAATAATGCGGATAATAAATTCTCATCTCAAAAATTCAGAAACGCAATTTTTATACTTTTTCTATAAAATTTTATTTTGATTACGTAACAGTAATTTAATCTATAAAATAAAGCCAATCGGTAATATAAATCTCACCTGTCTGTTTAAATGTATGTATGTATGTATGTATGTATGTATGTATGTATGCCTAAAACTTTCGACAGAAGCGACGGATTTTCACAAGCTTAGTATCATTTGAAGCTCGACCCTTCGGACTACAAATATCGGAAAATTAGCTAAAAATATCAATTCCTCCACACTTAACTGGGCATATTTCTACAGGGAGGGGTCGCTTTTTTTCGCCGATATCTTCGAAAGTCATCCCCTCTTTTTGATTGACTAGCCTTAATTTAAACATTCGTTACTTCCAGTTTGGCGATGGGCGCAATAGCAAAGACGTCACGTTTTTTTTCTTCACGTTCTTTTCCTCCTTCGCGGTACGGGTTAGAGCCTGTCTGCCTACTGCCCTTTTTTTGGAGGGTCGGGTAAGTCCACACACACCTCCAAACACCCGGGCAACGCCGGGCACCCAGGCTAGTAGCAAACAAATACCAACGTATCTTACACATCTATATTTTACTTTGACTACCAAATATGACTTGACCTGTCTTCTATGATCTATGAAAGGAAATAGTGTATTTCGCTGAAGTGTATTTGCAAAATAAATATATAAATAAATAAATAAATAAATAAATAAATAAGTGTATTTGCAAAATAAATTAAATAAACGAATAAATAAAATAGTTATTCCGCTTATGGAGAAAAATTTTAATAATGACGTAAAAAAAAACTGCGTCATGATTTTCTTTTCTAATAATTTCTGAGACATTACGGATATGACTCATATTTTCACTTGAATGTTAATTAGGGAGTTATCTCCCTTATATGATGATCTACCTTAATCTTTATAGTAATACTAATTACGACGTGACCACTTCGCGTGTTCTGTGCATGTATGTTCTCTGCTTATACATGACTTACACGTTATTATTTCTATTATTTTAATAAGTAGTTGTAATTAAATAATGTTATTTAATCGAAAGAAAGAAACAAACAAACAAAATTAAAAAAAAAACAGCAACTCATGTGTATAACTTAAAAAATATGCAAATAATTTTCTTTTCGCAAACAACACTGAGTATGGGAAATTAATAAAAATATTAATTACCAAAAAGCAAATGATAACATTTTATTAAGTACAAAACATTTTATTAAGTATAAAACATTATAAAATGTTAATTTAATTAATAAAGCATCGGACTTATATAAGTAGAACGCCAACACGAACCAAAAATAGCAATTTATGTTATTTTTCCAACCGAACCTATTGATGCAATCTCTAGAAACGTTTTGCTTAATTAATTCATTAAAAAATTATAAAATTACCTTCATTCATGAGTTCTGTTTGCTCTGTGGAAGTGACATAATTTTTAGAATACATTTCTGCTTGTTGAAACACAAACATGTTAATTTGAAGGAAAAATTTTCGCTCGCTCCAGTCATAACGTTGTTGGAGACAAACAAATAAACGCAAGATACTCGTTTGTATATATATATATATATATATATATATATATATATATATATATATATATATATATAAAACCAGCTTCTTCGTTATCAATTTCCAATATCATCAT
Source organism: Euprymna scolopes (assembly GCF_053919585.1). Classification (NCBI taxonomy): domain Eukaryota; kingdom Metazoa; phylum Mollusca; class Cephalopoda; order Sepiida; family Sepiolidae; genus Euprymna; species Euprymna scolopes. The sequence continues at coordinate 35,149,328 of NC_136512.1, read as the reverse complement.
CATCATCATCATCATCATCATCATCATCATCATCATCATCATCATCTGTTCTTGTTCCTTTATTCTTCGTCTGTCGAGAGAGAACAACTGACAAGGTGGTGCGCCGTTCATCAATCACCCTCCCCCCTCCTTTTGATATCAAATTTTCTTTCGTCTACTAAGCTTAACTATAAACTACTTTTCATAGTTGCGTCCACATGTCGATGAAAAAAAGCCCTGTCCGTCCACTCCCATGTCTGTCACGCGCAAATAAAAAAAAAATCCATGTTCGTTGTTACGTCACGTTTAGTGTTTCATGGCATTGTTAGAATCGTTTTTACATCTTAATAAGATGATCTGTTCGTTCGTCGTTTGATCTATTGGTCTGTCATGCGTAAGTATCATGTTCGTTGCACTTCCTGGTTAAAGTACCATTTTCGTCGGTCTGTCATGAGTAAATTTGGAATAGCATTCTCGTTGGTCTGTCTGACTCAAGGTTGAGATCGCGTTTTTGTTGTTATGATACAGTTTGAAATAACATTTTCATTTATCTTTCATGCGTGAGTTTTTAATTCTATATTTATTGTCCGTCACGCTTAAGCTTGAACTTGTATTTTCGTTTGTCTGTCACGCGTACATTTGGGAGAGCATTTGTCTATTAGCCTTCAGTTTGAAATAGCGTTTTCATAGTTACACGCGCAGATTTATTCATATCGTATGAATTAGATGATTCTATTATTGGCATTGTTTTTTTTTTCCTCCATTGTTTTTTTAGTTTGAATGACATCCGCTACTTATGGGAAGGACCACGTAGAAGTTGTCAACATCTTAAATAAAAGAGATTTTGTGGAACAAAATAGATTCGAACTTTGAACACTCAGGTCGTCCTGCTAGATAATGCCGGGGCGACATCGGGCTACCTTGCTGATAGTCGATTTAGGAAAATCGACTATTTTTTCTAAAAGTTAAATGATAGACGAAAAACATTATTATTTGTCAGTATAAGAATCAGTTTGTGTACAAAGACAAATATAGGTTTTTGGAATTTGAGTAAAACAATAAACAAGAGAACCAGGAATGTAACTTCGACGAAATAAATGTTAAAATACTCAAACAAATAGGCTTCCAAATAACAGATTGGGGTAGAGGAAACGTGATTCAAAAGTCACATGTTAAAATATCGGAGTTGAATGACGTTAATAGAAAAAGAATAGTTAAATATATATGGAGTTAGTAAATAAGGGAGAGTTAGTTAGTTAGTTCGTGAGTTGGTCAGTTAGACAGATATAGAGTTGGAGACAATCAGCTAGCGGCTGGGCCTATATTCCTGTACACCCGGGGAAGCAGAATCTAAGACGCGTGCAATCTTCCAATGGGAAAGCATTTGGAATGAAAGTAGTCCGAAAATACAACACGAGGCTTGTTGGCCATTCCTTGTGGTTGGATCTCGATTTCTACTCTTTGTACATTCGTCAATCAAGACCCACAGATGAATGAAGGTTTGTTTTCTTTATTGGAAAATTGCATAACAACCCAGAACTGTGTCCCGTCCCCTTTGTGTTATCCGTATTGTAAATGACCGGTAACTCATGCGTCAGTTTTAAACTGTATTTTTATTTGTCTGCCACACTTAATTTTGAACTTGTATTTTCGTTTGTCTGTCATGCGTGTGTTTGGGATAGCATTTGTCTGTTAAACTTCAGTTTGAAATTTCGCAATAGTAGCAATAGAAAACGGAGCCTTTGGGTCGTTCTCAAACATGTTCGATAATTTACATTATTTGTTTACTTATGCGATGATTTATGGCAGGGGGTGCAAAATTAGGTACGCAATACATTATTTTCATTACTTTGTACACATCCACAGGGGATTATGAACACTAGACGACACAAAGAAACTCATCATCATTATCATCATCATCATCATCATCATCATCATCAGCATCATCATCATCATCATCATCATCTGTTCTCGTTCTTTTATTCCTGACAAGGTGGTGCGCCGTTCATCAATCACACCACCCTTTTGATATCAAATTTTCTTTCGTCTACTAAGATTAACTATAAAACTGCTTTTCATAGATGCGTCCACATATCGATGAAAAGCATTATCTGCACTCCTTACACACCTGCTACCTCACATATAGTTAATTTAATGCCTGCCCCCCTCTTGAAGGGAGTAGAACGTAACAGTCAGTCTGTGTCGTTAACCATTTAACCACCGCCACCTCGCGCAGATTATGTGAACGCATCTTAAAAACATCACTTCTTTCTTCTTTTTTTTAAAAAAAAGCAACGCTCCCTCCCTCATATAAACCGTATTTCCTTTTGTTACGCAGCTAATTGTTATATTATATAATGCTTATTATAATTATGATTCACTTATTTTCTGGACGCTTGCCGAAATTTAGCGATGCTTGTCCGGTTGGCTTTAAATCTCGGACAGGAAGTTAAGGTGAATTTTTCACTTCCGATTTCGTACCGGACAATCAAGGTGATGATCAGCGAATGAATAGGAAAGGGTTTTGTTCGTCTTGAAGTGAAATTCGTATTGACACTCAAAACCTGTTAAAGAGAAGATGCGAAAGATTCATCATTTATTTCTGCTGTGGTCTCTAAGGTCCTGGAAGAAAAACACAACTCAGTAATTATGGAAACAAACATATTGAACAGAAAAGTAATTACAACAAATAAAGAAGGTGGTTATACGTCAGTCCGACTGTAATATGCGCAATACTTGGGTATAATTTGTACTAATACCGAGACATATATTCACCCAAACTTTATAATAGAGAATTCATTATTATCCGTAGGGTGGACACGCCACGACAGTTTTGCAAAGAGAAATGTGTTACGATACATGTGTTTTTCAAAATTGTTCTGAAAAGCACAAATTTGAGTTAGGAAAATCATTTGGTTACTATGTAAATAACTAGTCAGGATTTCTATATTTTGTCTCTGATATAAATTGGAAATGACGTATATTTTGTTCTTGTTCCTTAGTCCGTAATTCTGTTAGTTTATTATTATGGTAATCCATAATACTTCTATTCTGAAAACTGATTAGTTTGACACAATTTAGTTACATCAAGTTATCTGACCATAAACATAGAAAACTCCTTACATAAAGTGGCTTTATAACTTGTCTGGAGCGAGTTCCATTACAAAATTACTAAATTGGTCAGATTTTTCTCCTTCTCTGGAACATAAATATCTCTTAAATGACCCTTTTTTTTATAAATATTAAATAATTCTTTGAGTAGCATTTACTCAAAATACACAAACATTAAGGTTAAAGGTATCCGCATGAAACTGGTGACCCAATATAAATGTATCGCAAATTTGCCTCAAATATTTTTTTCGATAATCAGTTTTCTCCTTGAACTCAAAAGTTTGCAACAGACAGGACATCGACATGCCGGAGAAGCGATATCGATAGTGTTTCTGGAAAATTCGACGTCGTAATAAATGGAAGCCTGCTTTTTATGCTTCCACCTTCCACAGGGGTTGGAAGAGAAAGGAGCAGGGCACCTAAATATATTTACTGTAAATTTCTGTAAAGAGTAAACTAGACCCCAGAGCCAATAACAGAGTTATTTGTTGTTCTTTTTAATGTCTTTTATTAATTATAAAAATTAAATTGATATTGGATAAAATTACAATGCTGAAGAAGAGGTCATCTGTGACAATAAATGACCGAATACAAAACAGCTGGAATATTCATTGAAGTTTGGAGCGGATTATTTCACTTTTTTTTTAGTTGGTCCCCATCAACTTTACACTTAAAGTTAGTGCACTAGACTCTACATTTGTTGGAAACGATATAAATAAAAATGTTTAATAGTATATATCTTTATAGATTGAAAAGATATTGATTTTGACAAAGACTTTCATTTTTATATAAGTACTAGTTTATACTTGCATCTTAAGCTGCTTTGGTGCAGAACCTTTGTATGTCAATTTCTATCTATACCTTTATAGTAAATACGACGGGAGAATATTTATGAACTTTTGTATTAATTAGTATTTGTGTGAGAGAATAAGTAATTACAATTAATGTATTTACGTATTGTTTTTATTGGGAAAAACATTAGAAATCATGGTTTTAAGCAAAAAATAATTTGTTTTAAACTGATGTCGAATATCTTTGAAGTTTAATTTATGTCAATAACTCTAATCTTAATGTTGGCGTATTTGGAGTAAATGCTACTGAAAGAATTGCCACTTAGCAAAAGTATACAGGGGATGCAAAAGTAAGTGTACAGTACATTATTTTCATTACTTAATAGAAATCACCATTGCTTCAGCATATTATATCACTAATTTTACTGATGTTACACTAGTGTATACCTACTTTTGCACCCCCTGTATGTAATAGTTTTATGTTATGATAATTTCTTTAAATTGATAAAACACCCATTTTTACAAATTATTTACATGTATGTTAAATTTGAACTTGAGCAATGTGTACTTAGTAATATATACTCGTAGTAATATATATTCTTAGTAATATGTACTCTTAGTAATATATACTCTTAGTAATATATACTCTTAGTACGAGGGGCGTGCAATAAGTAATGCCCCTGACCCACTTCCAGTTGTCTGATCTAGCTGAAATTTGGCATGTACAATGATTTATATCTCTACGGGTTATGTGGCAAATGTCAGCTCTGAACTAATGGTGGTTTCTGTTTTACAGGTGTTTGAACTGAGTCAGGTGTGAAAATGGAGCCTGTTGAATGTCGAGCAGTGATCCGGTTTTTGTATTTGAAAGGACGCACACCACATGAGACTTTTGATGAAATGAAAGAAACTTATGGTGATAATGCCCCATCATATGACATTGTAAAACGCTGGCATCGTGAATTCAAATCTGGCCGGAAGTCTGTGGAAACAGCTCCCAGACCTGGTCGCCCACCTTCTGCCATTGATGAGGCATCTGTCCGTCAAGTTGAGGCTGCCATTTTGAAAGATCGGCGCATTACTATTCGCCAAATAGCCCAAGATGTCAAGATTAGTACAGGGTCTGTAGAAACTATTATTCATGACCATATGCAAATGCATAAGGTGTCTGCCAGATGGATTCCCAGGTTGCTCACACTATTCCAGAAGCGAGAACGTGTCGAGTGCTCAAGGATGAATTTGGAGATGTGCCAAGAAGATGAGTCAAAGTTTTTCAAAAGACTGATTACACAGGATGAAACCTGGGTCCATCACTATAATCCAGAGACCAAAGCCCAGTCAATGCAGTGGAAGCACTTGGACTCACCACCTTCAAAGAAGGCAAGGGTTTTTTTCCGATGTAATAATTTATTTTCTCATTCTCGCGCCAGATGTGACTTCTCGTTACGGCTGTTAGGTCACCCACCTTTCCAACGTGATCTCGACTGTCATCCACGTCTCTAACGTGATCGTCTTCTCTAACGTGCTCTTTCTCATTTTTATAGTCTTTTTTCGCTGTGACGTCATTTCCCATGCAATTTTTTACATAATCATCACCTCTTTTCCAGGCTGAGAGGCCACTCAAGGATAAAGAGTGTACAGTAGTCAATGGGACAATATCGTATTAATCGTTAGTAATGGAAATTTGGTAAATTGGATTACTTAAGGGGAATGGATCATCAAGAACTTGTTTAAGTTGGACTTGAAGACGACCATATTGTAGTCAGCTGGAAAGCAGGCAAATGGAAGACAGTTCCACAGGCGTGCAGTTCTTAGAAATAAACTTTGTTCATGGAATCTACATTTAGGTTTAGGCATAGATAAAGAGTGTGGGAAATTATTGATAGTGTTTTCAGATAGACGAGTGTTTCTCGTGTTGGCGAAGTGGGAAAGCCTATTTTGAACCCTACCAAGGTAGGGTAAGTTTTTCTAGCAGCTCCTACCCAGATGTGGCAACAGTACTCCATCCTTGGGCGTACCTGGCTCTTATATAGGTAAAGAATTGCATCAGCAGTGAGATATCTACTTGGTCGACAGAAGGATTCCACCATTTCCATACGCTCTGTTCTATTGAATGGTTTAGAAGTTTTCGACTGTTTCACATGTGAACGCACTAGTTAAATAATATGCATTGTATAGATTTTGCTATTTTTGGTACGTGGGAAAATTTTTATCTTAGATAACACTCCCAGTGTATTGTTTTAGAATTCAAGGTTACGAGATATACTCTTGATCCATTGAGTCACAGCAACTACTATTGTTTGATTTATTTTGAATTCATACACCACCATATTTTTTTCACTTTTACATAAGAAAAACATAATGAATTTCTTTATTTGTATATTATTATTATCAGTGTTATTCCATAGTAGACTCAACTTTTTTAATGTTTTTAGTTCGATTGCTTTTTCTTGAACATCATATCAGTTTCTGTAACTTCAGACACTTAATCTATTAATTAAATTATTGTACCGAATATATAATATTCATTTACTTGACGTGGCTTAATCGAGAATAAGTTTAAATAGGATATTTGAACTCATAGAGAGGTTTTATTAATGAAGATATAGGCATATTGATTAATATAGCGTATTTAACAAAGTTTTACAAATATTAGTTAGGCGCCATCTGCTAAAATCGAAACGAGAACTGATAGTTCCAAAGCCGTATTCCCTTGAGTCAGATCTAAATCCATAACCGCATCGTTCATTGGAAAATGTCACTTATCCATTGAATATTAATTTTTACCTATTCGTATTAATAAAGCACATGTTTTACTAAGTGGATGTTTATAATATATATTTATGCCTAACGATTGCAGCCAATAATAAATAAACCCCAAAATGCATTTATGATTTACATTCAAACAATTTATCACATAGATTAAATTATTGGCAAGCATGGATATTCAATATGTCATATTGAATTTAATATACCGTATGTGAATCACATCCAACGAAGTCATGTCATTATTATTAATATTTGCTAAACTTTAAAGGTGTAACTTAACACTTTTACCATTCCTAACAGGCAAACCTTTTGCAAAATCGGAAAAGAAATTTTCCTGTCAATTTGATAAGCCATTCATGGTGGCTTTTTTTATGATTGTAAGCGTTCCAATTACAATCGGAATCACTTTGACTTCTTTACATTTTCATTAGTTTAACTAATTCCTACTTAAGATCTGAATATTTATTTATTCATTTCTTTCTCTTGCACTCTGGTATCGAAAAGGCTTTGTTCATCATTGAGCAAGTTCTCTTGTTTTTGTTTAGAAAAATTATGAAGGTTTGGAATGTTGTAGAACTTTATCTGTTTGTCTGGATATGTCTCAAAGATATGTCTCAAATATATGTCTCAAAGATATATCTCAAAGATATGTCTCAAAGAGGGTTGAAATTGTTGTTTTCCTGTATCACTTCTGGTTTATAATCATACCACTTCTCATTGTGGTCTAATTCATAAAATATATATTCCCGTATAGGGCCTAATTCATAGAATATATATTCCAGTGTATGGTCTAATATATATTCCAGTGTATAGTCTAATATATATTCCAGTGTATGGTCTAATATATATTCTAGTGTATGGTCTAATATATATTCCAGTGTAGGACCTCAGCGACTTTGTTGTGTCTCCATTTTTAAATATTGATGCTGAGTTAGCATAGGGCATTCTGATATGATATAATCATTACACAATCTGCACATCGGTGATTCTGCAGTTTTGTTGATGCAGTGTTAGATTATTTTTTTTTACACAGTGATCACCACTTATCAAGGCCCGGAAGCCACTCAGGGATAAGGGTTATTGCAAGTACATTACGTTAGTGTGGATATTTGAGGAAGTGTTTACTTAAGGGGGCGGTTCATTAGGAATTTGTTAACATTGAACTTGAAGACATCCAAGTTGTAGTCCGGTGGGAAGCAGGCAGACAGAGCAGATGGACCTAGTGTGAGTAGCTTGTTCCTGGGCTGCCATTAAAGTGCTTCCAGTAAATCTTTTAAGATCTACTGAGAACACATCACAACCCAGGAACTTTCAGAAAACCTAGCAATTTGAGAGATCACCAATAACCAACCAATTCCAGCCGTTATTATGCCTAGATTTAGCATTCTTCCAAATATTTTCCACGCACCCTCTTGCAATCTCTGGCTCTTTTTCACTCCAAATCTTAGTATTTTATTTTCTATTTTCATTTCATAAAAAAAAAAGTTTCATTATTTTTAGAAATATATTTAGTTATACTTCCTGCTTCTATATTTCCACCATCGTAACCTCAGACACCCTTTCTTTGTGATCGATCTACATCTCCTTTCCTATCACCCCCCTAAATTGTAATCCTTTTATGCGTTTTTGCATCCAGACATTTAATTCATTTATATTCCCGTCAAGCATACCAGCGGTGTATCGAATGATAGTTACTGAGGGCATATATTTTATTCCGACCGTGGAGGTACAATTCAAGAATAACTATTAATCTTTTATTGGACTCGAGTGTGACCTAGTTTATCATATCCATGTTATTAATTGGCTTTCAGTATCCCCAAATATTTGTAGCCTCTCTCGCTGTTAAAATTCTTTATGAGATTGGTTGTTGGAAGTTCAAGGCCATCTGAGTGGACGAACTTGCTTCTTTCAACCACAAGAATAGCACATTTGTTGATGTCAAATTCTATCTTTATTTCATTACTAAACAATTCGATTGTGTTCATTGCAGTGTTAAGCTAGTTCTCATTCCTCCCTAAAGCTTGAAGATCATTCATGAATAGTAGATGGTCGAATGTAGGGAACCCTTTTCCAAATTCATATCCTGCTTTCACATTCCGTAAACGAAGCGTCAACGGGATGAAACTGATGACAAAAATTAAAATGGAAAGACTGTCGCTATGGAAAATCCCTCCCTTAATTTTCATTTTGCAAATTATGCAACGTTTCCTGTAATTAAATTGGTTTCCTAATTCTTAATGCAATTCGTTTCTTAGGACCATATTATCGACCATTGATGCCTCGTTATCTCTTTTGGTAGCCTTTCTGTTACCCAGACAGAAAGTTGTTTTGGTTTAAATGATCATAGATATTTTCAGACAATATTCTAGTGAAAATTTTCCACATAACTGAGAGGTAAGTGATTGGTCTAACGTTTCTTATTTCCCTCCATTTTGACTTTTTTTTATTTCATAATCAAGATTGTGCCCCCCCCATGTCAACTATTCAGCCATTTATTATTATTATTATTATTATTATTATTATTATTATTATTATTATTATTATTATTATTATTATTTTACTAGAAGTTATGACGCAGACCATCATTAGCGATCGCTCACTAACAATACTCTGTGGTATTTCCTGGAGTCTGAGTGACAACAAGTCTCCCAAGATTTCCAGTGTTCTCTACTTCTCTCGATAAACAGCACTAGTAATTTCACGTTATCACAACTATCACTTACCATTGATTTCTCGCTGGCATCGGCAATTGGTCTTCATTGGGGGATTGAATAGGACAAAAGCCTTCCCACGACCTCAGTCTATTCCGCGCACTTCCAGTGGAGGTCTGGATAGTGCTCTCTCTATCTCCTCGGTTTTCTTGGAACCTTCACAACTTTTTCTTCTAGCGCTATCCATTTTTTTTTTGTTAAGAATGCATAGTATTTTCCAGTTTCAGTTTTCTTGATTCTCTGTGGTTGTGTTTTTTCTGTTTTTCGTTTACTCCTATTACAACATTTAAGTTACTGGTTAGTGTTTGCAGAATATGTTAGATAGTTTCCACATTCTAAGATTTTCCTTATGATTTCAACTGTTTTTTTATTGCTATCCATTGTATCTTCTGAACCTTCCCTCTGATTTCAATTTCTCTTACTCCTTTTTCGAAGTTTTAGTTCGTAATGTTCCTACTGTTATTGGTATTATCATTAATGTCTTCATGCTCTATATCCTTTTCAGTTCTGTGGCCAGTGCCATATATTTTCTTTGTTAGTCTGTCTCTTTGATACGGCAAAATATACCATCTGGCAGGTTTTTTTCGCTCTTGCGATATTATGATATTCGGTCACCTAATTTGGATGAAATTATCCATTTGTACCTTTATGTCCCAGAGGATTTTATGATTTCCGTTTTCAAGTACTGCTACCATTTGTGATTTTACAATTTATGATTTAACCATTTGTGATTTTACTATTTGTAATTTTATTATTTGTGATTTTACCATTTATGATTTTATCATTTGTGATTTTACCATTTGTGATTTTACTATTTGTGATTTTACCATTTGTGATTTTACCATTTGTGATTTTACTATTTGTGATTTTACCATTTATGATTTTACCATTTATGATTTTACCATTTGTGATTTTAACATTTGTGATTTTACCATTTATGAATTTACTATTTATGATTTTAACATTTATGATTTTACCATTTGTGATTTTACCATTTATGATTTTACCATTTGTGATTTTATCATTTGTGATTTTACCATTTGTGATTTTACTATTTGTGATTTTACCATTTATGATTTTACTATTTGTGATTTTACCATTTGTGATTTTACCATTTATGATTTTACTATTTATGATTTTAACATTTATGATTTTACCATTTGTGATTTTACCATTTGTGATTTTACCATTTGTGATTTAAACATTTGTGATTTTACCATTTGTGATTTTACTATTTATGATTTTACCATTTATGATTTTACCATTTGTGATTTTACCATTTGTGATTTTACCATTTATGATTTAAACATTTGTGATTTTACCATTTGTGATTTTACTATTTATGATTTTACCATTTGTGATTTTAACATTTATGATTTTACAATTTGTGATTTTACCATTTATGATTTTACCATTTATGATTTTACCATTTATGATTTTAACATTTATGATTTTAACATTTGTTATTTTAACATTTGTGATTTTACCATTTGTGCTTTTGCCATTTATGATTTTACCATTTATGATTTTACCATTTATGATTTTACCATTTGTGATTTTACCATTTGTGATTTTACTATTTGTGATTTTACTATTTGTGATTTTACCATTTGTGATTTTAGCATTTGTGATTTTACCATTTGTGATTTTACCATTTATGATTTTACCATTTATGATTTTACTATTTGTGATTTGTGATTTTACCATTTATGATTTTAACATTTGTGATTTTACCATTTGTAATTTTACCATTTATGATTTTACCATTTGTGATTTTAGTATTTGTGATTTTACCATTTATGATTTTAACATTTGTGATTTTACCATTTATGATTTTACCATTTATGATTTTACCATTTGTGATTTTACCATTTATGATTTTACCATTTATGATTTTACCATTTGTGATTTGTGATTTTACCATTTATGATTTTAACATTTGTGATTTTACCATTTGTGATTTTACCATTTATGATTTTACCATTTGTGATTTTAGTATTTGTGATTTTACCATTTATGATTTTAACATTTGTGATTTTACCATTTATGATTTTACCATTTATGATTTTACCATTTATGATTTTACCATTTGTGATTTTACCATTTATGATTTTACTATTTATGATTTTACCATTTGTGATTTTAGTATTTGTGATTTTACCATTTATGATTTTAACATTTGTGATTTTACCATTTATGATTTTACTATTTATGATTTTAACATTTATGATTTTACCATTTGTGATTTTAGCATTTGTGATTTTACCATTTGTGATTTTACTATTTATGATTTTACCATTTATGATTTTACCATTTGTGATTTTACCATTTGTGATTTTACTATTTATGATTTTACCATTTATGATTTTACCATTTGTGATTTTACCATTTATGATTTAAACATTTGTGATTTTACCATTTGTGATTTTACCATTTGTGATTTTACCATTTGTGATTTTAACATTTATGATTTTACAATTTGTGATTTTACCATTTATGATTTTAACATTTATGATTTTAACATTTGTGATTTTAACATTTGTGATTTTACCATTTGTGATTTTACCATTTATGATTTTACCATTTATGATTTTACCATTTATGATTTTACCATTTGTGATTTTACCATTTGTGATTTTACTATTTGTGATTTTACTATTTGTGATTTTACCATTTGTGATTTTAACATTTGTGATTTTACCATTTGTGATTTTACCATTTATGATTTTACCATTTGTGATTTTAGTATTTGTGATTTTACTATTTATGATTTTAACATTTGTGATTTTACCATTTATGATTTTACCATTTATGATTTTACCATTTGTGATTTGTGATTTTACCATTTATGATTTTAACATTTGTGATTTTACCATTTGTGATTTTACCATTTATGATTTTACCATTTGTGATTTTAGTATTTGTGATTTTACCATTTATGATTTTAACATTTGTGATTTTACCATTTATGATTTTACCATTTATGATTTTACCATTTATGATTTTACCATTTGTGATTTTACCATTTATGATTTTACTATTTATGATTTTACCATTTGTGATTTTAGTATTTGTGATTTTACCATTTATGATTTTAACATTTGTGATTTTACCATTTATGATTTTACCATTTATGATTTTACCATTTGTGATTTGTGATTTTACCATTTATGATTTTAACATTTGTGATTTTACCATTTGTGATTTTACCATTTATGATTTTACCATTTGTGATTTTACCATTTGTTTAAATGTCTGAATGCATTTATTCGCATAACTCCCCACTTTGCCGTATCTGTTCTTATATATATATATTATTCTTTATATATGTTATATATATTCTTTTCATGCTAGTTGGCTGCATTCATTTATTATGTGGTTTCCCATTTCATCTCTTAGTTTGCAGTTTACATTTTCTGATTCCTTATATTTTTCCGATCTTAAGTTTGATATAGTTGGCCTTATACGCACTATTTTGTGCAGCTGGTAATAGTTATTCAATTTCTTTCTTTAGGTGTCCTTTTCGTAGCGACGTTCAGGTGTTTTCGTAAGTCTCACCTTTTGTCATCCTTATGAATCGTTCATTTTTCTTTTCTCGACTACTCTGTTGCCTCTCTATTATCTGTCTTCTTCATTTTAACAGTGTCTCTTTCGTAGGTGATTAGTCTGTGTTCTGTGTTATGTATTTTTATAATTATCATCATTATTATCATTATTATTATTATTATTACGAACAACAACAGCAACAACAACAACAACAACCCAGTAAAAGTATTCACGCGCGTAATCATTGATTTATCACAAGAAATATTAAATGGTAGCCACTGCAGTCTTAATGACAAGTCTCCCCAGATTTCCATCACTCTCCATTTCTTTCAGTAACATTTGCAAATCGTTCACAGCTACTTACCATTTATGTCTCGCTAGCAAGTACATCGTTATTAATGTTTATGGCAACAAGTCTCTCCAATGTTCCAGTACTCTTGCACTGTTCTAGTGGAAATTTGTTTGGTGCTCTCTCTCCTAGGACTTGATTTTTCACGACAATTTTATATGGAATCAGCTGAGGCTGCAGCTGTTACATTATGGATGACTCTGTCGGATAATGATTATATGAGCTAGTATGAATCTTTGAATCAGGCGAACAGTGTATACTGCAGTGACACTAAATCCACAAAACAGACTGGCTCTCAGGCTGGATAATAGACAGCTATAACCTATAAGGTCGAAACATAAAGTATGAATTAAATAAGTTAGGCATAAAGAGATCGAGAAATATGAAATAATGACGACACGGGTATCGAATTGACTGGGACGAAGAGTTTAGAATCAATTCGTGTGTGCGTGTGTGTGTGTGTGTGTGTGCGTGTGTGTGCGTGCGTGTGTGTGTGCGTGAGCGCGCGTGCGTGTCCATGTCTCAATTCAGACCCATTCATACAGTATTTGAAGAGAAGAAAAAAAAAATCACGAAAAGCAAAAAAGTTCCTTACACGTATATAATATTTCCATTCATATTTCTGTATCGTTTGACGCATGCGTCGAGTCATTGTTCTGAACTTTTGCTATGTGATGACGTCATTGACAAATGCATGGAATACGACGTTGATGCCGGCTGAAAGACATTAAAAAAACACCATTTATCACCAAAAGATCAAATTTCTGTAAAAAATTACGGAATTAAAATTATGCTTCGCCAACGTTCGAAGTTGTCATTTATCATATTTTATTACTAAATATTCATAAAAAGTCTTCGAATTATATCAGCAATTTCATTTTATTTGTATTCCTTATTATTATTTTTAGTGACCCAAAGAGAAAATACAAGGTGATTTCAATAAGTTTCCAGACTTTTTTTTCGTATGGGTGCTTTTATTGATATGAAACTCTAGCTCTATTCGAAGTAATCTCCTCCGACTGTAATGCACGTGTTGTACCGTTTCAACAACTTCTGGAAATCCTGTTGTGTGAGCGTGTCAATGACCCTCGTCACAGCCTCTTTCATCTCTTGTCGTCTGATAACGACAGTATCTAAGGTTTACCTTGATCGTAGGGAATAACCAAAAGTCACAGGTAGCAAGATCTGCACTCTAGGGAGCTGAATTGATCAGCTCGACCATTTCCTTGTTGTCATGACAATATCTTTCTTTCCGATCTTCTTTGAGTACTCTTGGGTCAAACTTCGCGCAAATCTTTCGCATCTTCAGTTCCTTACAAATAATTGCGTGTACAGTTTCCACACTGACATCAAACTGTGCACTTGCTGTCTCTATAGACACACGACAATCCTTATCATAAACTTCTTTATTTGACCAATTAACTCTGGTGTTTTGTCTTCCTTACTCCTCCCACACCTCTCATCATCTTTCACCCCAGTTCCCTTTGAATCTCTTATGCCGCTCAAGAACTGATGCTCGATTCATGCAAGATGGTCAAAAAGCAATTTGAATAATTCCATACGTTTTTTTTTGTTGTTTTTTTTTCCAAGTTTAAAACAGAATTTTATTGCATATCATTCTTCTAAAGTTTACTCGTATCCAGATTGCATTTTTGAAATTCACTATCCGTAACACTCGGGCTTTAGTAGGGTGGATTCCAATTCTTGCTGTAGCTGTTCATATGAAGATTAAATCATACAAATTGGTCAGTCATAAGATGTATAGCAATAACATACCGGAATTTCAACAATCTACGACAATTTTAAAATGCTTGTCCAAAAATGTCTGGAAACTTATTGAACTCACTTAATAATACCCACCATTGACTTTTATTATAAAGTAAAGGATTAGTTTCTGAATTTTTTAAAGTAACGTTTAAAACGTTGTCTGACTTGCAATTTGCTTTATCGCTTCCCTCTTTATATTTGAAAATTATTTCGTAGCGAGCTACAAGAATGTTCGCGTTTTACTCGCTAACTTAATTTAATTTCTTTCAGACAATATTTTATCTCACTAGGAAAATCTTTCAAATGGAAACTATTTTCTTTATGTGCAATTAAACTGGACGCCATTTTCTGTTGTTAGCGGCGAATGAAATTAATAACCTGTATTTCTGCTATTATATATATAAAGAACTTTGACTGTGTGAGTTCATTCCCTATAGACTCCTAAATCGGTTGGTCGATTGTTTTTAAAACTTCGCACAAATGTACTTTATGCATCTGGCAGTGTTCTTAGATAGATTTAGTATCGGAATGTCATCTATAAGTATCAATAATCGACAATCGAAAAAATCCGATAAAAGAAGGAACTGGCAATTTTGAATAAAGTTAACGCCCTATGATGCCTAATATTACAAGTGCATTTCAAATGTTTCATTATCGCGCATGCAGAAAGACCCGACATATAAAATCAACAGTAATTTCTTTGTTATGACAGGGGCGCGTTCGAAATGATTGTTTCTGTTTACAGCACAACTGAACTATGATACTCGACTTTTGCATGTTTAACTTCAGTTCAAGCCGTTATATGAAAATAATTTTATAACATCAACAGTAGTTTCTCTACAGTGCAATGTAAACTACAATGTATTGTGAACTCAGTCACTGCGGGGAAGCACGTGAAATTTCTTCCCGGTGCACCGTGGTGAGTCGACAAATAGAGAAGGCAATTGATTAAGATGGTCGATTTCATCGATTTCGATGACAATAAAAATATGGGAGTGTGAAACATTCGTGGATCTTCATTTAACGTCGGATCTCCCTGCTAATATAAATAGAAATATCATGTTCTTTCAATAATAATAAAAAAAAAACATACCAAGGACTGTTGGGATGATTGTTCAAACCCTTTGCTCTCAACAGTTATAATATTCTAAATAGGTATATGAGACATAGAAGGTTTGCTTCCAAAGTAAAGTTTCCTACATTTTTAACCTCAAAAGACAGAAGTTGTACTATTAAAACAAAAGCCCCTTTATGCTCCAGAATTTATTTTTCTACATAGTCACCACCATTCTCAATGTACCTTTGCCATGAATTCAATGACATACCCCTGCTTCTGATACACGTCCGTGACATGGGTTTTTTTCTTAGAATCTCATATCGTCAATATCTATAACAGAGAAATGAAACTTTCAGGTCATGACTGCATACTTTCAGTCATTATAACGATACAATTTGCAACCCTTTTCTGATTCATTCGGGCATAATAAAAAATAGGAGGCATTACTTTTGAAACGCTTCACGTAACAACATTAACGCATGTTGTCAAAAGAAACAACATGTGATTGACTATAGAAATGTGCGGCATAAACACTTTGATACACCGGTTCTTATTCGATCACTGAAATTAAGCAAAGTTGAGCCTGGTTAGTACTAGATGGGTGACCATTTTGGAATACCAAAACGCTGTATGTGGGAGGTCGTCGATACCTCTTTATAAAAACTGTAGAAAACTATCGTCGTTATCCCCTCTGACCTGTATATATATATATATGATTGAGGATTGCTTGTGAATTTGATTTTTCCACGAAACTTCCTCTTTTGGAGGAAGCCGGTTAAACCCGTTCACAGTAAATGCCGATGTCAACAGCAAACAATATAATTGTATACACTTGTAGTTAGAAAAGTTGAAACATTGTACATAAAATCTGTTGCCAGGGACGCTGGGAAAATGGTAGGATCCTTCTACCGCTCCAGAAGATATCTCACTACTGATGCAATTCTCTATCTTTATAAAAGCTAAGTAGGTCCAAGGATGGAGTACTGCTGCCACACCACGACAGGAGCTGCTAAAAACAGCATATCCTGCCTTGACAGAGTACAAAATAGACTTCGTGGTTTAATGGGGGATGCCCTTTTCTCTTCCCTGCAACCTCTCTCCAACAGAAGAGTCGCTGCAAGCCTGTCTTTGTTTTATCGCTATGTCCATGGCAAGTACTCGTCTGAGCTCCAATCCTTCGTCCCCCCTCGCCAATCTTTCACGAGAAACACCCGTCTGGCTGAAACTACTGTAAATAATTTTCCCCACTCTTTATCTGTGCCTAAATCCAAACGTAGATTCCATGAGCAAAGCTTCTTTCTTAGAACTGCACGCCAGTGGAACTCTCTGCCGCTTGCCCGTTTCCCACCTGACTACAACTTGGACGTCTTCAAGTCCAACATAAACAAACTCCTGACAAACCGCCCCCCTTAAGTAAGACACTCTATCGAAACCCCCAATACTAATGATTACTACAATACTATCTCATTGATTACTGTACACGCAATAACACTTATCCCTGAGTGGCCTTCGGGCCTTGATAAGTGGTGACCCCCATGTAAAAAAAACAACAACTTTATATTAACACCCTGGACAAGACAAAAATAAGAAATATGTGATTTTGTTTATTTATGTCGTTATAGATATCTCGACAAAAATAAAAACACTGCGCTAATACAAAAGAAAATGAATGTACAATTTATTTGTATATCTAATCTATAAAATTAAGCCAGTCTATTTCTCGAACTAAGACATTGATAGTCTTTAATCTGACAGAGCAATATTTGATTTTGCTAGCAATTTTTTTTTTGTGAATCGCGCCACCAAAACATGACCAGAAATATTTTGTAAGGTGAAAGCCATTTCTGTTATCTGCAGCCATATGTTGTTAAAATGTGTACCATTATTATTATTAATAGCAAATAAAATTGAAAATATTGAATAATAATAATAATAATAATAATAATAATAATAATAATAATAATAATAACCAAGACCATTGAAGCTGCATACCTGTAATTTCTCTAACCCCATTCCCATCCCTCCATTACCACATCCCCCCCAAAAAAAAGTGAGACTGAATAGGAGGAAGGAAAGGCCGAGGAGTGAGCACTGACCAAACCTCTACTGTATAAATGCGAAGAGAACATGAATCTTGGGGAGGTTTATTGCCACTCAAATTCCAATACAGACCAATGGCCGCTGCCAACGAAAAATCAGTGACAATCAGCTGTTGTGATAATGCAAATTTATTTGCAAATGTTATCGAAAGAGGTGGAGAGTACTGAAAAATCTGGGGAAACTTGTTGTCACTTAGGTTGCAGAGAACACCACAGGCTTTATTCAATGAGATCTTAGATGACCTGTGTGAAAGCTCCTTGAGAGCCAATAATAATAATAATAATAATAATAATAATAATAATAATAATAATAATAATAGGAAAACAAACGCTTGAACTTAACTTTTTAATAATTTATAAGATATCGAAGAAGAAGAAGAAGAAGAAGAAGAAGAAGAACGAGCAAACATTTTTTTTTTGTAAATTGATGTTTCCATTGAGATATTGGTAGACAAACATTGCACAACAATTTCGTTACAAGCTTATTTCGACATTAATAATAAAAAATTAAGTGCCGACGTTTATTGTGGTGATTTATCAAACTAATTGTTCTTTACAAAATATTAACACGCACATCTGCTCACAGTTGTTAGTAATTTAATTGTTTAATATTTAGTTACCGTTTTATTAGATCACTCAGCATCATAAACAAATTTTATCTGAAACTTAAACTCATAAATCAATAAATAAATAATGTTATCCGAAACTTTAACTTATATAGTATCCGATGCCATCTCTTCTATTTTTACAATAAACTCACACAAATACAAATCATAAAATTATTATTGACATTTTATTAGGTTGGTGCAAAAAATGTCGTTGAACGTGAATAAACGACATTATTTTGCACCAACCTAATATTAATCTTTAGAAGAGTTAAAATAATTGTCTAAATTTTTTAAGCGTTTATAACCGTCTGTTTTAAGGCTTTTATATATTTTGATTACACAATACACACGCTAAGATATTCCTCAATTTTGTGATTGAATTATTTTTGAATAAAGAATGAACTTCCATTTTAATTGCTCTTTTAAATCGCAATTTTCAATTAATCACATATTTCATAATTCGCTCAATTAACTTTTTTAAATTTGATTATCATAAGCTATTATGTGACAATTCTGAAACCGCTTAGCATTGAACAGCGATAAAGCTAAGACCGTTTATCATTCATAATTGAAATCTTGTGGATACTTCCAGTTTATTATAAAGTTTAGTTCGATAAAATATGGTTTGAATACAGGCAGGATTGTGAATATCATCATCGATTCCATGGGTAGCATTTTATTTGGTTTACTCCACAGTTCGATGGATAACGTGCTGTAAATGTTCATCATTTTTATTTTTAAAGAAAAGGTTTTTGATGATAAGTTTGTTGCTTACCCTCCACTTGGTTCCATCTGCCAGGCTGAAACTGAGGACACGGACGGTACTATGAGGAATAGTTGGCAGGGTTACTTGTTTTGGATGGAAGACATTGTTCTTCAAGGAATCATCATGGATCTTCGGCTGTTTCTCAGGCTTGGGAGCTGTTCACAAGAAAAAAAAACAAATGCCAGAATAATATCTAGTATTTATGCAAAGTAAGGAATCTGCTATCGTCGGGGGTTTCCGAAAACTTTACGTCAAAAAAAAAAAAAAAAAAAAATGTCGAATGAAAATTTCGTAATTTTTTTCGCGAAATGGCGGGCCAATTTTTTCAATGAAAAATATTATATCTATTATTACGATGATGATTTTATAAAAAACTTAATTGTAATAAAAAAAATTCTTTTTATAGCTATGAAGAAACTACAAGAATTAATTAACAATTTTTTAAATAAAACTTTAAAGAATTCAAAGGCATATGAAGAATAAGATACTCATTGTAAGTTTCATGATTAAATATTCATTTTTTAATGATAATCAACTGATAGCAAACAAAATTCTTTTGATATGATTTTTTTCTTTTGCGTCATTATTATGTTAAAATCAGGATAAACATTTATTTTTTATTAAAAGCTAAATTAAATAATGCAAATGTTTTCGTGCATGACGTAATTGTTGCTATTTCATTAATGCAGCGTTTCAGCACCTTTTGGCATTTTACGTAAACTTTGATGTTTTACATAAACATGGCGTTTAATGTAAACGGAAAATTCTGAGGATAGCATGATCCTTATTCAGCATAACTACTGAAGATATTGTAAGCAAAATCAGTCACACATGCAAGGAATTGCTGAATCATTTTAAATGACCCCCATGTCTAAATTCGAATGAGGCCCAAAATAGCGGGATATATTTCATTCGACCAGGACGACGAAACACCTTTAATTTCACACCAATAAAAATAATCTTTTTCATTGCTGAAAAACTCAACTTTTAAACTCCATGAACTAACATTTTAAGGCAACACGCAATAAGCGGGATATGTATACAGAAGATGTTGCCATGTTTACTGCTAATAAGGTTATCTCCCTATACTGGGCTAGAAAACTTCTCACAACTTTCAGCGTTTTATATGTCTATACTGCCACCATTTTCCCATTGATGTTAGCACACCTGAATTCGTGCACCAGTTAAGCTTCGACCTCTTGACAGGTGCAAAATAGAATTCATAACCTAACCTAAATTTTATATCTTTATTATATTATAATTTCCGCTTATAAATCTGTACAGGGGTTTGTCAGGACAATCTGGTATGAGGATACTACCTCCATATTAGTAAACCCTGACTAAATATTCAAAATAATACAGTATTCAACTCCCAAATAAGATCCCCTATGTACACATTGGCTAATACGAGAAATAGTGTACCTTCTTCGATTGATATTGCCTCTAGTAATACCAATAAGCTGGATATTCCACCAGACTTGGAATCTGTCAAGACCAAGAAATAACAAAAAAGATATAGAATAACATAATTAATTGGTCAATTAAGGAGAGGAAAGTTAATGTTCATGACTTCTTCGTTTGAGAAATAAAGGAGAACTGTAATGGAATATCCGAATACCTCATATATCTCATAGAAAGATCAAGGGTTAATCCCAAGAAGGAGACCCCTTGATTTCTGAGTACTCAGACCGAAGTAAAATAAAACAAAGAGAAGAATTAAATAATTATAGCAATGGATGGATAAAATAACTGTTCCTCCCTCTCTCCTGAACACTAACCCAGTTAAATATTTCTAAATAGTTACAAACGTAAAATACAAAATATAGATTAAATGATGCTGAGACAGACATGTCTAAATACGTTAAATCAAAAAACAGAAAAAAGGGGAGAGAAGCAAAGCACAGCGAGTGCTGACAAGAAACCCGCAGAAGAAGGAACGAAGAGACGCACAACGCGAAAAAGGAATCGTTTGAAGATGTTGTTGTGGTGCTTTAAATGTTACTTTTTTTTTTTTTTTTAAATATGATTGATTTACAAATTAGGTACAAGATCATCGAAAGTGTTGAGTGGCAGGATCGATGATAATCTCTATATACCTACTCTTAACAAGTCGTATTTTGAAACAATCGTTCAACCACTGTAGCTTTCATCATTTTACCCAACATTTTTGCTTCAGCGGTAATCACAATAATTTAATTTAGGCTGCAAAATGTATTTGAATATATATATATATATATATATATATATATATATATATATAAAACCCAAAGTCATCAACCTATCTACAGAGACGCTTACAAAGGACGAAATTGAAGTACTAAAACTAGGCCTCAAATTCTGCCCAACTTCTAGAAGTAACATAGCAGAGTTAAAGAAAGACCTCAAAGAATTTGAACGCAAATTTAAACTCATAGATATACTTAACGACAGTGATAACACAACAGACGACTCTCTAGTGAAGAACAAATCAACATACTTACCCAACAAACATAACAACACAAAAGAACTAAATACCTTCTTTGAAACACTCTGGAGCCTCAACCCCCAACAAAAAGAAAACCCCACCAGTAATCTAACACGAAAACAAAATCAAGCACTTAAAAAAATCTAACACAATAACAACTTAGTTATAAAGGAAGCAGACAAAGGTAGTGCAGTAGTTATAATGAATAAGAACTTCTATAAAACAAAAATTTCAGAATCACTAGGGAACGAAAATTATTACAAACCAATTAGCTCTAACATAGACCATATCTAGAATAACAAAACTCTGCACAACATACAATAGTACATTAACTAAAAAAGAAAAAGACTTCCTTACAAACTTCACAACAAAAACAAACATCTTCTATGGGTTACCCAAAATACACAAATCTAACCAGGTAAGACATGCCATCAACATACAAAAGTCGGAATACATAAGCACCCCAAACCCCAACGACCTCACATTAAGACACATAGTAGCAGTACCATCATGCCCAACAAGCAGACTTAGCAACCTAATAGATATACTATTACAGCCCTTCACCAATCTAGTCAGAAGTTTTGTAAGAGATAACACACACTTCCTTAGCTCCCTACCACAAACAGTAGACGATGGGACTATACTAGCCACATTCGATGTTAGCAGCCTATATAGCAATATCCCACACAATCTAGGAAAAGAAGCTATCGCATATTGGATTGACAAACATACACAGACTTTACACCCCAGATTCAATAAACAATTCGTGATTGATAGCATCGACATAATACTCAATAACAACTCCTTCCAATTCAATAAAGTCAACTACATTCAAATACTAGGCACAGCAATGGGTACCAAAATGGCACCGACATATGCCACCCTTACACTCGCCTTCCTAGAAGAGACCCTTTATGAAAGGATAGAGCAAAAGTACGGGCACAATATAAAAACACTCTTCATAAAATCTTGGAAAAGATACCTAGACGACTGCTTTATCTTCTGGAGAACCTCATGGGGGGATATCAAAGAACTCCACACTTTGCTACAAAATTTACACCCAAAAATAAACTTCACACTAGAACAAAGCCCCACAGAACTACCTTTCCTAGACATCCTAGTAACAATAAAAAACAACAACATAATCACAGACATCTACCACAAACCCACAGACACTCAACAATACCGCCACTTCAAAAGCCACCATCCTAAAAACTGTCTAAAATCAATACCCTACTTCCTAGCACGTAGAGTCTGCACCATAGTAACAGACAGACACCTCCGTTCAACTAGACTGAATGAACTACAAATAACACTGCGGAAAAGAGGATACCCACTACCACTAATACAGAAAGGTATTGAACTGGCTGAAAAAATTCCAATAGACCAACTAAGAACCCCAAAAGAACACAACAAAGAACAAATTCTAGCATACGTCTCTACACACAACACAAACAACTATTCACACAGATAACAAAAAACCTTATCCTCCTCAATCAGAACGACAAACTAAACAACATACTTAAAACAACAAAAATAATAAAAAGCAAACGCCAACCCAAAAACTTAAAACACATCCTAACTTCCTCAAAACTCGCCCCACATACTACAAAAGGAGTTACAAAATGCAACAAACCGCGATGTGGAGTATGTGACATAATAATAGAAGGTAACACATACACATTAAAAAACCCAGCACAAACATTCAAAATAAAAAAGGATCTAAATTGCACCTCCAGAAATGTAGTATATGCACTAAGATGCACAACATGCAACAAATCCTACATAGGCGCCACCAAAAATTTCAGCAATAGAGTGGCCTTACTTAAGAGCAACATCAAAATTGCAGATAACAGACACCTCTATGTTTCAAAACACGTACACACATGCAGTGGAAACAGCTTCAAAATAATGCCAATCTTCCAAACAGACAATTATTTTTATTTACTTACACAGGAAAAAAACTTCATCACCAGATTCACTCCTGAACTGAACAGAACCTAATACCATCACACAAAAACATGAAATGCAAGGTCACTCGCATGCACACCCATACACATACACATATACACACCCACACATAAATCAGAACCGACACATTAAAACACACACACGTACGCGCATACAACCACACACAGACATAACACCCCTATCTCTAATACAACACACTGAACAATACCAACCCTACTTAACCTCGAAACCAACAACACTAGGAGACACCTAGAACCATAGTATAATATCTGTTCCAACACCTCGCTCCCTCCTCAGTCAGGGGAGGAGAACCCCCTAATGACTGAAACGACTATCTTCCCTTCTATCATCCCCCTCCCATACCTACACCCCCTCCAATGCCCCCCGCTCTGAGGAACAAAATCTTCCCCACACTAGGAATCGATCCTGAGTCTGGCCATACCCACATGGGGAGATAAATAAATAGAAACATTAAAAAAATCCCCTATTTTAAATACACCCCTCTTTCTAAACAAACATAATATAAGGAATACCCGAAAAGACTAAAACGAAAAATCACAATACTAAAATCCAAGAATCCAAAAAATAAATATCAAAATAGAATGAAAGCACCCCTACCCTTACTTCAGAAGAGCCAGTCCCCCCTCCCCACACATACACATTAGTAACGACCTCGGACCACAGCCGCCTTCCTAAGGAAGCAAATAACCCTAAAATACTATAAAACAATATACACATTCCCAAACCAATAAAAGCAAACACACACACACGCACACACACGCGCACACACACATAAACACACACGCACACACACGCACACACACACACACGCACACACACATACCCACACCCTACTCCACCCTAAAGGAAAAGAAAAAACATTAGCAGAAAGAGATAGCGACTGACTACAGCGAGGTCAACGGCTCCCTGGACAAACCAAATAAAAAAGCAATAAAAATTCAGCATACCAATGTATAATAAACACTTACAAGCCTCCACCCCTTGGAAAAACTTCAAACTAACTACGAAAATCGCCATTTTTACACATTTGAAAATAATTTCTGACGAGGACGCATCACAGACCGTCTGAAACGCGCGTATACGATTTCAATGACTTAAAAACATTATAACAATGATCCAAACATAATTCTCAATGAAAAACCAAGACACGGAATAATAAAATAATGTTAAAAAATACGCATTGTTGGTGACTACTCCCTTATTTATATATATATATATATATATATATATATATATATATATATATATATATATATATTCAAATACATTTTGCAGCCTAAATTAAATTAAAAACATTGGGAATAGTTAAACTAGGATAGCTTATTGCATATAGTATGTTATAAAATATATATGGCAGTTAAGCTATACAGAATATTCCGCGTTTCATTCCCGTAAGAATTCGTCATGCTTATGGCATAAACCTGACGAATTCCCACAAGAATAAAACGCGGAACATTCTGTGCCATATATATATTTATAACTTACTACCTAGCTCTACCTATGTATTGAGAATTGTTGAAGTAAATACTGAAAATTTACGCATAAAATTATATTTTCATATATTGATTTATGTGATTAAATGAAGTAGTCATCGCTTGAAAATCGAAAAAGTAATAAATAAATTGTAAGTAAAATAGTAATCGCTTGAAAAATGGAGAAGTCAAGTATTATGGTTCAATTGTGCCTTAAACAAAAACATTAGTTTCGAACGCACCCCGATTATATCAAAGAACCTACAGTTGATTTTATATGCCGGACCTTTCTGCTTCTGCGTTAATACAACTTCTCAACTGCCCTTGTCATGTTAGGCTGTATAAGCTGCTGAATTTTATCAAAATCGGCTGCTTCTTCTATCATCAGACTTTTTCGATTATCGCTATTTATCGCAGGCATTTCGATTTAAACCATATCTAAGAAAACTTCCAGGCACATAAAGTCTTTTTGTGTAAAATTAAAAAAAAAAAAAACCGGCCTGTTGTTTCGGAGTCCATAGGGAACGAACTCACACACAGATGATGTTCTTTCATATAATAGTAGACACACACACACACACACACACACACACACACACACACATATATATATATATATATATATATATATAGAGAGAGAGAGAGAGAGAGAGAGGGAGAGAGAGATAGATAGATAGATAGATAGATAGATAGATTTGGTTTCTTTTTAAAATTTGATTTTAGTTAATATATATTGTCTATATATGTACCACGAGAGAGAAAAGTAATATTAACAATAACATAACAAATGAACCATGGTTGTAAAAAAAAAGTGTATTAAGAACTATGTTAAAATAACTACGTTTAAATACGGCTAAAACAAAACATAGGATATGGCTTCCATAGTGATAATAAGTGATAATGCGTACATTGAGTGATTGTGAAAACTAGTGTATTATTAACTATTGTATTATACGCACTCCTATAAACATAGGATATGGCTAACTTAGCGATAATATGTACATGAGATTGCCACTATTGGTTTAGTATTGTTAAACTGGGATAATGTTTGGGAGAGATGGATAAGCATATACGAGAGTATCCGTTAGAAGAAACCTAGGTAAAAATGACTTGTTATCGTTGTTATTGTTCCTATTTACATGTCTCCTCACGAGGGGAAAATTAGACACAAGGTCGATTTTTAATGTGGGGAAAATCCAGCTCCCCAAAAAGGGCACTATGGACAGGAACTAAAATAAAAATTGTCTCAGTTGTGAAGGATTTATCCTCTACTGACCGAGTACAGAAAAGGTGAAGTGTAGCATCAGAACAGATACTACACTGTGATCTTGTTTATATATTTTATTTCCGGCAAAAGTACACAGAATTTTCATAAAAATAAATTTCACAAAAAGAACATGCAACAATTACTGTAAACAAAATTAGGCACAAGGCCCTATAAGAAATTGGGAGGGGGAGGGTACAGGGTCTTTGTGACTATCTAACAATGTGAATTATGATGACTTTGGAGTCTTACTCTTGACTGGCAACATTTACCAAAATACCTCATTCACTCTGTGGATCCTAATCTAACTAAGAACCCCAGCGTTCAGTGTAAAAATAACATATTTACAATTTGTATAAACTTTTCTGTGTTGTGTGTGCATTTTTTTGTGTGTGTATGTGCATGTGTGAGAAAATAAAGTTCGATTTCATTAGAAAATAAAAAGTTTTTGAATTAACAGTACAAAATGTTCGTGGAGTGGGGGGGAAAAAACTAGCCAAAAACACTGTGATCTTAGCCTAAAGCCAAAGAACGTTGTTATTGTTATTTCCCCAAGTAAATGCAAATTAAATTGTCACTATGCTGTTACTATGACGTTAACCAAACACGCTCAATTCGCCCAAACGTCAAGACGGGAGTGTTCACTCTTTGGCAGAAGCTCGTCAAATTGCGAAGTACGATTCGGTTTTCTGTGCGTATGTAGCAAAACGGGTTTTTCTGACATAAGTAATTATGTCAATGAATCCTGTGACTTGTACTTTGTAATTACTGAGTTTCAAGTAACTAACGGTTCAGAGAGAGAGAGAGAGAGAGAGAGAGAGAGAGAGAGAAAGAGAGAGAGAGAGAGAGAGAGAGAAAGAGAGAGAACAAATAGGTGTAGATTTATATGGTTCCCACTGCAGCCAAATGTGGCACAAGGCCTGAAGTTGGGGAAAACCATCTTTCGTTAAAGGTCACTCGGGTTAGATGTCAAAATAGCCATGAACGGATCCAAGTGCGTACCTCGTTTCTATAACCAAGAAACTGGTGCATTTCTTCAAGTCAGTCGGATTGAATCTCAAGGTGAACCTTAACTGGTGCGAAAATAGCAGCGGGACCCTTCCTCTGTTTCTCTCTGTGTATCTTTCACAACTTCTCCTTCCTTTCCTCTTCCTCAATCCCCCTTCCTCTCCAATCTGTCTTTCTTATAGCCGCTATCCCCCTCATATGCAAATTACTGCCACATGCATATAAACCATCCATTCAGAAAAGGTTTTTCTTTTCCTCTCTTTCCTTTCCCGATCCTGTCACATAACAAGTTAAAGGCACAGTCGCTTGTGTGAGTAGTATCGTCTATTACAGAGTATTACGAAGCGAGTGTGCTAATCAGTTCCATAGCACTACTTTCAATTAGGCATGTTAGAAACGTTCACGTGGTCCCTGATTTTATTCTATGAAGAATCAAGGAAGCCAATGACAAAAACGCAATAACGCCGTTAAAATATTATAAAAAATCAGTTTTTTCTTGTAAACAGTCAGTTATATGATTTCATTATCGTATTGGAGTGAAACTATACTCGCATAGCTAAAATAATTGCCAACGACCTTCGTCGCTCCCTATCTACGCCCCAAACTAAACGAAAATCCTACGAGCAAAGTTTCTTTCCTATAACTGTCCGTCTGCATCTCGGCTGACTATATCATGATTGTCTTCAAGTCTAATGTGAATAAATTCTTATTGAGTCGTCAGTTTAGATAACCTAACTCTACCCAAGTTCCACCATGACCGATCTTGTTGTTTCACCAGTTACCTGACACTTAACCTTTATTCTTGAGTGGCCTCCAGGCCTTGATAAGTGGTAATCCTTCAAGTAAAAAAAAACAAAAACAAAAACAAAAAAATAAGCTAAATGGATTGTTTAATTTGTGTTGTTTTTTTCTCAATTGTACAGAAATAAATGTGAAACCTGGACTATGAGGGTGGAAGACATGCGTTGCATGGTGATAAATGATATGAGAATGCTAGGACGGATGTGTAATGCGACTCTAAAGATAGGTTTAAATCTGATGACCTCAAAGGAAGATTAAATTTGGACAATATAAGATGTGTGCAAAACAGGAGATTTCGAAGGTATAGCCACACCGACAGGATATATGATAGTTCTTGAATTAGTTAGCTTGGAAGTTAATTTCTTGAAGCCGTCCAACGCATGCCAGCAAGTAACATGTACGTTAAACTGAAGCTTATACTCATTTTTCATCCCAAACAAGTAAACAAGATATCTTACCAGTTGGAACACAAGGAGTTACTATTTGGGATCGTGTCGAGCAGGAGAGGCGAGGAGTCTGCTCACATTGCATTTAAACTTCTGCAGTTTAGTACCACCACATGAAGAAGGAAACAGATTCAAAAGTCTAGCAATCCGAAAGAAGAAACTATGGTAGAAGACTTTTCAGCATTTATGGAGCTCAACTATGAATGTGTGGGATTTTGCTGCTTGTCTTGTTAGTCGGGAGTATGTGTGTCGAGGGGGTACAAGTGATTCATCAGAACGTATTCCATTGAGGCACTTGTAAAACGGGCACATGGATTCAACAGTTCGGCGATGGGACAGAGGTTGGGGCTTGGTCGATAATGCGGGATATATTAGATTTGAGACTTTTTTGGCCCCTGCCAAAGAGTGAGAGGCTATTGATAAATGTGGCAACAAGACTCTATGCATGGGTGAATTGTGACTTTGTAAATATATAGGATACTATGAGTAATTTTCCAGCATGGTAGAGGGAGCCTACCTTTTTTGTAGCAGCCTTGGTAATGCCCTCAGTGTATTTTTTAATGATCATCATGATGATAATATCTCTATCTCCAAAGTCTTGGCTATTACCGAGAATTACATCCGATGCTGAGGTCCGAAATTGAGAACTTTGGGTTCAAAGAGTATGATGATGATGATGATGATGATGATGATGATGATGATAACTTGCGATTTGGAAAAACGTTTTTCGGCATCGAAAATTTAACCTAGTAGAAGGCCGCCCGACCGTAAGATACGCTTCAATATATTTTAATTCGTGCAGATTACATACTTATAATTATAGAGACAATTCTCTATCGATAATTATTATATTGGACCTAATATATAGTAGTAAGATCAAAATTAAAAAAAAACTATATATGACTTGGGTGCCATAAGCTAGAATCGAAACTAAATATATATATATATATATATATATATATATATATATATGAGATCAAACTAAAAATATATATATGAGATAGGCTAGAATCGAAACTAAAATATATATATGAGATCGAAACTAAAAAATATATATCACTACGGTGTCATAGGCTATAATCGAAACAAATATATATATATATATATATATATATATATATATATATTATCGCTTTTTTAAAGGGAATCGCCCGTATATCGAAGACAAGAATCAAGCAAGCAAGCAAGGACGGCTAGACGGTCTACAGAGTTTTATAATTATATAGATATTCAAATCATATCCTAGTTATGTGTTACATAGGCAGAAACATCCAAAGTGAAAATAGTAGTCTGAATAATCCAAGTTTCACAAATTATTAATCTTAATCTAAAAGTAGACATATTATTGATTGGAACTGTCAATAAAAAATCAATAAATAAGTTACACTGAACAATCTTATCTATTACAATTTGATTTGATATTCTTTGAAATGTTTCAACGATTTATTACATGTTTTTGACATTTGCTATTATATGCAATCCTGTGCAAGAATGTTGTGAACCGGTACATGCTTCCATACTAGAGAGAGGAACTCAATTTCGCCCCTCAATGAAAGTAGTAAAACAAACAGGAAGAATTTTTTATCAACTCCCACAAAATGTCTTTGAATACTTTCTAACAAGAGGACTTTCAAATCATCTCTCATTTTATCAGGCATCCCGTTATTTTATTCCCCCTTTCAAAATAGAAAAAAAAAAGTCAGGAACAATTTCATCTATTGAAGTTTGATTCGGTAGATAACATATTCATTGGAATGTTTAAAAGATTTATTACGCGTGTTTCTTACTTGTTGCTATTGATTATATTATGTATATTTTGTTATTGATATTATTAACTGATTTTATTCTGTTGCTATTCAAATAAACGGTGATTTTTTGGTATTTTGATTTGAGACGGTATGTTATAGAATTAAATAAATAAAAAAAAACAACAACTTAAAACTCATTGTAAAAATATGAGACTCAATTTTCTTTTCACATCTTAATTGATCATTAATTCTAAAGCGAATCCAAATCGGACGGAATCTACCAATATGAATGGAATGAGTGTGTGAAAGATGTGAATGGGTTTACTTACACTTAATTTGTGTTGAATGGTTTTGCGACCGGAACGACTTACGGAATCCCGTCCAGTAAGGCAGCAACTCTTTGAAAATATGTGCCAGTGCTTCATCGAAGACGGTTTGATCGTATTCGTTAGTGGAGAGGCACTGCTGCACCATTTTCACTGTTCTTTGACAAACATCTTGGCTCAAATCAACCTGCGGTCAGAAATATATATATATATATATATATATATATATATATATATATATATATATAATTATTTTTTAAAAGAATTGCAGTGATGATAGTCAACAAAACGTTCTTCAGTCTTGAATAGATTTAATAGGGAAAATTGCAACATGGACGTTTTTTATCGTTCAAAGTATAATTAAATGTGGACATAGAGGTGAAGATGAAGATTATCTATTACGAATAGAGATTTTTTATCTGTCTGTCTAAAGCCGAATCTATACAATTAATTCTATTATGAAAAGAGATTTGATATATGTCCGAGGGCGAAATTATACAATTTCTTCTATTACTAAAAGAGATTTGATATCTGTTTGAAGGCGAAACTATACAACCACTTCGAGTACTAATTGAGAGTTGATAGCTGTCTGTCTGAAGCTGATATTATTATATTACTTATATTATGAATGGAGATTTGATATCAAATAAATGTTTGATCGGAAGTGATATATGCTTTCATTAAAAGCTAACAAACAAAGAAACAAAAAATACAAACAAACACACTTATAATTGACCATAGTTTTTTTTTTTTTATTATTGTATTCAGTTAAGGACTTGATTTTAGCAATCTTAGTATTTTTTCTAGATACTCCAAGATTTGATTGAAGAGCAAGAGAACAGGTTTACTTTATTTAATTCATCTTTTTTCTCGTCTCGTAATTACCCCAAAACAAGGGACAATGCAAGGCAAATAAGGGGCTACTGTGAGTTATGACTCATGCCTGCAGGGACACACTAATAAGAGAGTTGACCAGCTTGGTGTCTGTTGATATTACACTTAAATTTCTGCATTGGATCACAGAAGCAGGAAAGAGAGGCTGAATTCCTAAATCTAGCAGTTTGAAGTGGGGGGGGTGATTATGAGTAGAACGCTTTCCGGCATCTGGGGATATTTACAGTGAAGGAGTAGGGTTTTGCTCCTTGTTAGGTTATTCGGAGCTATTTACGTTAAGAAGGAATCAGTATTACGAGTTCGTCAGAAGTCATTCCATTAAAATACTCGTAAAACAAGTACAGGGATGCAACATTGCGGTGATGCGACAGCGGCTGAAATTGGTTGACAGTAATGGACTCATTATATTAGAGACTCCTTTGTGGGTCTTGTCGAAGAGTGAGGGACTAGTGGTAGATACAGTTGTGCATCTATGGAAACAGTATTCGATGCATGGGCGAATAGTGGCTCTATGATACTGGCAGATATGAGTAGTTTTCTAGCGCAGTAGAGGGAACCATATTTTTTGCGACAACATTGGCAATGTCTTCTATGTGTATTTTTCTATTTATCTTGCTTGCGAATGTTAGACCGAGAATACTGAATGATGAACTCTCAGGTAGCTTGTTTCAATAACATTGAATGTTACCATCCATTTAAACCTCCTTCCATTCCACTAGAAACTGAATGCTATTTTCTTTACTGATTAAAACTAACCAATAAACTATATATTTAACATTGATATGCTGATCCGAATATCATAGCACATCAATTAATCAATAAAATTTTCACCTGGAAGTCACATCAATTTCGTATAAATGCAACTGCAGTATCTCCCTTTATTTGCTCTCTCTCTTCATTCACTGATAATTGCGAAAATAATAACACAACAGCGGCACCAACTAAGCTCCAGCCCTTCTTCATTGTAGAAGAGGTTATAGCAACGTGATGATATCAAAGCTATGCAATTTTGAAATCCCATTCTTAGCAAGGTCACCCAGGGCAGATGTGTTTTGCACCAACATTATCAACAGGGCACTATGGACAAATTTTTCTTTAGTTGACATTTGACTACTACATAGTTTCGTTTACTAGCCAAATAGAAAAGTTACGAGCCAAACCCACGTGATTTTTTGAATATGACATCTTCGTTCCGTGACAATGACCGTACACCATAAATATTTTTTTTTTAAATAAGTGTAATTCTAAATGTGCACCAAATTTTATGGTGATATTTGAAGATATTAATATTCGGATTTCTTCAGGTGTTTTAAAACAACTTTCGTTTAAAAAAAAAAGAGTATACGGCTCCATTAAACTTTACTGCTTGCATGATTTTTCTTGTTTTATTAAAAAACAAAGGTTGAAAATATATTTTTTTACTTATTAATGAGCTTTGGAAGATTGTCGGTAAAAAAAACAATCGTCAAAAGATAAACTTTTGCTTATTTCTAGTCGCCACTTGAAAATACGACTGTTTCACTCGCAACCTAAAGCCTGATTAAAGATACAATCTGGCTAATAGAATATCCAGGATGAATCGACATTCGAATTCGTCAGATCCTTGTTGGCTCTGTCTCTGCAAGTGACACGCAAAGATGTGCTATACCTTTGTATTCGCGGGTAAAACCCTGTAGTCTTGCAGATTATTGAGATTTTCATGCAGACCAAACTGATGAATGATCATTGTGCCTCACTTAACAAACAAACAAACAAACAAACAAACAAAATAACAGTAAAATTCCATAAAATCAAATCCTTCCTCGTGAGAAGATCGATAAATATGTACTAGTTTCAGAGTTATGCCGACTGAAACTCCGATTCCTAGTAGCGTCACTCATGGTGGCTAGGTTCGGCATATAATGATACAAGGAATAGACATTGGTTGACAAAGTTTGGATAGAAATTCAGATGTCAACTCAGGATCCGCCGTTGTCTGGTCCTCTCCAACTCGGTGAGTGGAAAGGATGTTTTATTTCTCGAACCGTAAATTAAATGCACAAGAACAACAACAACAGCCACGATATGAACAGCAGAAATTGAAAACACAACAACAATAACAACAACAACAACAACAACAACAACAACAAAATGACAGCTACAACAATAAAAACAACAAAAAACAACAAGAAAACAGCAAGAAAAACAAAAAAGAAAAACAACAAAAACGACAAAAACAATAATAATAAAAGAACAACAACAGAAACGATAACAACAACAAGAACAACGAGAAAAACAATAACAACAATAACAACGACAACAACAATAACAACGATGACAACGACAACAGCTATAACAATAACAGCAATCAAAACAATAACAACAACAACAATAACAACGATAACAACAACAATAAAAATAACAACAATAAAAACTACAATAACAGTAACAATAAGAAAAACAAACAACGACAACAACAATGACAATCACAACAAAAACAACAATGACAACAACAAAAACAACGTCGACAACAACAAAAACAACAACGACGACAACAATAACAATAACAACAAGAACAACAACAAAACCAACAACGACAACAACAATAGCAATTACTACAAAAACAACAAGAACAACAAAAACAACAATGACAACAACAATAACAATAACAACAATAACAACACCGACAACACCAGTAAAAATAACAATAACAACAACGACAACAACAATTACAATAACAAAAACAACAATGACAACAGCAATGACAACAATAAAAACAACAACGACAACAACAGTAAGAACAATGACAACTGCAATAAGAATGACCACAACGACAACAACAATAATAACAATAACAACAACAATAACAACAATAGCAATAACAACAACAATAACATTAACAGCAACGATAACAACAATAATAACAATAACAATAACAACAACAATAACATTAACAACAACGACAACAACAATAATAGCAATAACATTAACAACAACTAAAACAACAATAACAATAGCAACAACGACAACAACAATAACAATAACAACAAAAACACCAATGACAACAACATCGGCATTAAAACGGAATTGAAAAAATTTCATATCCAAATCACCTTCACCTGTGGAGTCGATTCTGATTGCAGGTAATTCTCGAGGATTACCTCGAGTCTTCGTCTGTGTTCATTCTCGTCGAAAAGATCCGTCAAGCACTCCTGAAATTTATCACAACAACAAAATAAAGCTCAACATTCAGAATTAAATTAAAGAAAAAAAAAGAACTACGGATTAATTTTATTGCAATGTACAATACTCCACCAAATACAAAAATAAAAAAACAAAACAAATAATAATAAGCTGATGCGCATTGTATATTTATTTATATATTTGACTGTGCTGTACGTCATTTCTGCCTACTATTACATTGTAGTGTAATGATGCTCCTGATTCCAGATAATGTATTTTGGTGATAGTAACGTCTATGAAAAGTCAAGACAGCTCTTACAAATAATATACGAGGGTCATTCTAAACATAATACCTATTTTTTATTCTGTACGAACGGATCAGAAGGGGATTGCAAATTGCATTGTTATGATGACAGAACTTATGCATTCAGTTTCATCTAAAAGTCACATCTATCTGTTGCAGATATAAACGGTGTGAAATTCTAAGAAAAGAAACCCTATCATTGATCTGCGTCAGAAGCAGAGATGCGTCATTGAATTTTTCACACAGAAAAAAATGAACCGATCTACATTCATCGGCGCCTATTGAACGTTTACAATGCAGTTGATGTTAACAGTTAGGAGATGGGTTCGTCGATTTCAGAGTGAAAACTACTTGCTTTTGAAGTGATGAAGAAAGCGAATCTCAACGAAGCGGAGGAAGAAAAACGGAAGAAATCCAAGCCATTTGCTTTTTAGCATTCGTTCAAATCGCATCAGGATGTAAAATCTAGACTGACACGAAAGAAGTGAAAAGGAAAGAAGATGGAAAGATAAGCCGAATGAACAATGGACTAGTATGGCGTTATGTTGCGTAATACACCGTTCTTTTACTGCTCATAAAACGCGAAAGATGATTAAAGATATTTTTTCCTTACAAAAAAATGAATAATCGAAATAACAGCTGCTTTTGGTAGATTACCGTAAGCTGGGTGAGTCTGGACACCCGGGGTGATTTGGAACCATTAAGAATAATAAGCGTAAATGTATATACCTATAACAATGAGAATCTGTGTGTGAGCACATTTCTCAACTCAACGAATATTTTATCTACAGACTTGGAATTTGATATATAGGGTCTTCAGACATGCTGAAAACCTTTTAATCGTTTTTTTATCCGAAAAAAGGGCTACAGATAAGTCAAAATTGAAAAATTGGTACTTGGGAGAGGTGTCATCAGATTTTTATCTGTTTATCAACTGTTTCACGAAAGCGCATGTGTAAATGGTTCACGTGGCAGATTCCTAATGTTAAGAATAAGTAGATTTGAAAATACCTTTTAAAGACGCGTCAGGCTAGTCTAATGGTTATCGTACTTGATTAACTGTTTATAGGTTTTGGTTTCGATCTCAGCTCAAGTTTTTTTTATTTTACGTACAAGAACTGAACTGTTTATAATACTCGCATGAACATGTCTAAGTTTTTTTTTTCCGTTTTTTACTTAATTTTTTTTTGAGGAATTTAACGTCACGGTACTTTTGTTTATAATAAATAAGAAATATGCATTCATTAAAATATAATATTTATGCGTATTTTACGACCGGCCAACGTCGAACGGTCTGCAAGTAATATACTATCTCTGCATTTTAAACATAATTTCCAGGTCCTATACGATTTTATAATTTTACAGACACATTGCGGTGCGGCAGCAAATATTTCCTGCTGAGTTATGCATGCATTATAAATATTATTTTTATTTTTATTAATGGCTCAAAATCATCCCGGGTGGCCAGAGTCACCCCAGCTTACGATCAACTTTATTGTGGTAGGATTCCAATATTCTTTTGGCACATTCAGCTTTACATTTAAAATCAAGTCCCCGTTAGATGAAATAACCGGCAGAACGTCTGCTCAACTTGATCTCAAATCTGGATTGTTTTTAGCCTATTCTCTTTCGATTAGTGACTGTAATTCTGAAAATTGTTGGTCCTCCGACAAAAGGATGGTAGACCCGTAAATTCACCCTTGTCCGTTCGTCCGTCCGCACTTTTCTCAATAACTACGCCTTGGAATTTTCTGAAATTTTGCGCAAACATTAAGCATGATATGAGTAAAATGTAACAAAACGGATTTTCCGGGAAAACGTCAGTTGCCCCCCCCACATTCCTTAGGTTTGCCTTTCGGGCTAAAATGGCTAAAATTGACAATTTTGTGCTTATTAAAAAAAAAAAAAACCCTGATGCCTTGCATCACATCACGTGACCGCCTTGTTTACCTTAAATACCCTCTTCATATGAAGAGTCGAGTTCGTCTAACAACTCGCTACACTTCGACGTCTCGTCTCTGACATAAACTGTTCTCCTGTGAATTATTGTTGAAACCTGCCTTATCCCCGGAAAGGCATCTGACCAGACCACATACATACGTGGTGGCAGCGGCCAAAAATTCAAAAGAATTCAGCCTCCCTCAATAATACGTTTTACAAACGGAAGCAAATAAGTGCCCATTGACTAGGGGTCGGTGTACGGTAAGACTTTCTACAAAAAAAAAACAAAAAAAAACACCACATTTCTATTAGTAACATAACATACATACGTATGTTCTTGTCGCACGAATCTTACCTTAAAGCTTAAAGAATTAATTTAATCAGACTGTTTCTTCACTTTTATTTTCTTTCAGATATTGATAGAAAATAACGGATGCCATTTGTTAATTCAAAAGTTTCTTTGCTAAACTTTTAAACTATTGAAAGGACGAAAGTAACAACAACAAAAAAAAACAAAAACAATTTTTACTCTCACTCATATTACAGCAAAGATTATTAGAAATTTGAACTTTTATTTTTCGTTTATTTTTTCTAAAAAAATTGAATTTTTACAATAGTCGATTTAATTATATGTTGTTGTTCTTATAACAACACACCTTTGAGTGAGTAAAAAAAAAAAAAAAAGTCTCCACCCTGATCTTTGATTAAAGTTTTCTACGGCTATTTTTTCAACTTGTTCAATTTCACGGTGGTTAATTTGGAAACTTTTAAATTAAAATTAAAATAAAAGGATGTCTGCCTTCAGCACTAAACAAAGAATCCTCACTGAACACGAATCAAGAGGCTCGCTCGAAGCCTGGTGTGAGCAGTTATTATACCATATCTCAAAT
Organism: Euprymna scolopes; assembly: GCF_053919585.1. NCBI lineage: Eukaryota > Metazoa > Mollusca > Cephalopoda > Sepiida > Sepiolidae > Euprymna > Euprymna scolopes. The sequence continues at coordinate 35,111,063 of NC_136512.1, read as the reverse complement.
GAAGATAAATTCGAACGCTATTTGGAGGACCTTAAAACCTGGTGCAGTGTCGCAAGTGGCATCCCCCACAGAGGCTTCATAACCGATGAACAAGAGGTTAATGGGAAAAGATTCTCGGCGGAAAAAAAAGCCATTAACCTAAAAGTACTACTCGGCTTTATAAGCATCCATGCCCCTGTTGTTAGTAGTACCTTCGTAAAAGAAGAGGCGCACAGTATTGACGAAATCTTTGATAGACTCCGTCAATACTATGATTGTCGTAAATCCGGTACGACCATAATGAACATGTTTAAATTTAAATGTGGCGCCAATGAAACAAGAGAGGCTCTTTGGGAAAGATGCTACTCATTTATGGAAGACAGCTTGATTACAAAATCTTCAGCCATTAAACATTGCGGATCAAAATTAGAAAACGATGAATGCCTAACCCCTACATTACAGAACATCACGGTGATGATATGGCTTGATGCAATCCATCGAGAACTACCATCCATTGTTAAACAAAGATTCGCGATCACTCTAAGGGACTCCACTCTATATTCTATTAGGGCGGAGATCAGTGATGCTATACCATCCCTATTACAAGAAATAGGGGACAGAGAAGGGAATATAGCATACTCTTTCATCAACAGAAGTAGAAGATCTGGAAACCAGAGAGGTCGTCTGACAAAAAGACCGAAATGTTGCCTCTGCGATGCAGCAAACAGACCAGGTGCAGAGACTCACTACTTCCAAAACTGCCCTTTTATGCCAACATCAGATAGAAGATTTCTTCGATCTAAAATTACTGATATTGAAATCTTATCGGAATCTGAAGAAGAAGACGAAGACTTCGAGTACCACGAACCCAACAGTAGGATGGTCTGAGTTAAACAACCTCAGAACCCCAAAATCAACAAGGTAGATATTGTATCATCACCGTGTATGGAAGTAGAAACAAACAAAGAAAACTCGATCATTATACTGGACACCGGTGCGGAAACTAATTTAATTAGGAAAAGCGATGCGAGACGTCTAAAACTAAATATCCTGCCCACCATCCACAAAGCTAACATGGCGGACGGTGTCTCCCCCATGGAAATAGAAGGGGAAGTACACTTCAATGTTTCGAGAAGGTGTCCAATCACAAATCAAGCCCACTGCTTTCGCTTCGACGGACTTGTAGTTAAGGACCTGAACTGTGCTATTCTGGGTGGCATGCCATTTATGGACAGGAATGACGTTTACCTTCGCGCAAACACCAACCACGTTTACCTCAGTGATTGCTGTGATTTCAAATACCTCAATATAAAAAGACACGCTAATGTTAAAGCAGCAACTATATTGCGCGTCCCACGACAGACCTGCCTACTACCTGGTTCCAGCGTTGCCTTATCGATACCACCTGAATACCAGGATAAAATAGTTTCAGTAGAACCTAGATGCAATAACAATCAGGATGAATGGATCCAATGTGAGCTAGTGAAACCGGATCATGATATAATAACGCTCACCAACAAGTCCACCATACCCATACTCATCAAACGCCATGAGCAAGTATGTCAGATACGCCACACGACCCAATTATCACTATCCAGTGATACTTTGAAACCGACTCCAATAATTCTTACCAATGATTCCAAACAAACGGACAGGTCAGCAGAAATTTCTGTGGACCCCTCGAACATCCTTAGCCAGGAAGAAAAGACCATCTTCTTCACAACAAATAAGAAATATAATCAGGTATTTTCACCGGTAATCGGATGCTACAATGGAAGATCAGGAAATTTCCAACACAGGATTAATGTTGCCGTATCTCTACCACCACAAAGAAAGGGACGCATTCCATTATATAACCGGACAAATCTAGAGCGACTCCAAACCAAGATTGATGAACTATACGAACAAGGTGTCTTCGTACGCCCAGAAGACATAAACATCACAGCGGAATATGTAAACCCTTCATTCCTTGTTACCAAACCTTCAGGAGGCTTTCGGTTAGTGACTGCATTCACTGAACTGAGCCAGTACACCAAACCACAACCTGCTCTCATGCCCAAAGTAGATGACATCATAAGACATATTGCTCAGTTTAAATTCTTAATTAAAACTGACTTAAGTCAAGCATACTTTCAAATACCCTTGGCCAAATCATCAATGAAATATGTCGGCATCTGTACACCATTCCGTGGTGTATATGTTTATACCAGAGCGGTGATGGGTCTTCCAGGCTCTGAATCAGCTTTAGAATAATTAATGTCCAAAGTCCTAGGCGATCTAATGATAAAAGGATCGGTGGTAAAATTGGCTGATGACCTATATGTCGGGGCCAACACACCCCGGGAACTTAACAACGTATGGGAAGAAGTATTACAAACACTACATAAGAATAACTTGAAGTTATCCCCATCTAAAACAGTTTGCTGTCCAACATCGACAGAAATTCTGGGTTGGCGATGGACCAATGGAACCCTCAAAGCTACAAGTCATCGTCTAAATACCTTGGCTGCCTGTAATCTCCCTGAAACCATCAAAGAAATGAGATCATTCATAGGATCTTACAAATTCCTAAGTAAAGTTATACCTAAACATTCAGATTTTTTAGCACCTCTAGATAAAGTCTGCGCAATGGGCTCGTCAAACGACAGAATCAAATGGACATCAGATCTGGAAGACACATTCCTCAAAGCTAAAGAACACCTTAAACAAGCCAAAATCCTAACCTTACCTAGAAGAGAGGACCAACTACAGATAATCACGGACGCAGCTACAACCTCTGCCGGCTTAGCGGCATCCCTTTTCGTATTAAGAGGAAACAAACCCCACCTCGCAGGTCTATTCAACGCTCGTAAAACATCCAACCAAGCAGGTTGGCTAGCTTGTGAGTTGGAAGCTCTGGGCATAGCGTCGGCTATCAAACACTTCAGCCCATATATAATTCAATCAGAAAACATCACCGAAGTACTCACGGATAGCCGACCCTGTGTACAAGCATATGAAAAACTCCAACGCGGTGCATTCTCCGCAAGCTCCAGAGTCACGACGTTCCTCAGTGTCATATCTCGATATCCTGTCAAATTATCCCATTTACCAGGTAAAAATAATATATCGGATTACGCCAGCCGAAATCCTATCCATTGCGAAGGAAAATGCCAAATCTGTAAATTCATCAGTGCCCTAGAGGAATCCGTGGTTAGAGAAGTCACCGTAAAAGACATACTAGCTGGTCACTGTCCTATCCCATACATGACTCGCAATACGTGGATTCAAGCTCAACAAGACTGTCCAGACTTACAACAAGTATATCGGCTACTACGCGATGGCAGAACTCCATCTAAAAAGAAGAAAGGGTTAACCACAATTAAAAGGTATTTACAACATTGTAAACTCTCATCAGCCACTGCAGATGGGTTAATCATAGTTATGCGGGAAGAAGCCTTACGGCCTGCTAGACAAAGAATCGTCATTCCCCAAGTCGCTCTACATTTACAACTCCAACACGCCAGTAAACATCAGTTAAAACAAATCTTTAATATGGGATTCTATGCACTGGATACAGATAAAGCCATCAATCGCACCGTAGATAGTTGCCACACTTGCGTATCACTAAAGCAGGTACCAAGTCAGTTCAAAAATCAATCGTCAACAAAACCACCTGACAAAATTGGGAGCTGGTACGCTAGTGATGTCATCAAACGTGAAGGACAACTGATATTATTAGTTCGAGAAAATGTTTCTTCCTTGACACAGGCAACATTATTACTATCGGAGAGAAGTCAATCTCTTAAGGATGGCCTAATCACCACCATATCAAGATTCCGTCCCCCGTCAGGAGATGAAGTAAAAATCAGGGTCGATGGCGCTTCGGGATTTCAAGCCCTACTCACCGATAGTTCACTGGAATCGTTCCATATCAAAATAGAGGTTGGAGAAATAAAGAACATTAACAAAAACCCTATTAGTGAACGTTCAATATCAGAATTCCATACAGAACTATGCAAATTGAAACCAAATGGTGGCAAAATAACAGACACTGAATTGGCCATAATAATTTCCAATATGAACAGCAGATTCAGAGAAAATGGCTACTCTTCACTAGAAATTTGGACAATGAGAGACCAAATCACAGGAGAAAAACTACCAATAGAATACAAAAGCCTGATTGAAGAGAAACACCGAAATAGATTAAAAAGACATGAATCCTCAGCTAAATATAAGGGCCGAGGCAGAACTACCAAAATAAAAACCGATACTAAAGTTGGAGAGATCGTCTATCTATACCAAGATAGAGTTAAAACCAATGCTCGCAACAAATATATGGTGATGGAAGTTGAAGATCAGTATTGTACTGTACAAAAGTTTACAGATAAACAATTTCGGGGAAAAAGATATAAAGTGAAGAAGTCTGACATTATCAAAGTTGAACAACACCCTAACTACCACACCATTGATCAAAACAATACCGAAAGTGAATACGAAATAGATAGTCCCATACATGTCGAATCCGAATCATCAATAGATGAACAATCGGACTCTTCCAAGCACAGTGACACAGAAAACACACAAGATGACAGTATAGACCATAAAGATCCAACCGAAGAAACCCCCCTGGAAGTAACTCCCGAGGAAATTACTTATACGCGTCGTCCGTCACGGATCCGAAGACGTCCGAAGTTCTTGGAAGAAAATTATATATTATAAATTAGCTCAAACAAGTGCGTAAATTCGGATCATACCCGTACAACACGGAGGAAGAGGAAAGAAGGAAATAAAAGGACTCCGTCACATCACGTGACCTCCTTGTTTACCTTAAATACCCTCTTCATATGAAGAGTCGAGTTCGTCTAACAACTCGCTACACTTCGACGTCTCGTCTCTGACATAAACTGTTCTCCTGTGAATTATTGTTGAAACCTGCCTTATCCCCGGAAAGGCATCTGACCAGACCACATACATACGTTGGATGTTTATAAAACTTTCTGAAAAGTTATAACTGATTTCTATATAATTTGTTCGTCTATATTTCGTGATAACTATAGAGTGTGCTCCAGGGTCTATTTAGGGCTAATAAAAACACTCCATTTTGGGGACTATTTTACAATATTTGTCCAAAATTTTCTGTGTGCCTATTTAGCAGTTTTGCATGGTGCTGAACTGAAACTTAAATATGTTAAGGCCTTGAGGACTTTTGGGGCTAAATGGGGGGGGGCAAACGATGGACTTAGTCATTTCTTTTTTTTGCATGGTGCAGAACACAAATTTACATATGTTAAGGCCTAAAACTGCACCGTTTGCGTATTTTCACAAGAATTTGACGTCCCCTGAGGACTTTTCGGGCTAGATGGGGGGGGGACACAAATGCTAACCTTAGTCATTTTTTTATGCCTCGTCTTTCACAATGCATTCACGGGGGACTATGCATACTTCACTTGTTTTACTTAACATTCTTCAACCCAGCATTACAAACAAAAAAGAATGATTATATTTCTATTTTTCTTCTAAATATTGAAATTGTCAAAACAATCACAGTCACCTTCCAAACCCTTGACTTAAATCACGTTCTCATCTAGATTATAATTTTTATTCATTATCCCACTTCTCCAATAATCCTGGGTGATCTCGTTACAGTAATAAAGAAATATGAAGTCACATTCTTAATAGAGAATATCAATTTTTGTGAATCATTCCATGGATTTCTGCCTTTGGATTATTATGGGCCATCTTCTTCCAATTACGGGATTTCCTTGGATTTTACTTGTGCAAATGGAAATTCAATTAACTTTCTTGAAGTTATATATTTGGATTTTACCGTCACTGGATTATTTATCTTCCACCAGATTATCAATTCATGTGTAATCACTTTTTTCTTCACCATATTCCTTCTGCTTCACTGAAAAATTTGCTCTCCTATACTTTAAAGAATCCCAACATCTGTTCGAGAGAAATAGCGAACAACTGTGTAGACAGGATAAACTATACTCTAGGATAGCGATACAAAATAATTTGAAAATTAACAATAACAATAGAAAATAAATAAATGAAATGAACATATATATATACATAAATTATCACACACACACACACACACACACACACATATATATATAAACTAACATAATATTAAAAAGAAAACACATTTTACTACACCTATGTTTAAAATATGTCAGATCACTAGAGATCTACTCTTCCCGATAAAAAAGCACACACAAAGGAAGGGTTGAACCCAAGGTCAACTGGGCCTTTGTCCTGTAAGTGCCTGCGCATTGGCTGATTAGAAAAGGACCGTTGGAAACTAGGCAGCTGATTGGCTAACTAAAAACTCAATAGAATGTGCGTGTATAAAAACGCGTGGCTATCACAACTCTTCGCATAAGTCTGACAATTTTAGCATGGATGAAATTCTGTGAAGCTTTATTGCTATATATATTTTTTTAACTTATTACCTAGCTCTACCTATGTATTGAGCACTGTTGAAGTAAATACTTAAAGTTTACGCATAAAATTATACTTTCGTATATTAATATATGTGATTAAATGAAGTAGCCATATATATATATATATATATATATATATATATATATATATATATAAACATACTGTTTTTTTTCTCTTTAGCGAAAAAATAACGAAATTCTTTTCTTTACCTTCGCCTTTTGACATTCGATGTAGAAAAAGAGATCTTTATCCAAAAATGGCCGGTGCTCTTCGTCGGCGTGTTTGTAGAGGTAAATATGGAAATAAATCATCTGCAAGTTGAACTGATCAGAAGCGCATTGGTTAAGGGCTTGACGAAGCTCCAACTCGTCATCATGACTAGACAAGGCTTGACGGCCATGCTGATACAAGAGAAAGAAAGAATTAATTTAATACCACTTGTAACCGATAATCGTCTTCGTGGTCGTGCTACGATAAAAACAAACATAAAACGAGTACTTGATGTAAATCAATTAAACTCTGGATGCGCGCGCGCGTGTGTGTATGCGTGTGCGTGTGTGTGTGTGTGTGTGCGCGTGTGTGACACTGTCTCCATACGTAGAAATATCTCACCGCCACATCTTAAACTGCCCGTAAAATAACTCTAAATATGTATCTGGTTATTTTTGTTCTCCTTCACTGCTACGCCTTGACTAACAATCCCATGTTAGTTCCCCTTTGTGTACCTTTGTGAACAACATTTTATCCATTGTTCTGCCGATAAAGCAATTTCCCTATTCTTTTGTCATATTCCTTTCTTTTCCTTCTTCCCCAATTCCCAACACTTAGAGGAGAAGCCGATAGTATCACATAGTCGCAATAAACAACGCAAGAAGATCCTGTCGAAAATCCACGGTTTACTAAAGAAGTGCCTTTTAATTCGACCATTTCATCTACTAAGGGATAAAAGTCAATATCACCTACAATTATATCTACCAATATATTTGATCGGTTTTTATTAAATTTCAGTGCGAGACCAAAGTCATTATAACCTATTTTTGCATTTTTTTCACCCCGAACAAGACATATTGTTACGGAAGTGTCAGATGCTACTGTAATAGAGACCAGACAAATAGGAACTAAACTTGACGGGAAGCCAGGGGTTACGATATTTGTTAACTTTACATTTAATGGTCGTGAAAACAGTGAAAGAATGGGATTCCAAAAGTAATTATTTTTTAATTTTATTTAAGATTAGAGGGAAAATATAAGAAAATAATATCGCTCTTTCATTGTTTTTCTTTTTTTATTCATTCATTCTTTATCTTTTCTCTCTCATTAAACTAATGTATCCTCTTTCTTGACCTTTCCTGTGTATAAAAAAATGGATTGATCGTAGTTGCGAGTGACACCACGGCTTTCATTTCATAAACTACTACAACGAGATGTAAAAGTAGAGCCTCGTTGCTTTCCTTAGATTGAAACTTATACGCTATATATATTAATATATGGATTAGAGCTGTTCAAATATTTCCGATAAGCGAGTCACATAAAGCAATGATCATCAGATAGGATGCCCTTCTAAAACAAATTTTCGGTTTAAATTGCTGCAATTGTTTTAAGGTAAAAAGTTTGACGTTAAATTTGAACTCAACCTCAGATCAAAAGTCTCAAAATCAAATCCAACTGTTCTCTTCTCTCTGCATGATATTCGTAAGGGTTATGGTTAGGATTAAGCTTTAGGATAAGGCTTGTGGTTTATGATACAAAGTTAGGTTTTAGAATTAGCATTTAGGTATTCTTTGTTGTCATATTGAATGTTATTCTAACAACGTTTCAGCCGATGTAACCTCTAACCTCTTTCAGGTGTATTTTGTCAGACTCTGGAATCTTTCTTTCGAACATGAAAATCTGTATGGAATTTCCGACCGAAACATTTACTTAATCCATGAGAGTAACTTGTTCTCGTTCCATCAGCAATGATCGGGTAAGAGTCTGTAGAAATGGAACCTTCCTCACTCGTTCCAATGCACTGAGTATTCGTCTTGTTTACCATCTGTACAGCGAAACTCCCCAACTCCTCCAAGCTAACTGCTTTTATATTACATTCACCCGCGTGACCTCGCGAGGTCACATGAGATCATTTCTGTTAAATATCGCAGACGTCATCTTGGTTTCTCTTTTTCCTGTCCAACGCGCATGACAGGCAGACACGTGGGCACTTCACATGTTGGTCATTTGTATTTTCGTTTCTATTTTCCCCACAGTCTTAAGTAATTTGTATCTGTATTTTTAGTATTACTAATGCACAGGATTAACACTTTATATCAAGAAGAAATCTGTTAATTATAACCGATTGATACTCATATTTCTGAAGTTTTAAGATGAGGATTGATAATTCTTATTATTTGGGCTACTGTTCACATATTAACAGCGTTTCAGTCAAAGAGAAGATTAGTCTAAATAATCCAAATAATATGATTAACACTTAGCACTTTTTATCCGATGCGTCATTAATCCTTGCTAGTTCGAGAAGACGTACTTGAAGAAAGTGGGGAAACATTGTGAGAATAACATTCAAGATGAGAACAGTAGTCCGAATAAACAACAACAAAAATACCAAGTACCAATCTCCATATAAGAAAAATTAAAACATGCTTTAAAACACGTATAAAGCACAAAAACACAAACAAAATAAAACCAAACCCGTAAGAAAAAAAGGTAGCGAAATTAGTATTTGTTAGTATGGGTTAGGGTTAGGGTTAAATAAAATGAATTGTAAGTAAAGGTAGAATATAACCTTGGCGCCACGAAATGAGAGGCCGTCTGCTTTGGGCGAGAGAAAGTCAGACGTGCAATTGCGGATCCACTCTTGCTGTTCAGACACAAAAATAAAAATAAAAAATAAACGAAAAATTGAAACCAACAAAAATGTCTAATCGGAATCAAATATAGTTAATTATAGTATAATATAGTTAATTCAAAAATACAAATTAAAAATGCCAGAATTCTGGTTGGCTGAGCAGATCACGTACTGATAAGTTCAACTGATCAAGTTGATACTTAGTAGGACAATTATTTTAAATAATAGTAACCTCTCCCGTCTAAACCAAATTGGTCTGCCTATAAGGGAATGAAAAGTATACACAGAAAGACAAATCAACAGAAAGTGTAAATTCATGCGCTATTAACTGAATATCTGTTTCTCTCTTAACTGATATACCATCTTTAATAAGACCTTCATTGTAAATGTACGAATAATATCAAAACTTGTATTCTATTATTACCACTCAAATTTCAGAGAAGGTAAGCGGTTGTTGTCAGCGTGAAACTAATCGTAAACGGCTGTTGCAGCAACACTAAATTATTTTCAATGATCGTCTAATTAGATAAATAGTTCAAGAAATTTGAATAACTTACTGTCATTCAGATTTCAGGAAATAATAATTACTCAGGTAAACACTCCTAGAGGCAACAAAACAACAACAACAACAACAACAATGATAATAATAATAATAATAATATAAAATATGAATATGAATATGATACTACTACTTCCAGTACTAAAACAATAACATCTCCATATACAATATTTTGATTACAGAAATTGCCGCAATGTAGGTTATAAACAACAGATGCCGCATCCAAATTTATTATGTCTAGACTATTAGCCACTATCTTATGTAACTTTAGAACACCATTTTAAACACAATTAGTCATTATAATAAAATCCTACGGTTCATCATAGGAGCATCATCCTCACAATCGCTACCATCTTTAGAAGAAGTAGTTCCTATTTTCCCTCTAAATAACAAGTCCTCCTACCGCTCACAGTAATCACCGGGAGGAATTTTTCATTTTCGACGGATATGGTGTTGACATAACATAATATTTCCCTTCTCCGTTAAAAAATAATAAAGTCTCCCCAGACTAATTCCGTTCCTACTTATTGTATGAGCTCTGACCATTCCTATATTTCGGATTTAGGGTGTCCACATGCTAAAAGAACACTAATGTACCATTACAATATGACGTCGCAATGATTGCTACTTTTGCCCTCCCTTTTTTTGATTTACTGTACAAATATCGTTTCTGTCAAAAGAAACAGCCTACCGTAATACTGCTTTCATTTATTTCTTTTTATTGTCAATCTTTTCTTTTTATTTTTGTTTTTTCAATAAAATTCCCTTTCTAGGATTTAAGTGTACAAATATCGTTTCTGTCAAAACAAACAGCCCACCGTAATACTCTCTTTTTAAATTTGTTTACATTGCTAGCTATTAGCTTCTGTTCTTTTTTATATAACAGTTTCATTTCTTTGATTTACTGTTCAAATATCGTTTCTGTCAAAACAGCCCACCGTAATACTGTTTTTAATTATTTCTTTCCATCGTTTTTTTTTGTTGTTTTTGTTTTTATAAAAGTTCCCTTTCTTTGATTTACTGTACTATGCATCGTTTGTTTTTCGACGGATAATTAGTTGGGTATTTTTTATGCAGTAACCTGGCGTCGTTGAAATTGATGAGCCACTTTGTTTTCTTTGTCTATTATATTCATACGGGCGTTAACCTGCAGCAATACCTATTAAATTATTTATTAGGACTAAAACTTTCTTTTCTCATTCTAAACGCCTAAAAGTGGGGGCCAATATTTGCACAATGCTATGCTTTTTTTTATTTATACTTTCCAGCTTGGGACATTCATTGTATTCTTTTTTGAATTATTAATTTCATGAATCGAACTGAAATAATCCTGTGATTATTTAGCAACTCATTGCTGCCGTGAGAAGGGGATACCGTTCGGCTACTATTGCATACTTTCACCTAACAAATTAATAACAGATACTGTAATTAAAAAACAACATCCGCTAAATGGACTAATAGTGTTATAAAAACCAAATGCAACATAATAATCGCTCCCAAACACAAATTTTAATACTGGTAACCTTAAGATTATCCTATTGTTTCTATACAAGGTCGATTTTTAATGTGGGGGGGGGATCCCCCTCCCAAAAGGGGTACTCTGGATAGGAACAAAAATAAAAATTGTCTCATTCATGGAGGATTTCTCTTCCACTCTCCTACACATGACGCAATTCTGTTAAAAAAAAAAAACATATACATCATCTTGAAAGAACTGATGATCGCTCACCATTATTAACATTACACACCCGAACCCTTAAAATTTTGCTACGGTGAGTTCTAACAAAATCTTTCAAGATTATTGGCCTTTTTAACACGCATTGAAAACTCTTTCCTTCCGCACATATAACTCACACAATAGAATCAAACACATATTGCTCTTTCCCTGCTCGGACGTTACACTCTCAACACGTAAAAACAGCATTGGTTGGTCAATGTGCACTGGTTGTCCAACCGACAAAGAGTATTTATTTCGAAAGTTGTTCTTAACATGGGGAGATTAAGGTGTTTATTCCGAAAGGCATTTTCTTATTTTTAACATACCCATGTTAACATGGGCAGGTTAAAAATAAGAAATTCCTTTCGGAATAAACAGCTTTCGGATTAGCACCTTTGGACTACAGGTTGGACTATCAGTGCACATTGACCCATTGGTTTGATATAATTTACAACACAATAATATTATGCAGGTGGGTTTCAACGTATATTATATTCACTATCGAAACACTTATTTGTTATATATATATTTTTTCTTACCACTTTTACTTTCTGTAGAGTATTTTATTATTTGAAAGATGTGTTACAGCTAATTTTAGAAAATAATGCTTCCAGTACACCGAGAAGAAAAGCACTGGGCGACTTTAAATACTCCGTCTTCGGTAGAAGGCAATTATATACCTCACATAAATCTAAAGAGTTAATAATGATTTCTTTATAATCACCCAGCACCTGCAGATTATCGCCCCAAATCAACACTAATCGCCAGTAACTAACAGTGCTGACAATCACAGAGAGTGGCTTTCACTAGCTGCAACTGGAAACCAATGCCCGCCAGTGGATGCCAGGTCATTTCACTTGGGCCACTGCCGCCAGTAACGATTCTGTTCTTGATCTGTCATGCTTCCACCGGGAAACGCCGGTTAACGAACCCTGCTAGTTAATAATAATAATAATAATAATAATAATAATAATAATAATAATAATAATAATAATAATAATAATGGATATCAATGGTAAACGGCTGTTGCGATAACGCAAATTAATTTGCAAATGTTACCGAAAGAAATAGAGAGTAGTGGAAATCTTGTAAGACTTATTGTTACTCAGATTCCAGAGAACATGACAGGTTGTTATCAAACAGAATTCTTTGATGATGGCCTGTCTGAAAACTGCCAGTGCGACAATAGCAATAATAAAACCAATGATCATAATGATGATCATGATGATGATCATAATGATGATCATGATGATGATCATAATGATAATTCATATACACATTTTTATTTATATGAAGTTAAGTATGTATATGTTTATATATTTGTACGTAAAGAATTACAAAGCAAAGAAAACAAAACAAAGAATAAAAATAAATCTTATTCAATTAAAATAAATGAAAAATCATTAAAAATCAGTAAATATCAATTCAAATAAACCTAAGTCAACGTAAGTAACCGAACTAAGTAAACGAACATCGATTAAAATAAACTTAATTCAATTAATATAAATGAAAATCAATGAAAATAAACCTAATTCAAATTAAATAAAAAGAAATAAATTAAAATAAACATGATTGAATGAAAATGAATGAAAATCGATTAAAATAAACGTAAGTCGATTAAAATAAACGTAAGTTAATTACAATAACCCTTATTAAATTAAAATAAATAAGAACCAATTAAAATAAATATGATTAAAGTAAAATAAATGAAAGTCAGTTAGACCAACATAATTCAATTAAAATAAATAAAATTCAATTTAAATAAATGAAAGTCTGTTAAAATAAACTTAAGTCAATTAAAATAAATGAAAGCCAATTAAAATAAACTGCATCCAATTAAAATAAATAAGGATCAATTACAATTAACCTTATTCAATTAAAATAAATAAAAATCAATTAAAATAACTTAATTAAATGGAAATAAATATGAGGCAAAAGAATTCGTTGTCATATCAAAACGGACAAAAAATTTTCTTTTCTCCCTAATTATACTTAACATAATTTTACTTGAACAGAGATTCTTTGTAAGGTTTTCATGTATGTAAAAAAACCTGCTTCCCTGAGATTACAAAATGGTAGTCTTCAAACTAAATGTCAACAATACTTAGCATAAGTCGCCTCCATACTAATCATTAATCATTCCCAACTCTCCCATATTATTCTTCATTATTCAAATGACAATCATTGCATCTGGTTAATCATTGTCCTCGAGTGCATTTTAATCTTGTTAAGTGATGACCTATGTATTAAAAATGCAAAGAAATGTAAGCGAAATAATACCTTCAATTTTTTTCTCTGTCCAATTGGTTTTTTTGCGACTTGAGTAGTTTCGTCCTTTTCAGTTTTTGTTAGAAGATCGATCAAGTCATCGGAGTTCATATGGACTAACTCTTCTTCACTGACTCCAGCATCGTCCGAACGAGTCTTTTGATTGAATGAAAAAGAAATAAAATCAAGAAATTATTTGAATGGTCGGATATGTAATATCGGTTGTGTGAAAGAAACTTACTGAACACAATCAAAACTATCCTCGAGTGTCTAAGGTCTCTCTGTAGAGGGGTTTGTCAGATACTTTTTCCATAGAAGTAAACCCTGACCAAATATTCAAAACCACATAGTATTCGCAGCCCAAATATGATCTCCTCACTACGGCTACCCCACAGGTTTTCCGAGGAATGGTGCACCTTCTCCAAGTGATATTACCTCAAGTAATAGTACGAAGCTGGGTACTCCACCAGACTAGATAAATTCTTATCCTGGAATCCAATAAGACCATGTGACCAACATGAAAGATATACAACGTATAAAAATGGTTAATTGGGGAGAGGAAATTATGTCCTCAACTTCTTTACTAACTCAGTGTTTGAGAGATAAAGAACTTAAATGGAACATTCGAATATTTATGTATCTTATATAGACTTCAAGTGTTAGCCCCAGGTTATGGGCCCCTTGATTTCTGAGAACTTCGACTGAAGTAAAATAAAAAAAATAAAAATAATGTAAATCAGTTCGGTCAACTTGTTTGCTTAATTCCGTTTTATTAGCATGTGTTAGATGTTGAGCTAGGGCGACGCCGATGGAAGCGGTAGTATACACATAAGCACATTCTAGATAAATTTTTGATCTCCATTCTTGTGTGCCGTACTATGATCGGAATTGTAATTATCACAGAAAACAAAGAAAACGCACATTCCAGATTGGGGGATTATGAATTTCGCATCGCAAAATAGAAAAGAACAATGTGATATATTAATATTTAAATTCCAGGAATATCGGTTGAGGTCTATATAAGACAGTTAACATAAACGTCAAGAGAGAGAGAGAGAGAGAGAGAGAGAGAGTGAGTGTGTGTATGTGAGAGAGTGAGAGAGAAAGAGAGAGAGAGAGGTAGAGAAAAGCAGACTGACAGTCTTCACACGTGATTGACATTTCTCAGTCGTCGCTGCCATACACAAACCAACCTATACAACTAAATGTTTCCCACTTTCCAGTGGGTCTCTCTGTTTATTATTTTTACTTTATCCCAACTTAAAGAAACAGCTCACATGCTCGGACATAACAACCTACTGAGCAAACCAAGCATAGAGCTGAATGCAATTTGGACACCTCTGATAGAGAGAGAAAACCTTGAATAACAACATAGGTTTAACATTAACAAAAACCAACTAAGAATTGTCCTAGTGACATATGGCCGAGTGGTCCTAGACGTTGTATCAAAGTTTACAGTTACCCAAAGGTGCTGAGTTCAATCCTGAACGAAGGCAGTGAAAAAAGTAATATTCAAAACAGAGAATCAGCAACTATGTCCCAGAGCCTAGCTGGAGTCCGAACACGGTACCCCCGTAATAATAATAAAGGGTTGGGTTCGAGATTTCTAACAAACAGTTCGATACAAAACACCTGACGGGCAAAACGGCCGAAACGTTGCGACGATAACAACCAAGATGAGGAAGTCAGTCCGACAATCTCAATCAATGAAAACACCTCATCTCAAAAATACAGACAATTACTAAAACTTATATGTTGCTAAATTCGTCTCTGTGTTGATTTTGAGAATAACGTCGAAAGAATTATCAGGTGTATATATAATTTTAGCCAGTATTTGAAAAGTGCAAGCTAGAAAATTATATATAGATGCAATAACGCAACACATGGCCATAACGAAGCAACAGGAACATTAAAATAAGCGGGAAATTACAAAATGGATACTGTTCGACCTTAGATTACCTGTTCTTCCTCTGATGAGCCTTTGAGAAATTCATAATTACAAAGGAAGCTGTTGCTCTTCTCTATAAGATATTAACAGCTGCAAATATATTTAAATAAACATTATAAAAGGTCGGAACTTTTTTACTTATATATAAGCTTCTGTCTCGGCGAAAGCACTGTGGTTCCAACGTATACGGATGTTTTAGTATGTTGTACAAATCTAACTTGAAATAAAACTTCGGAAATCTTGCAGTTTTTCTTTAGTGGACAGTTTGTACGATTCACACAGTTGCATACATCTAATGCTTTTTCATTTATTAGGTTATTACCATACATTTGTTGCCTATTCTATTTAATGTTGTTTGATGATATTATATTCATAAGGTTTTGCATCCTTAAGTACGTTTTCTAATCTGATTTCTAGGTAAATGTTTCCATTTATTTTCAACGTGTTTTCGTTATACTTGTTTTCACTAAATCAGGCACAGACCAACTCGTTCTTCTACATCTATTACTATTCTTCTGTTCGAATTGTACTGATTACCTATGTTGGTGTGAAAAGTTCCGCTAGCTAAACTACTATCTATAACATGCAAAATTATTAGATTTTCAGTGTTAGATGAAGCAGATTTTCATCTAGAGAAAATAAGAAAAGGGAAGTACCTCTTTGTCCTGGTGATCCTGATTGAGTCAAAGAGATTAGGAAAGTATAATTATGCCCCATGTACATAGAAAGTGAAAACCATAAAATAACATGGGTTTCAAAATAAGACGTTTTTTGATTAACATTTATTGTGTGGGTTTGAAGCAGTATTTTGTTTAATTTGTGAGGTTTTAGCGATTATCGAGATTATAGTCCATGCCCGGCATCTTTTTTGTTGTTGTAATATAATTCTCGACATTACTAACTAAACAAACGCTTTAAAATAAACCGAAACACTAAAACTCATCCGGATAGGAAAAAGAGTAACTAATATTGCCTTTGATAGCATTTTTTGATATATATTTTTTCCACATTTTCATTTTGTTGCCTATATTACAAAATCTTTAACATGGTTTAGCATGAAGGTCTTCTTATAGAAATTAAATCATGCGGTATCATTGGACGTTTGTGTGTGCTTCGGAAGTCGATCCTTGGACCTTTATTATTCCTGATATTTTACGAGATTTTACGATATATATATATATATATATAAAGTAGTAGTGTTTTGTGTGTGTGTGTGTGTGTGTGTGTGTACAACAACTCATTTCCATTACGATACCTTTTTTGAAAAAAGGGAGGAAGACTGCTTGAAATATAAAAAAAATAAAATATTAAACAAATACAAAAACAAAAACAAAACTACATCGTTTTCATGCTTCAAAAAACCTTATAACCTCGAAATCACTATTCTAGACGCATACGTGGACTTTTAACACACACACATACACACACATATGGTAGATATATAATCATACATAATTTTTCAACCCGTTTTATTAAATGTCTTTGTAGTTTGTTTTTTAATTATTAGACAGTCTCAGGCGTCATGTCTCCCATGCATTATGTCCTCGTTTTCAGATAGATGCGTACGTTTATTGCTAGTTGCTTGAGGTGTTATAATTAGCTAGAAAATGCTAAGAGGTGAGACTAGATTATTTTTGTACTAACGTCTAATAAAACCTATTTAATGTCTAACTTTACTTTTCTGGGATGGGGAATGAGATTATGCAGATAAATAAATAAGAAAAGAATATGCAGATGCGAGATCCCAGAATAGCAAGGACCACTTTTGCATATGCGAAAAAAAGGTATATAATACATCTTGTAGTTATGTTCGGCCAATTAAATTCAAAGACTATAACTTTGTGTGCGTTTGTTTTTGTAAGAGATATTTTTTACCGCTATTTTTATCCTATCAGATGACCTGTTTCGGCGCTTAAACTATCACTACAACAAATGGGTGTTATTGTTTGCTAAAATTACAACGCCGAAGCACAAAGTAGTTCCTTACACCCATGATTGGCGCTGATAAACGCCAACATTTTATCTTAATGGTTATTTATGGGCATCGCATGCATTTCAATACGTGGCTTTCTTTATTCTCTCCGTAAACCGCACTTCTTAAAAACAACAAGAAAAAATAACATAAAGCGCCAAACACTGTATCACTTAATTCTAGACGACGTTATTATCTAGAAAGGGTTCTCAATAAAGTACTTTTTGATATTTGAACCACCCATGTATATGAATGAAAAAAAAACAGACAAACTAAAAATGTGTACCAATATATAGATGCGAGTGCGTAAAAATAAGGTTAAAATCAGAACATTTTTTACATAAGTTTAAAATAAAAGAATATTTTATTCCATTAGATATTCAAATAGTAGCTAACGTGCACAGGAAGTAACATAATGGGAAAAAGTCACAAGGAAAAAGAACGAATGACCATTTGGGAATACCAAGAACTGTATTTTAGAAGACAGGGACAAAATTCTACAAAAACTAAAAATATTAAAAATTTTCGTGCCGGAGAAAGATACTCAAGCGATGGGACAATTATAATTATTAGCATTTGGACGATTAATCGGAATCGGGAATCGAAAACATTGGAACATTTTAGTGTATCAGAATCGATATAGATATCGAAAATTTTTTGCCTGACTTTCGATTCCAAAAGCGATACGTAACACAAACAAAATTAAACTTAATTTTTATTGCTGGCCATAATGATAAACTGATAATATTTATTATTCTTAAATTACTTGTACAATGTAAATCGTACATAAAAAACGATGTAAATTTATTTTACTTTTGTAAAAAAAAAAAAAAAAAAATTAAATGCGGGCTTTTGTTTAGTTTTTCAGCATAGGAAATCCTGGCAAATAGTAACCAAAAATTTTCAAAAGCTTAGTTGAATAAACTATATATAAATTAATAGAATCTAAAGGTAGTCACAGCTCTGTACACCCACACGTGTGTGTACACCCTCATATATATATATATATATATATATATATATATATATATATATATATATATATATATATATATATATATGTTGTGTCTGTATCAATAACAACACGAACGCAGAAAGTAAAGGTAAAACAAATATATTAAGACGAAAAGATAATACATATTTACAAAGATGCAGTTGTACTGCAGTTGGAAGATTGTTCGGCAGAGGGCGTGTTAAAGTCTTTCATGGAGCAACCGGCACATGCGTCTTGCCTATCCTGCGTTCGAACACAGCTCCCCGGTCTTGCTGACTTGATACCTTTATCTATATCTTTTAACCCACGTATGCTAATTAGTAGGCGTCTCCACAACAATATATATAGTGCAAAATTTTGTTGAAAATTTAGATTCACGTTTTCTTTTTTTTTTGTAAACTGCGATTTTTTCCACTACAGCTGTGACATAAGTGGGAAGGGAATTTTACGGTTTATGTGTCCATAAAAATATCATGTCCCCACCAACTTCTTCAGATGTTTTACCATTAGATTTTTACAACAAAAAGTACGTTTTTAACATGTTGAACATCGTATTCGAGTAAAAAGACTTCCAAAGCCATGCTTCCTCACTTCCGCCATCTTTTTGTGTTATTTGTTGTGTTATTTTGTATATATACTGTGGGGGACAAAAGAGTTTACAGGCCTATTTATTCTCAATTTCATTAATTTTGCTTTATTTTTTAGTTTCACCTGTTTCACCATCTGCTACTTGCTATTCTGCTTATTTTCACCACTACATTTACGAATAAAACACAATGTAATTATTGTTAAACATTTTTCTCTGTTTAAGTATGCCAAAAATTTATGCAGATAACCTAAATTTATTAATAATGGTTAAAAGAATGATGTTAACAGATGGTGAGAAGAGTGAAATTGTAAAATTACTTGCCGCAAATAAGTCTACATTAGAAATTAAAAAAAAAAAAATTGAAGTCAGATCATCGAATTGTGAAATGTTTCGTCATTGACCGCAAATATAGAAGAAAAAAAAGCACAAAAGTGGCAGACCAAAGGTGAGTTCACCAGAAGATTTGAGAAAAATCGAGAGGAGTGTACTAGCAAACCCACACAACTCAGGCAAAGCTATTTTCGACCACGCAGGAGTGCCTTACATCTCTAAAACGACCCGAAATCGGATTTTGAAACAAATAGTGGGCCGGACAACACCGAAAATGCCATCATTTGAGTGATATCAATTATCAGAAGCGATTAGCATGGGCAACTAAATATTTGAAAACCAATTTTCAAAATGTTCTCTGGACTGACGAGGCTAGAGCAACCCTCGACGGTAAGACCAAGTGATGGCTTCTTAAAGGTAATAGCCCGCGCTTGCGATCCAGACGTCAACAAGGAAGAGGGGGAGTGATGATTTGGGCTAGGATTATTAGTAGTGCGATTATTGGCCATTTTCTTGTACCCGGAGATGTCAAAATGAATTCTACTGCAAATTTTTGGAACAGAATTTATTGCCCTGGTAGAAATCACAAAATGATGCTGTCAATCAGAGTATTATTATTCAAGGAGACAATGCTCCAAGCCTGGATTTGAATCCGATAGAGAACCTTTGGTCGATTCTAAAGAGGAAGGTTTACGAATATATATATATATATATATATATATATATATATATATATATATATATATATATTAATTACTTAATGAGGCGTAGAACTCGAGCTTACGAGCACAGGAAGTTGTAACATGGAAGGAAGCTCAAACTGGTACGTAACAAAGAGGAGAGAGAGAGAGGGGGAGAGAGAGATAGAGAGAGAAAGAGAGAGAGAGAGAGAGAGAGGGGGAGAGATAGAGAGAGAGAGAGAGAGAGAGAGAGAGAGAGAGAGAGAAATATTTCTGTTTTACGATTAAACTTAATAGATTTGATCACTTTTGTCGAAACTCCCGTTTGTTCTCGTCACCCAGTTAAGTGGGTTAAGGTTAGGGTTAGGGTTAGGGTTAGGGTTAAGGTTAGGGTTAGGGTAGTGGGCGATGAGAAGATTTCGTGTTACACCACAGTTTTTTTTTATCATTCGAGCACTTGTCTATTCCTTTCACTTTAACATTTACCAAAAAACCACATTCACTCTATGATAGATACCCTATTTAAAATAAGCCCGATAGTTTGAATTTATACGACAACCAACGAACAAAGAACTTAGTAATTTGAAATATGTTTTGTTTTAATGTCCGCTCGAACACTTGTCGCAATGGAAGTTAAAGGGTTCAAGTAACAATCGGTTATATACTAATATAAAACACACTCACCATCAAGAATGTTTCAAATGCATTTTCAATTTTGTCAGCGATTTTCTCTTGGATGATGCCAAGCACGTTATTGTCCAGTTCATCGGTTCCGTCAGCGATCAGCAGGCTCCGTTCTTTATTTTCACATAACATCGGAATAAATTTCGATGAATTCTCACTCAAATAAGTCCTAAAAACAGCAAGACAAAACAACGATAATATTTTTGATTGCTTAAGATATTGATTATTCAGCAGTATTATTACACGGCATAATCACGTTGACACACCGATTCCCGTGAGATCACCGAAGCAACGTTGAGCCTGGTGAGTACTAAATGGGTGAGACTTCCTGTTGCTGTATGTGCTCTCCGCTTATCTCGGGCTTGTTTCCAGTCGTCCTGGACTTCCCCTTGCCACTGGACTCTAGCAGTGCCGAATCAGGAGACGTGTGGTTGGAAATTGCGCAACCCTTGCCTCACAACTACACGCGCAGTTGCCCCATACAGGTGGCATCATTTGTCTTTCGAGACTGAACGGAGGCATCGCATTCATTATTCGTATTATTTCGATTTTTTTGACTACTATTCTCATCTTGAGTACTATTTTCAAAACGTCCCGGGCGAATAACCTCCGATCTTCTTCAGGTGTAGCTTGTTGAACTCGGGAATCTTTCTGTCTCCATGTGGATAAAGTACTAGGTAAAATTTAGTTGTAAGTTATTCTCTTCTGAAAGTTGAAGGATCAATCATCGGTGTGGAAGACACTCAAAATACAATTTCGAATCGCTTAGGACTTCTACCCGGTCATAATTGACGGGACGAGAGCATGTTACCGTCTTGGGTTAAATAAAGGATTCCTTTCGAAATTCCGTGCACATTCCAGAGTTCGACTGAAAGATTCCTGACTTCGACACAAAAATTTCCGAGTTCGATAAGATACACTTGAAGAAGGTCGGCGGTTACATTCGCCCGAAACGTTGTGAAAATTACATCCAAGATGAGAACACTAGTTTAAAGAATCAAAATGATACGAACAGTACTTCTGGAATGAGAACACGATTTTCTTTTGTAATAAAAGACATTGTGTTTACGAATGATTTGTTATAATTTGTTAAAATCTATAACACTAATCGAGGACATATTCTCAGCAATTAGTTAGGAGTTAGTTTGTTGCTAATAACTTGAGGCACTCTCCTAGAAATGTCCAAAAAATTGCTGAGGCATTTTTTTTAGGCCAGAACCTCCTAGAAAGCAAGTAAATAAATACATTTCATAAGTAAAACATATGTAAAGAGAATGACCTGTTAGCTCCATTTTCATTCATGACTACACTAAGATGTAAGACAAGTATCCATTTCCTTTTCGGAATGTCTTCAACATATAGACTCTCTAGTTTAACCATTAGGTCCCCAAGTTCGAAAATATGGTACGATATCGTATATATGTATTAATAAGTAGTTAAAACAAGGTTGTTGTGAAAAATATATCGACCGTAATCAAGGGCGACCCAAAGAATCCTTTTTTATTTAATGTCCGCTGCGCTATGATTCATGGCAAAATGGCACTCCTTTCTATAAATTAACCAACATACACATAATTCCCACCTTATAATGCAGAGAGTTTATCAAGGGGCGCCCAGTACCACGTTGTAAGTCTTTGGCATAATTCAACAGAAAACTGAACCCAGGCCCCCCAGCCCATAAGCAAACCATAAGATGATACCAAATATGCCGGCGAACGTTCAGCTGATATACTTCATCGATCTAGAAAATGAAGCAATATCACATGAAATAATGACAACTTATATCCATGCATAAATGTGCTAATTTTATTGAAAACTTGTCAAGACAAGCAAAGGTAAAGAATTCGTAGTGAATGAGAGCTTTAGAGTATCAAGAAACATTCTATCCTATATCTCTCTAAAACCACCATTCGTCTGTGCATGGAGTACCGTTGTCATATATAGATTAATAATAGTAACTCGCTTGTCCAAAGGTGTACAAATCAGAGTCATTAACCCAATAAGCCGCGCACTATGTGTCACGATCGAGTCCTTACCCTATCGTCGCAATGTAACATTCCTGTACTTGTTTTACAAGTAGTTCTACGAAATGTAATCCGATAAACCTACTCCACTATTTCTCTTGCCTGAAAGTACGAGTAAAAAATGCAACACTTATTAGTTCAACATGAAAACTGACAGCTAGGTTTTTAAAACGTAATGGAAAATGACTTGTAAGTCAACATATAACCACAAAAAGAAAATTTTGCCATTTTTTTGTGGTTGAGATACTTTGGCGTTATATTGATTAGCATAGATTGAGTAGTTAAAACGACATGGTTATTGTAAAAAATATATCGACTATAGTCCAGAACGACCCAGAGAATCCTTTTTATTAGCTACCTAACCGTCGTGTAGGGTAGAGCGCCACCTCTTTCTATGAATTACCCCACTTATAGGTAATTCTCGCCTTATAATGCAGAGTTTAACAAGGAGGTAACAAGTACCATGTTCTAAGTCTTTTGTATGAATCAACCGATAATTGAACCATTAGCAAACACTCTTATACTAATTATATACTTTTCACATGTCTAACCACACTGATGCGCTTTGTCCGCACGGCACCGCTGTTTTTTTTTTTTTTTTTTTTTTTTTTTTTAACTCAGCACTAAAATCAACGAAGTTAAAACCATTCTTATAAAGACCTTTTCACCTGTTAATTGCAGTAGGAAGCTAGTCCTGTACAATTCTGGAAGGTCCACCCTCCCAGGCATTGTCTTCTAATGTAAAATGTGTGTGCATATTAATATGTTCCATAACGACGTACATGTTGAATAGTTGGGTTTTATATTTTATCTGTATATTCATGTACGTGTAAATGCGTGTATGTATATACGTCGTATCATTTAGTTGATCGTCTAGTGTGCATATTTTAACATTTATGCAACAGTTCTAACAGGGAACGTTTGACGTGAACGTATTGAAATTGTTGTAGACAAAAAGTTCTTTTTAACAGATGTAAATAACACAACCCATACCTGAATTATATACAAACATTTATTTTCAGCTGACATCCTGGCTGCATGAGGAAACGCCGCTCCCCGCGTCATGGAGAGACCAACTCCCCCTTTTGAGTCGTCCGTTGTCTCTGATGCCCAGCATACGATTGACTAGAATCTCCCAAAATCTACATCTCATTACGTGTCTCAGACCAACAGCTGATGTAACCTCAATCTAGTTATTTTTTTATGCAAACCAAAATCATGTTTACATCTATTTTCAATTTTCGCATTCCTTTTGTAGCGATATTATTCTTATTTGCTGTCAATCATTTTTTCCCAATCTAATTGTTTATTTTTCTAATCATAATAAATGATCCAGCGACCCGCTGTCGTCGAATCAATTATTATTATTATTATTATTATTATTATTATTATTATTATTATTATTATTATTATTAATAATAATAATAATAATGTTTTGACCCTTGGCCCTGCTTGCCACAGTTAACACAGATACTACGCTATGATCACAGCCTAAAAGGTCACAACATTACACTAAAACGTCTTCGTCTTTCTTGGGATTCATATATTAGATCCATTGCTCTTTCTGCTTCCCGTAAAATCGTCCCCTCAATCGCTTTAAACACTTTCTCACACCTTAAGTTATACTCTATTTCTAAAAATCTCCTATCAGATCATGTATGTATGGAGTACTGTTGTAATGAAGAGGTTAATTCATTGCTAATCGCCTGACGCAGCCCTACTGCGGAATGACTGACAGGGCTGTCCAGGCAACTTTTGCGGTTCAGAGTGCACCTCCTCAGGAGCGGTGGCTTTTTAATCCGATTTTCCGACACTTGTGCTACATTTCTAATGGTAGGAAATAAATACACACATTCTGAGTAAAATCTTTGTAGTACACAATGTACTTCCAAGAAACGTTACATAAACCATAGGATTTCGTTCAACGTGGACAAATGTATACACACGGATTAAATTATATTTGCGATATAAAAGACAGCGATGTACTTGAGTGATAAACTAAAGAGATCTCCCAATTATAAAACCGGATCTAAAATGTGTTCATTGTATTTGAAGGGGAAGGCTGGCTGGATCTGAATAAACCACAATCTATGAATTATGTACGTTTTCATTTACAATCTTAAGCAGATCCTGTCACACACACACACACACACACACACACACACACACACACACAAATTCTCACCCAAGATGTAAATGAAAAGAAAGAGATAACCGCTTTATTTGCAGTTGTATGCGCATCTCAAATATATTAAACGAACAACAGCACCTTTGACTATTTATAAATCAACTTTCATTGTATTCATTTGCGTTAGAATAGCACATTTAGGGATTTATCCAGCAATGTCTCCTACAATTTTTGCACACGCACACACACACACACACACACAAACACACACACACACACACACACACACACGCACACGCACGCATGCACGCACGCACAAGTATATATGCATACACATATATATATATAGATAGATAGATATATTTATATATATATTTCTGTATAATATATATATATATTTATATATATTTCTGTATACTATATATATATTTATATATATTTCTGTATAATATATATATATATTTATGTATATTTCTGTATAATATATATATGTCTATTTTCTTATAATATATATCAGCCCTTATTTAAGAAGCTCAATGTAATTACAGAGCAATATAGAGAATAAATGACAAAAAGTTATATTCCAAAATTCATGATGTTGACCATCTTATAATTTATTCCTTTAATTCAGTTGACTTATACAATTCTTGACAGTATCTGTAAATCTCTCTCTCTCTCTCTCTCTCTCTCTCTATATATATATATATATATATATATATATATATTGAGAAGCATAGCTGAGGATGACTATTAGCAGTCCAGCCCAGCTTTGTTCGGACCCTATGTACTATTCCTAACTTGCACTTTGTGTGAATATCCTTTAAGTAAAATTTCAAATGTTTAGACCAAAAATTGTCCATGTAAATAAGAAGAACATTAGATAAGTGAAAATGAGATTAGGATAAACCGAGACTCGAACCTTGTAAGCAAGGTTCAGAAATAGAATGTTAGAAATCGGAATGTTAAAAAAGCCTATTGCTAAATTCTATTATAAATAGTTAGATATTGTATTTATATTGTAAAAACGAATTGATTGTTTATTCATTACGGAACTGAATATAAAAAATGTCAGCTAAAAAGAATTAACAATACAAATTAAATATATATTGTAAAAAAATAGATTAGGTTAAAAATAGGTTAGTTGAGAATTATTTGTTGTCAAAAGTGTGTGCGGAAAAACGTGTTCTGATCCACGTGAATTGGTCATATTGGGAAACACACTTCTGACGTCATAGCAAAAGGGAGATTCTCAATATAGGAGCTAGAGTTAGTCAGATCAGGGGAGAGTCAGTCAGTGGTCAGCTGCCCCTTTGGGAGCGAAGGGTAGAAAGATTAAACTATGTAGAACAAATGTGAATTCCTTACGTCATCATCATTTGCCCGGTCCAATGAAATGAAGAATAACCATCGATATTTGTAACTGTTGTCTTCGTGACGTCATTCCACAAATTAAAAGGTAATGTGTTTAACATCTTATTATGAACATTGCGTAACCCCCCCCCAAGAAAATGCATCTCTCCTCCTCTCTATATGTGTTACAAGAAATATAAGAACTGTGCATCTATCACCCTATCACCCTCTCTCCTCGCTAACATATGCTATAAAACAATCCACAGAACTGTAATATGTATAAATGTCTCCTTTCTCTCTGTCTCTCCCTCTCAGCATCATCGGTATCCGTTATATGTATTCGCCTCAATATGAATCCCCCGTCATAACCTCTTAATGAAACTCCCTGCAACACAACACAAGTATCTACATCTAAAATTTCAAGTGTTTAGACTTAAAATTAGCGGAGAAGTTGGGTAGAGTCTGCAATGGTCAACTCTTTCAACTTTGACCTCTTGGCAGCCAAAATTTCGCCCCAAACAGATTAAAAAGCTTGCTGCATGTCTGAATACCCTTTATACAAAATTTCAAATGTTTAGACCCCAAATTGGCTGAATAGTTTGCTAGATACCACAAAGGTCGAATCATTTGAACTTTGACCCCTTTGCAGCCAAATCTTCGCCCAAAACTGATTAACAAGCTTGCCCTATGTCTGAATACACGTGATATAAAATTTCAAATGTTTAGACCAAATATTGGCTGAGTTATTTGGTAGAGACCACATAGGTCAATTTCTTTTTTACTTTGGCTCCAATTTTGACCCCTTAACATTTATTCTTTTGGGCTCAAATCAAATTAAAATTTTTATGCAAGTCCAAGTAACCTACATCTAAAATTTCAAGTGTTTAGTCTTAAAATTGTCGGAAAAATTTGGTAGAATTTCCAAAGGTCAAATCGTTGAACTTTGACCCCTTGACAGCCAAATTTCTGGCCTAAAACCGAGTAAAATGATTTTCCCAAATTTCAATTGCCCTCATATCAAATCTCGCCTCTGTAGACTGAAAATTGACAGAGTACAGTGGTAGGAAAATGTACACGCGCAGACAGACTCACAAACACTTATATATATATATATATATATATATATATATATATATATATATATATATATATACTCGCGGGAAGCCCGGCATTGCCCGGTCGTAAAATACATTTAAATATGATATTTTGATTAATACAGATTTCGTATTTATTATTATATTATATTGGACCCAATATATACTAATTGTTTAAAAAGTAAAAAAAAAAAAATAAATAAAAAAAAATGACTCGTGCGCCCCCACTGAGAATCCAAAACAAAACCTTACAACCTTTTCCTTTTACATCTGAGCTATATTCGTAATGCCGTAGTTCAACCTGCACTTGGCAAATTCCATTTTTATAACTTTTACACTCTTGCTCCGATTTGCCCCGGCTAAAACCCAAATATAAATTTTGACATGGTTTCAAATAACCTATATATTACCTTACATGTCTGTAGACCAAAAACTGGCAAAGGAGTTTGGTAGGAATTTTAAAAAAATAAATATATATACGCGTACATAAATATGGAGGGAGAAAGAGGTTTGTGTTTACTATAATCTTTTTTACGCAAATATTACGTATCATGTAGAATATCTGGATGAATATAATTAAACGTAATAGTTAACTAAAGATGATCATCCTATCAGAAAACCTAAAAACCTAAACTAATTAATAAAAATGAATGCTTAAAAGTATATACAGATTAGCTAGATCTTTTGCAGATGAATGCAATTCGACGACCCATATATAACAAAGTTGTATTTTCTTTTTAAAGAAATAGAAAAAAATGCTTTTTAATATAAATATGAATAAGCAAAAAAAACAAAAAACAAAAAAACCCCACACAATTTACAGGAGTATAATATATATATATATATATATATTTATATATATATATATATATATAAAAGTGAAAGTGTCTGTCCGTCCGTCTGTCTGTATGTGCGTGTACATTTCCCTACGCAATAACTCTGTCAATTTTCAGTCTACAGACTCGAAATTTGATATAAAGGGTACTGAGATTTGGGAAATCTATGTGATCGGTTTTCGGCCAGAAATTTGGCTGTTAAGGGGTCAAAGTTCAACGATTTGACCTTTGGAAACTCTACCAAACTTTTCCGACAATTTTAAGACTAGACACTTGAAATTTTAGATATAAGTTCCTTGGACATGGATCTAACTTAATAACTTGATTTGAGTCCAAAGCAATAAATTTTAAGGGGTCATAATAGGAGTCAAAGTTAAAAAAAATTGACCGCTTTTTTTTTTTTGCTCAACATACACCTCCAAATACCCGGGCAACGTCGAGTTGAAACAATACTATATATATATATATATATATATATATATATATATATATATATATATATATATATATATATAATCGTAAAAATATGGGGACCGTTCGGCTGTGCTTGCTTGAATCTTGTTTTCTGACGATCGAGCCATTCCATTTTTTAAATAAGGGATCAGGTTAATACATATATATATATATATATATATATATATATATATATATGTGTGTGTGTGTGTGTGTGTGTGTGTGTGTGTCTGTGTGTTTCTGTGTATATTTCCCTACGCAATAACGCTGTCAGTTTTTAGTCTACAGACTCGAAATTTGATATACAGGTTACTGAGATTTGGGAAAATCTATGTGATCTGATTTCGGCAAGAAATTTGGCGATTAAGGTGTCAAAGTTCAACGATTTGACCTTTGAGAACTCTACCAAACTCCTCCGACAATTTTGGGTCTACACACTGAAACTTTAGATATAGGTTCCTTGAACATGGATCTAACGTAATAACTTGATTTGAGCTCAAAACAATAAATTTTAAGGGGTCATAATAGAGGTCAAACTTAAAAAAATTGACTCCTGGGGTCTCTTCCAAATTACTCAGACAATTTCTGGTCTAAATATTTGAAATTTTACATAAAGGATATTCAGAGATAAGGCAAGCTTTTTTTATCAGTTTGGGTCGAAAAATTTTAGTTACCAATATATAAATGTATGTATGTATGTATCTGTTTGCATGTCTGCCTTAAACTTTCAGTACAGGCGACGGATTTTAGCAAGATCAGTATCGTTTTAAAGTTCGACCTTTCATACGACAAATATCGTAAAATTGGCTAAAAACATTAATATCTTCCCCTTCAACTAGGCACTTTTCTACGGGGGTCACTTTTTTCGCCGATATTTTTTAAAGTTATCCTCTCCTTTAGATTGTCTAGCCTTAATTTTAAAAAATGTCGTTTCCAGTTTGGCGGTGGTCATAACAGCATAAACGTTAGGTTTTACCCCGTTCTTTTCCTCCTTTGCGGTACGTGTTCGAGCCTGCCTTCCTACTCCCATTTTGTTTTTGCTCAACATATACATCCAAACACCCGGGCAACGCCGGACTGAAATGCTAGTATATATATAAAAGTGAACGTGTCTGTGTGCTTGTCTGACTGTGTACATTCCCTACGCAATAACTCTGTCAATGTTTAGTCTACAGACTCGAAATTTGATATCCAGCGTACTGAGATTTGGATAAATCTTTATGATCGAGTTTCGGCCAGAAATTTGGCTGTTAAGGGGTCAAAGTTCGACGATTTGACCTGTAAGAACTCTACAAAACTCCTCCGACAATTTTGGGTTTAAACACTTGAAATTTTAGATATAGGTGGCGTGTACATTATATAACTTAATAACTTGATTAGAGCCCAAAACTATAAATTTTAAGGGGTCATAATAGAGGTCAAATTTAAAAAAAATTGACCGTTTTTTTTTTTGTTTTTGTTTTTTGCTCAGTATACACCTCCAAACACCCGGGCAACGCCGGGCTGATATGCAAGTATATATATAAAAGTGAACGTGTCTGTGTGTCTGTGTGTCTTCTTGAGTACATTTCTCTATGCAATAACTCTGTCAATTCTTAGTCTACAGACTCGAAATTTGTTATACAGGGTACTGAGATTTGGGAAAATCTATGTGATCGGTTCTCGGACAGAAATTTGGCTGTTAAGGGGTCAAAGTTCAACGATATGACCTTTAAGAACTCTACCAAACTCCTCCGACAGTTTTGGATTAAAACACTTGAAATTTTCGATATAGGTTCCTTGGACATGGACCTAACTTAATAACTTTATTTGAGCCCAAAACAATAAATGTTAAGGCATCATAATAGAGGTCAAAGTTAAAAAAATTGACCGTTTTTTTTTTGCTCAGCATACACCTCCAAACACCCGGGCAACGCCGGGCACCCATGCTAGTATACATATAGTTTTAAACTCATAGTATTTAATAGGTTCAATATAATACTCGACAGAGAATTGTCTCTACAATAATGCATACATAATTCGTATATATTAAAATACTATATTTAGGCTTATATTACAACCGGGCAACGCTGGGCGGCTTTCTGGTATGTATATATATATATATATATATATATATATATATATATATATATATATATATATATATATATATCAAAGTTTTCAATATTTCGGATTTTTACGGTATTTTTTTAACATTGGCAGTGATTGGATATTGTCATCCTTTCGAACATTAAATGAGAATTAAAAGAAATAAGCTGTTGCGAAAATATTCGGTGAACCAAGTGCAACAAGGATACGAACACTTGCACTTAAGCGGAGGTTAAAATCGTTAAAAATCTAAATCTGAAATAACAACGTAAATGTCTGGTAACTAGTAAGAAGTCCAATTCGTTGCAAAAACGAACAGATAAAACAATTGAAAAATAAAAATCCAATACATAAAATGGAATTGAATTTGAAATAAGTTGATGCTTCACTTGTTTTCATATGAAAAACAGAATAGTTGCATGATTTGAATTTATAAAATACTA
This sequence comes from Euprymna scolopes, assembly GCF_053919585.1. Classification (NCBI taxonomy): domain Eukaryota; kingdom Metazoa; phylum Mollusca; class Cephalopoda; order Sepiida; family Sepiolidae; genus Euprymna; species Euprymna scolopes. The sequence goes on along the minus strand of NC_136512.1, from coordinate 35,079,650 downwards.
GTCTAGGTGCCCGGTGTTGCCCGAGTGTGGTGAAGTGTGTGTTGGGTAAAAAAAAAAAAAAGTAGTAGTAGGCAGGCAGGTTCGAATCCGTACCGCGAAGGAGAAAAAGAACGTGCCCCCCCCAAAAAAAACGCGACGTCTTTGCTGTTACGGCCATCGTCAAAAAGTGACGTAGGTTTAAATTAAGGCTAGAAAATCGAAAATATCTGCAAAAAAAGTGACCCCTTCCTATAGTTGAGGGTGAAGAAATTAATGTTTTTGACCAATTTTTCGATATTTGTTGTCCAAAGGGCCGAACCTAAAATAGTACCAATCTTGTGAAAATCCGTCTCCTCTGTCGAAAGTTTCAGGCATACATACATACATACATACATACATACATACATACATACATACATACATTTAAATAGACAAGTGAGATTTATATTATAGAAGATTACGGTTTGAGACTATTTTGAATAGGACTCTTGTAGGTTATTTTTAGAGAGGTAAGTTATTCAAAATACTATATGGAAATTAATATTTTCCAATTCCTAAATAAAACTGTAAAAGTTGATTTGCTACAAATGAAGTACGCAAGAATTTCAAATGCTTTTCTTGTAAAATTGTTTTATTCAATGGAAAATTGAATTTACGATCCTCATTGTTGAAGATAATACTTTTTCTTTACTTACAAAGTTTAAACGGTGTGCTAGCGTTATGTATTATTGTTGGCAAATATTCGTCAATCTGTCGCATTTACATTGCTAAGGTGCAGAAACGTACATGGAACTTGATTGGCCGCACCTTTTCCTCTTTCTAACCTCGCTCTCCCACGGATGGGATGTTACTAGTTTCATTGTTTTTGATAAACTTTTTTGTTTTTGAGGGTGACATTACCATAATAGAAAGTTGGATTCACGACCAAGATCTTGAAGACAATTTGCTTTTGTGGCTTACACATTTCTGACTTACAATTAGAAACGCTGTCTAGATCGTAAACGTGTCCCTTTTCTTATAGGGATTCTTATGGATATCTCTGCTCACAATGAGAAATCGACTCTAAAACTTCTTTGTCTTTCTTGGGATTCATATATTAAATCCATTGCTCTTTCTCCTTCCCGTAAAATCGGTTTCCTCAATCGCTTTAAACATTTTATCACACCTTAAAGTATACTCTATTTCTACAAATCTGCTATATATATATATATATATATATATATATATATATATATAAGTGAAAGTATCTGTCTGATATATATGAAGTACTGTTGTCATATTTTGCCTGGTTAATCTCCCCTATTTTCGCGTCCATGATGAAGTGCAGAAGCGTATCTGTATTTCATTGGTCCCGCCTTTTCTTCTTCTTTGCAACCACTCTTTCACAGGCGTGATACTGTTAGTCCCAGTCTTTTCTACAAATACTATTACGACATGGGTTCTTCAGAATTGCCTGATCTATTCCCTGCTTTCTTTGCTCGAGTCTGTTCGACTCGGTAGTCAATTGTAATACGGTTTCCAGTAGATTCTCTTCCAAGAACCACAATCTTGTGAAACTTTCTTCCTAATAACTGACTTCCACCTACTTATAACCTTGGTATTTTCAAGACGAATCTCGATAGGAATTCACAGTCTATTCAATAGTCATCTTTCGTTCTTGTTAGCACTTAATATCAAATGGTTTCATGTCTTGTCTGGAGCGATTTTCATAAAATAGGTAATATTGTTGGCAGGCTTTTTAGCCGACTCCATTCGTCAATCAAATCACAATTACTTACTTTTGTATGCGGTTTGCGAGTTCAACCTCTTTGCTCGCAGACGCCGCTTTCGAACTGTCGGATTCTATCAGCGCTTTTAAATTTTCAATTTCACTGTAAAGGTTAACCATGTGGCCGACCTGGGGTCCATTTTGAACTCCGTATATACATTTCTTAAAGGATGAAATTACCCTGAAAGGAAAAAAAAAAATATATATATATAATATCAAAACCCCAAACTTACATTAAGTGATTATTTGGAAAATAAAAAGTAATTGGTTTACTTCAGTGTTTAATAATTGATGTAAGTCTACCGGAGATAGCACCCAGTAATAATACATGAAACTTAACTGATGAAGACAAACGACTGGCCAGAAGAAAGAAAAAGTAGGTAATAGAAAGGAAACACAGCTGATCTAAAAATAAATATCTCGTTATTTGGTGCAAATGTCATCTGCAAATAGAAATACACCCGTCGCTAAATAAACAACAAACTGGATGTAAATCATATTTTGTAGACATAGAGCAATACACATGTCGCAAAATACACAACAAAATTGATGTAAATCGTATTTGTAGACATAGAGAAATACACCCGTCCGTTCAATAGACAAGTAAATAAATGTAAATCATATTTTGCAGATATAAAGAAATACACTCGTCGCTAAATAGATAAAAATGGGTGTAGGTTATGGTTTGTAGAAATATAGACATATACCTGTCGCTAAATAGACAAGAAAATGGATTTAAATCATATTTTGTAGGGATATATAAATACACCCGCCGCTAAATAGACAAGAAAATAGATGTAAATCATATTTGTAGACATAGAGAAATACAACAGGCGCTAAATAGACAACAAAATGGATGTAATTAATATTTGGTAGAAATAGAGAAATACACCCGTCGCTAAATAGACAACAAAATGGATGTAATTAATATTTTGTAGAAATAGAGAAATACACCCGTCGCTAAATAGACAGCAAAATGGATGTAATTAATATTTGGTAGAAATAGAGAAATACACCCGTCGCTAAATAGACAACAAAATGGATGTAATTAATATTTGGTAGAAATAGAGAAATATACCCGTCGCTAAATAGACAACAAAATGGATGTAATTAATATTTTGTAGAAATAGAGAAATACACCCGTCGCTAAATAGACAACAAAATGGATGAAATTAATATTTTGTAGAAATAGAGAAATACACCCGTCGCTAAATAGACAGCAAAATGGATGTAATTAATATTTGGTAGAAATAGAGAAATACACCCGTCGCTAAATAGACAACAAAATGGATGTAATTAATATTTGGTAGAAATAGAGAAATACACCCGTCGCTAAATAGACAACAAAATGGATGTAATTAATATTTTGTAGAAATAGAGAAATACACCCGTCGCTAAATAGACAACAAAATGGATGTAATTAATATTTTGTAGAAATAGAGAAATACACCCGTCGCTAAATAGACAAGAAAATGGATTTAAATCATATTTTGTAGAGATAGAGAAATACACCCGTTCCTAAATAGACAACAAAATGAAGGTGAATCATAGTTTGTAGGTTCATACCTACATTGTCGATGTATGCATTACCAAGTACTCACAGTTCTCGATATATAGGTGTCAGAAATTTTGAATCAACTCACTGATATTAAGACAAAGAGAGTCCGTTGATAAGTGCGTTCAAGATATTAACCTATGTACATAGCTGCGCTCCCACGACTTCTCTCTCATCTCTGTGCATTGAAACTGAACAATAAGAATATACGATTATATTTTATAGACCAGTGTTTCCTCATTCCACAGCACTAAGGTAATCCTATTAGAAAAGTGGTCGCCAGATGTTTGAAAACATTCTACTCCTGTAGCATCTCTGCACGAACAACTAGCCTTTGACATTAACTGCTTTCTACTTATTTCTTTAGCTGTATCAATGCGTATAAATTAAAATGTTACGTGAACAAACACCCTACTGCAATACTTCTCACTTAAGATGCCTATACAAATCCCATAACCCACAGTAACTTCTCGCATCTCAGTGGCAATGTGTCTTGTTTTGAGGTGAATAAACGAATAAAAAAAGAGAGATTGAACTCACGGTTTGTTGTCAAGAAAATCCTTGAATGTCGGCATGGGTGGGGATCCCCCGTCACCAATCCGACTGATACGTGGCACTTCCGGTTTCTGTTAAACAAAACCAGCAAGAAAAGTATTCAGAAGAAGAATTAAAGTTACCGCTAGGTAAATATGAACTAATGTTCTTGTGCTAAGATTAAGTTAACAGGATTCGTTTAATGGTGAATAGTGGATTTGATGAACAGCAGAATGTGACTCTAAGCTCAATGTTGCCTTAACATAGGAGGGAAGATACAGAAGTTGAATATCTAATTAGCCGGTAAGACAGAGATAAGTAAAAGATATATTTAAAAGATAAACATACGAACGGGCGACAATATAAAGAGGAATAAAGATAATGGGCAAAAAATCAAAACAAATCGATAGATTTATTCGTATTATTTGGATTCATCGAACCACTGTTCTCATCTTGAGTGTGATTTTCACAACATTTCGGTCCATGTAACCTCCGACCTACTTCAGTTGTATCTTGTCGAACTCAGTAATTCGGACGGAATTTCGAGCAAAACCCTTTATTTACTTCACGGCGGTAGCGTGATCTTGTTCTGTCAGCCAAGACTGGATAGAGGTCTTAAGTAATTTGCAATTGTATTTTTCGGTCGCCCACACTTAGGATTGAACCTTCAACCTTCATGAGAATATCACTTTTTACAATTGATTTTTCCAAGTACTCTAATCCCTGCGCCAATTTCAGTACGAATTTTCGGAGCCTTAAACCTATTTTATTTGTAGTTGTAAATCCCACTATTAATTACTAATTATTACTATATATTAACGTATATCTATGTATATTAATAGTTTTTACTTATTACTTGCATATATTATCTATTGTTTATAATTAATGGTTCCAATATCGTGTTACATTCTATACTAGGTCTACTTAGTAATTGCTTATTCCCCAGCATATGTGCTGCTTCTTTCAGTTGTCTTACTTGTCCACCATTCTTCTTTGACTATAATTTTTACATTGTCCCATAATGGTAGATGGTTTTCCTTTTCTTTCCAGATATAGTAAGCTACACCTGGCGTTTCAGTTTCTAAACGTACTACCTGAAAAAGGTCGGAGGTTACATCAACCGAAACGTGAAGATCACACTCAAGATGAGAATAGTAGTTCGATTAATCCAAATAATACGGATGTCTTTATAGCTCAGGCATTAAAATCAAAGGAAAAATAAATCGTAAGTTTGACAGAAACGTTCCTGAGTTCAAGATACACCTGAAGAAAGTCGGAGGTTACATCGACCGAAACGCTGTGAAAATCACACTCAAGATGAGAACAGTAGTCCGATTAATCCAAATAATACGAATAACCAATCATCATCTCAAAAATTCAGAAACGTAACAGATTTATGTTGATAATATTTGGATATTTCGTTTCTTTATGAAACTTTGTTAAGAATATCACTAATTGAACGGAGTCAAAGTCAATATTTATTAAGTTGGAAGTAATGGTGTGAAAAGGAAAGCACAACAAGAAAATCGTTAAAATAAGCAGCAGCATTAGAGTGGGAGGGGGATAGGCTTAGCAGTAGACGGGACATGTGTGATTTAAAATGATTGGGTTTTGATATTGTGTTACTAGTATATATTTGGAGAAAAGGGAGAGTGCACTGACTGTCAAGATCACTGTCATGGTGTGCGGTAGAGCAGTTTGTGAAATGCGTGATGGACGAGCGGAATTCCTTAAAAACAACTAGGAAAGTTTAAACAGTGGATTAAAGAAGAAAACCGGAAATGGTTCAGGGTAGTGGGTAGTGGAAGTTTATCGTTTAAGATGATTTGTTTGTGACAGTGTTTTAGCTGTGAATAGATATTTGAAGAATAGGAGAGAGTACTCTATCTGGTAGGGGGATTATTATGGTGTATGATGGTGTACTTTGTATAATGCTGGATGGTAAAAGTTTAGGCGGTAGATTAAAGAAGGGAATAAAACAGAAATGATTGAGTGCAGTGAAAAAGACCAATCTTATACCGAACGTTTTCCATGTGTTATTTAAGATGCTATGTTTGCGAACATGTTTTAGCTATGACTAGCAGGAAGACCTGACGTTGTCCGGTATTGAATGTGGAACAACGCATTTTCCAAACTTTCAAAATTTTTTATTATCATCGGAATCGGTGAAATCGTCCAATTTCCAATGAAATCGATTGATTATCTGCTCTAGACTGGGACCCACTGTGGTGCATCTCGAGGAAGCTTCATATGCTTCACCACATTGACTTATTCCGCAATACATTGTAGTCTACATCGTACTACTGCGATTTTTATAAAATTATTTTCATATATAATGACTTGAATTAAAGTTTAAAGTGCAAAAGTCAAATATCATGGTTCAATTGGGCATAATCAGAAACATTAATTTCTTATCAAACAATCTGCTGTTGATTTTATACGCCAGACTTTCCTGCGTGTGCGGTGATAAGCTTTGCAAATGCACTTGCGATGTTAGGCTGTACAAGGGTAGTAGCTTTGGTCAAAATCGAACTGTTCCTTCTTTAGTCAGGTTTTTTCAATCATCGATTTTCGATACTTATCGAGAAGCATCCTGATACAAAACCTATATAAGAACAGTCCCAGACATATAAAGTTAATTTGTCTAAAATTTCAAAATTATCGGCTCATGTTGAAATAATAACATGGGAAAGGGAGGGTGTTTTGTAACTATTCTGCACTTTTACCGAACAATTTAATAAAGAAAATATGCCGTAATACTTGAATTTAACGTGAAAAAAAACTATTAAAAATAGCACGGTACCTTCTCTGCATAAGTATAAAAAAATAAAAGACACTGAAAAAGAAATAGTTGAGGGCAATGTGTAGTCAGGGTAAGTTTCTTTTTAGCAATGTAAAGGTGTGTAAGTTTATGTATAACTTGAAGTTGAAGAACTGAATCTTTATCTAACATCGAATTTAATACTCTGTTCACTGGGAATTTTTAAAGAATCCCAGTATCATATTGGTGTGTATTTTTTAAGACAATTGCATTGTAACATATTTGTTGCATGCCAACACCCAGAACCCACACGTTGTATACAGACAGTCGCAATTAAACAATGACAAGAAAAGAATTCGATTCACTCTTTTTTTTCAGTTTAAGCAATGGACATTTATTTACAGGTACTTCCAGAATAAGGCATTGTCTCTTGTTCAAAAGTTCTCTCTTTGTCCGATCATCTTTAGAACGTGTCTTTTACTGACACCCTCGTCCCACGCAGGTAACACGTCTCTCTTTCTCTTTTATAATCTTTTTCTTTTTTTTTCTTCCTCGTTGTGACGTCACCTTGAAAATTTGCATACAGCTGCTGCTGCTATATGTGCGTCCGCGCTCTGTTACAATATGATGCGTGTCAGTTTAGTATAATGCATACATTTGATATTTGAATATTCTTTTTAGATTAAATCTCTTGTTGAAAATAAACAGACAGAGGACAAAGTAAGAATAGTGTCGCTTAATTTTATGGGTTCTTTTGTAAATAAAAGTTTTGCAAGTTTAGTAAATAAATAATAAAAAAAAAACGCTCTCTACATTAAAAAATAAATCTTGTTAGCCGAAAACCGAACAACTTGTTTTTTATGCTTGTTTAGGGATGCAACGTGTGTATGCGAAGATTAAGGCCACCTGGTGTTGACCGAAATTCGTTTCTGTTATTTTGCCCATTTAGTGGCGTTTTTAAAACTTTATGGATAATTTTATTAATCTGTTTTGATCATAAATTTTGGTCGAGTAGACGTTAAGTTTTAACAATATAAACATTATTAAAGTAATTCCAATTATTGTCGGCCGGTATGCTTTCTTATATAATACTTAGATGATAAGTGACGTGGAATGTATGCTTCTAAAAACATATTTTATATAATGCAGTGTAAATATCGTTTTTATACGTGTTAGTGGGTGGAGTGATGAGTCTTTGTGAATGATATGGTATGACTTTTTCTTATATTTAAAATGAGGTTTACAAAGAGTTATATGATCAATTGCATTTTAAAACCTAGACAGAAAGGGACTATTATGTGTTAAGTCGCAACATACCACCAATAAATAAATAAATAAATAAATACAGAAAAAAAATTGTAAAATTAAAGGAGGTAACTCTTGCCTTTTTGTCTTGCTTACCGCAATGACCTTTTTAATAGAATTCCATCCCTGGCATTCATTTCAGAGAGCAGACATTTTATGAACGGATGTTACACAGCGGCTTCAGTTAACGTCCTCGTTATAAAGGTAAATTCTTCTCCACTTATTATAAAATGCGTAAATAATCATTCATAAAATATATCGAAAATAAAATGGGAGTCTGTAGAGTTATTTTTACCTCCTAGGAGGTAAAAATAACTCTACAGACTCCCATTTTAAAGAAAAACTTTTTACGAAAACATCTGAAGAGAGCACACCCTAAGCTCGAAACGCGTTATAAAAATATTTAAAAATAAAAATAGGATGAAAACCTTTAAAAAAACCCCACAATTGTTGATGGCTACACTCTTTTAAATATACATTTTTTCCTCTCGTTGGAACTACACAACCATCACTTTATATATATATATATATATATATATATATATATATATATATATATATATATATATATATATATATATATATATATTCTTTTAAAATTCTTTTAACTTTCTTGAAGTTTTACATTTGGATTTTATTCCAATTACGGAATTTCCTTGGATTTTACTTGTGCAAATGGAAATTCAATTAACTTTCTTGAAGTTAAATAGTTGGATTTTACCGTCACTGGATTTTTTAATCTTCCACCAGACTATCCATTCATGTGTAATCACCGTTTTCTTCACCATATTCCCTCTGCTTCACTTTTTTTGTTTACAAGTAAGATCTTTGACTTACTTATTGTTTCATCAAATACTTCTGCATGCAAAATCCGATCCCGCATTTTGCTAATTCCTACCCTCTGATGAGAAGGAAAGTATTTCTTCGAAACTCCGCGGATTAAGGACTATCCATTTATCTAGTGTTTCCTTTTCAGATTAAATATGTTTTTAACTCATTTCAAAGTGTTTTTTTAACATATTTTATTAACTGTTTATATATATATATATATGTATATATATATATATATATATATATATATATATATACATATATGTATATACATGAAGAGCATATGACAAATAAATGACAAAAGTCTATATTCCAAACTTTAAGATGTGATCATCTTATTATTTATTCTGCTAAGTAGGTTTACAATTGATAGCACCTGTTTCATAGCGCAATATCATTCATTTAATTATTATATCAATCAATGAATCTATTCTGCATTTAACACCTTAAATTAATCTATCTATCTATCTATCTATCTATATATATATATATATATATATATATATATATATATATATATAGATATAGATCGTGTCTTTATTTGTCGTACACAACTTGTAAATTTGAATAAATATAGCGCGTGTAGACATGTTTCTAAGCAAGAGAAATTAGACCCCTTGAGAAAAGTCGTGCATAAACTACAGTATAACCCCGGGGTACGGTGGCCATAAGATACGTTTTTTCAGGTTACAATGTGGAATACGGTGTTTTTCCTGCCCCTGGTTACGGTATTTGTCCCGAGTTAAGGTGTTATTCATAATTTTATTTGATTATATACATGTGCATTATATACTGTACTGTATTTTGTTAATAATTTCAATGCCGTATCCCGGGGTTCTACTGCATTTGGATTAGTCGGATAACTGTTTATATTTTGAGTGATATTTTCACACAATTTCTGTGGATGCAGCATTTAAACTTTTTTTTAGGTGTATCCTGACGAACTTGAGAATCTTTCTGTTTAACTCTGAAATATGCACGGAGTTTCGAATTCATTTTTCTTTATTTAATACACGAGAGTAGCATACTTCCGTCAGATATGACAGGCTAGAAGTTTTAAGTAATTCGCAATTGTATTTTAAGTCGTGCGGAAACCCCTGGCGTAGTGAACAAAATACCTCGCAAAATTCAGTCGTAAGCTTACAATCTTCTGAAAGTTGAAGTTTTAATCCTTAGTGTTGGCAGCACTCAAATAAAATTGTCGAGCATTAGTCCAAAGAATCCAAATAATACGAATAAAGTAAATATAAATTAGATTGGTACAAAAAGTAATATCCTTTTTTTTATCAAATACATATACGTCAAAAACGATATTATTTTTGCACCAACCTAATAGTACAGGAAACAATATAAGAATCTAATTCCAAAAGCGATGCTGATTCTGATGTCCCAACCTGCTGCATTTTCCGTGCCATCAGCCTCTCTTCTTGTTGCCGTCTTCGTGCAGTTCGAATTGCTTGTTTGCGGTTTCGATCCCGACGTCTCTTTTCTTCCATAATTTCGTACATGCGCAGTCGTTTAGTCTCTTCGTCCAACTTTGCCCATTCCACTTTACCAAGGGTCGAGATATGCTGACCAAGTTCAAGGGAAACATCAACAGTTCTGCAAATATACACTCATGTGGTACAGTCTGTATATTTTAGCTTTACTGGTAGTTTAAAATCAATAAATATTTATTATTTTTAACATTACTACCAGCATTGGAAATTTTGCTTTAAATAAAATTAAATAAAAAAGATAACTAAGAAAATCGTTTTTGGCATCGAAAAATAGGCACAAATTTATCCGATTCCGATACCCCTAAAAGTTCCGATTTTTCCGATTTACGATTCCGATTCTAATTAATCGTCTCAACACTAAGGGATACCACCCGATCCGATATCTCCGATTAGTCTCGAAAGACAAAGGGTACCTCTGTAGGGGCATCTATGCGTGTAATTGTGAGGCCAGGGTTGCGCAATTACTAACCATTTCTTACTATTTTTTACAATTACTAACCATTATTTAATATTTTTATTTTTTTTTTCACTAATTTTATTCGATTTCCTCATCAACTACTTTAGTATTGATATCTTTAAAAACAAATATTAATATGTTTAGTGTGGAATTCATAGGATCAAACAGTAACTTACTTCACTATGATATAAAAAAAATACTTAATAATGTGAGTTTTATGTTTTTACTTTCAGGGAGATCCGAAGTTGCCCGGGATGTAATGATGGTCAACGAATATTTCACACTCCTATATTTTTATTGTCATCAAAATCCGTGAAATCGCCCGGAAGGAAGCTTCACATGCCTCGATGTAGTAACTTAGTCCAAAATATATGTTACTATACATTCTCCAGAGAACCTACTGTTTATTTTATAAAATTATTTTATATAAACTTCTTTCCAGTTAACGGAAAAAAATATTAAGATATTTACATGCGGGGTTTGAACCTACAGACAACGTCAGGCAAAATTTCATAAAAAAAAAAACAAAACAAAAAAAAACAAACAAAACAAACAAAACAAAACAAAACAAAAAATAACAAACAAAAATAAATTTTCAAGTCTTATAAAATTTTTTTGCAGTTAACGAAAAAAAAGGAAATTTACGTGCAGTGTTTGAACCTATGGACCATATCATACAAAAAAATAAACAAACAAACAAAAAAAAACACGCTATCAACTTACCCACAGTAGAATTTTCACGGCCCGTTGTTCTATCACTGTTGCTAAGCGACGATATGGAACAAATAACTTTACCGACGATAGATAAATTAAAATAATGGATTCGATTATCAGTTATCGGTAATTATCGGGATATTATGAGACAAAACTCAACTAAGGTCATTTCCAGACTTATACACTAAAGTTCTGTAAATTTTAAAGAAAACCTGATCAGCCGTTTCGGAGTCTATAAGGAACGAACTCTCACACAGAGACAAAGTTGTATTTATATAATTGCAGATTCTTCTGATAGTTTGGGCACTCCTTGAAAATCAAATATTTATAACCCTATAAGAACCAAAAGTCTTTTAGAATAAATAAGGATATGTTTAGTGGTATGTAATAGCCTCTACTCACCTTTTGGTCCATGGGTGTGGTCTCTTAATTAATAGTTTCCCATCCTGTAATGAGATTTCAATGAAATCGGCCGTTGAAGGTGGTGTCCCCCCTTGGGCTCGAGTCTTGCAACTGATGAATAAATAAATACATAAAAAAATAAATATATAAAGATTGTCAATAACAGAAAATATATTAATAAGAACCGAATCTTGAAGAAGAACCCTGGCATTAAAAAAAGTCGTATCTAAAAAAATGTCTCGTGTTAGGATTCGGGTTATGCTGTGAAATATGCCAAATAAACACCACTGTGAAAAGCATCGCGGTGTTGTGGAAGGCGATCGATGGAAAATTTCGTGGAGGCAGAAAATGATTTTTTTTTTATTAAAACACTTAATGACATGAATGGACTCCATCTTCTCTGATGGGAAATACAACGTTTATTTTTTTTTTCAACTACAAAATATCCCAAATTCATGCTAAGATACTTTTTCTGGACGTCGTAATTAAATAAGTATTTACCTGATTCACGTCGTAGCAAGTTTAGACATGACGGTACTTTATAGTTAGAAATCTAGCTCCCTTAAAAAGAAAGCAATATAGATGAAGGCATAAGTTATCTTACCAATTAGTTCTTTCACCATATCTGGACTACGAAACAATGTTTAAAGATCTGTTTCGTTTACGTGGAACAATCAACATATATATGTTAGCATTATATTTTTTCTTACCTATACTCATAAGAAAAAACACATTTTCTTAGAAAAACGGAAGCATCGTTATATATCATTGACAATGAAGCATAAAAAAATCACTTCGTTTATTTAATCTAGGTTGCAATCTTTTTTTTATTCAAGCCATTTATGTCAATCATTTCTTTATGGTTTTAAATTAAATTGTATAATATTTTTATTTGGTTTTAGTTACAAAAATGTATCTAAAATATTTTATTCTAGTTTAAATAAAGGGACGAAAATGTGGAAAATGCCTTTAAATAGCGGGAGAAAACTTGCAAAATGCCTTCAAATAAAAGCAACAAATTTACCAAATGCTTCTAAATAAGGGAAAACAAATTTTCAAAATTCTTTTACAGAAAGAAAATTAAAACGTATCTCGCTGAAAAAAGGATACACTTTATTTTCAAAGTGTTCCGAAAAAAGGGAACAAAAATTTGCAAAATATCGGAAATTTATCCTCTTTCAGATAAATTCGACGCGAAAAAAATATATAAATAAATAAAAGGATGAAATAAAATAGGGGGGGAGAATAAAGTATAAAGGTCTTGTTTTAAAACGAAGAAGAGATTTTATTCACAATGAATTTAGTTGCAAATTTTTCCCTTTGCGGGCATTAAATTCCAAAACAGAGAACGCCAAGATAACAACATACAATGAAAAAAAAACAAAAAAAAAAACACGTTGGTTCTTATATTGAAAATGTCGTATCAATGAACGAATACAATATAATTCAAATAGTAGTTCCTAATCACACTCTCATATGAAATAAAATTTAGGAACGTACTCACAAATTGATGGCGGTCAGGCACGTGCCTTTTTCTTTTTTTCTCAATTTAAAGCCCTTTAAAATTTCTCTCCTTCAAATTACGTGTGCAAACCGTAGCCACGTAAATAAGTCTTCAGAAGTTCGCTTTCAACGCGTCCCAGTGTTCTGTTGCTGGGTATTCTTCTTTGAAGGAGAGCTCGTCAAAATTTCATATCTGCGCCGGACAATAAAACCACGTCCAATATCCACGTCGCTGGAATTCCCTCCCCCCCCAAAAAAGCCGAATTTCGCGCTGGGCTCGGGACGTCATCAAGGAGCTAGCATTGCTCTTTTTCTTCAAATTAAAGGGAGTTTCGCACGAACTCAAAATATACGAAACAAAGAAACATGAAAGATACGAAATACAGAAAATCAAATATAAGAACCAGGATAAAAATATCATAAATATATTAACAGGGGGATGCATAATTATTGGTACAAAAAATTCCAACATATATATATATATATATATATATATATATATATGCATATATATATATATATACATATATATATATAATGTTCGAATTATATATATATATATAACTTAAATCGTCTTGCTTGGACGTTAAAATCGTGTTTCCGGTCTACAGTTTCCGGTTTGAAAAATTCTGCACATGCGAATTACATAAAAACAAAGCCACGAAAGCTCTTTTTAATCGACAATTTTTTCGCGTTTAAAATATTTAAATAAAACAAAACTAAATCCCTTTTGTATTTTTTTTTTATCGGCATTTTATTAATTTTATTTGTATTTTTCATTGCAAGTTGGAATCATTTTCAAACAAAAAGAAAACAAATATGTTTACAATTTAATATCAAAAAGAAGATTCACACTGAAGTCCATGCACGCAGAAGTATTTAGATAGCAACAAGATCCATCAATGAAGTTAGTTGAAACATGGTAAAATACGTAAATCTAAAGGTAGTATATACATCCGCAGACTTGGAATATTCAGATCGTATGGATTTATAAGTTGTTCTAAGATTATGATGAAGTTGCTGATGGAAAAATATTGCAGTGTAGAAATTATAGTTTACGAGGATTTAAAGAATATAATTTAATGTTAAAAGATGGAAGGCTAAAATCAGCAATTATATCACGAAGTATTCAACAACTTAGCCAGCAATTGAATGTCTTAAAACATTAACACGTTTAAATTCTGAATATATATATAGTTATCCACATACAGTACTATTTCGTTGCATCACGACTCATCAGTGTGGCTAGACTAGCACTTTTCCCCAGTCGTAGATCGAATCGACAACCATCAAATTGATAGTCGACAGCGCTACCCATAAGGCTCCGAATTAGTGCTCGCAAACGTCTCGCATTAAGTGCCTATAAAAAGCACTATCCCATCGCTTTACAGTGATCAAACTGCTAATTTTTTTAATTAAAAAGATTTCTCCAACACACACACACACACACACATATATATATATTATTTTTTTAAAACTTAATTTGAAAACTACTACACGGTAGAGACACATTTTACACCAAAGGTATTCAGAGATAGGGCAACCTGTTTAATCGGTTTGGGTCGAAAATTTGAGCTACAAATATATAAATCTATATATGTATGTTTGCATGTCTGCCTAAAACTTTCGACATAGGCGATGGATTTTCACAAGATCAGTATCGTTTTGAAGCTCGACCCTTCAGACGATAAATACCGAAAAATTGGCTAAAACATTAATTTTTTCACCCTCAACTGGCCACTTTTCTATCGGGAGGGGGTTGCTTTTTTGCCGATATTTTCGAAAGTCATCCCTTTTTTCAATTGGTTAGCCTTAATTTAAACCTACGTCCCTTCCAGTTTGGCGGTGGTCGTAACAGGAAAGACATCAGGTTTTTTTCACGTTCTTTTCCTCCTTCGCGATACGGGTTCGAGCCTGCCTTCCTACTACCATTTTTTTTTGCTCAATACACACCTCCAAATACCCGGGAAATGCCGGGAATCCATGCTAGTAACCATAAAAGTGAACTTGTCTCTTTGTGTCTGTCTGTGTACATTTTCCTACCAAACTACTTTGTAGATTTTCAGTCAACAAGCTCAAGATTTGACATAAGAGGTATTGAGATTTAGGAAAATATTTGTAATCAGTTTTCGGACAGAAGTTTTGCTGTCAAGGGGTCAAAGTTTTCGGATTTAATTTTTGAAAACTCTACCAAACTCCTCCGCCAATTTTGGGTCTAAACACTTGAAATTTTAGATGTAGGTTCTTTGGACAACGTTTTAACTCAATTTGAGCCCAAAACAATAAATGTTAAGAGGTAAAAGTTAAAAAACTCACCTCTCAGCCAATTTTTGGTTTAAACATTTGAAATTTTACATAAAGTGTATTCAGACAGTGGGCAAGCTTTTTAATCGGTGCTTTGCCAAAAATTTGGCTACAAAAGAGTCAAAGTTCAAAAGATTGCATTTAAATTTGCCATCTATCGCCCCCACAACAGTGGGATTACTATCTTTAAGAGCATATCTGAGAAATTTGACCACATCCTGCCTACTCATCCTTCAGCTAACATTCACATTTGCGATGACTCCAATGTCCATAATGTGGAATGGCTGACCCACTCAAATAAGACGGATGACGAGGGGAGGTTCTGTCATGATTTTGCCACTGCCTATGACCTCACTCAGATTGTTCACGAACTCACCCGTGCCCGATACTACCAGTCAGTATGCAAGCCTTCTAGACCTTTTTCTCACAACTTCCCCTGAGCTATGTTCATGTTCCGTTTTATTTCCTCTGGGATCCTCCGACCACTCCGTTGTAGCAGTTAAGATAAAATTAAATGTAAGAAGTCTTCAGACGTACCTCTCCACCAAACTGTATATCGATACTCTATGACTGACTGGAATAGCTTCCGTGCATTCATATCTGATCTACCTCTGCATTCCAGGTTTAAAAAGAAAATGTCCTGTATAGTATCAGACCTGACCGAATGGTTAATTGTAGGCATAAACCGATTCATAATGCATCCAAGACCAAGCTTCTATCTTTACATCATCAACGATCTGATCCCCATCTGGCATCAACTGAAATGGATGGCTCTCGTCTTGGGGGGGGGCTCTATGTTTTAACAAGCTTCTGGGTTTGACCTTTACTCCTGATCTGAAATGGAACACGTACATCAGG
Source organism: Euprymna scolopes (assembly GCF_053919585.1). Taxonomy (NCBI): domain Eukaryota; kingdom Metazoa; phylum Mollusca; class Cephalopoda; order Sepiida; family Sepiolidae; genus Euprymna; species Euprymna scolopes. The sequence goes on along the minus strand of NC_136512.1, from coordinate 35,063,180 downwards.
TCTGTTGCCAAGGACACTGGGAAAATGGTGGGGTCCTTCTACCGCTCTAGAAGATATCTCACTACTGATGCAATTCTCTATCTGTATAAAAGCCAAGTACGTCCAAGGATGAAGTACTACTGCCACATCTGGGCAGGAGCTGCTAAAAACAGCCTATCCTGTCTTGACAGAGTACAAAATAGAATTCCTTTTCTCTTCCCTGCAGCCTCTCTCCCACAGAAGAGATGTTGCGAGCCTGTCTTTGTTTTATCGTTATTTCCATGGCAAGTGCTCGCCAATCTTTCACGAGAAACACCCGTCTGGCTGAAACAACCGTCAATAATTTTCCCCGCTCTTTATCTGTAACTAAATCCAAACGTAGATTCCATGAGCAGAGCTTCTTTCTCAGAAGTGCACGACTGTGGAACTCTCTTCCGTTTGCCTGTTTCCCACCTGACTACAATTTGGACGTCTTCAAGTCCAACATAAACAAACTCCTGACAAACCGTCCCCTTAAGTAAGACACTCTATCAAATCTCCAATACTAATGATTACTACAATACTATCTCATTGATTACTGTACACGCAATAACCCTTTCCTTGAGTGTCCTCCGGGCTTTGATAAGTGGTTACCTCTATTTAAAAAAAAAAGATTAGACCTTTGCGGTTTCTAGCAAACTATTCAGCAAATTTTGGGGCTAAACACTTGAAATTTTAGATGTAAGTTACCTGGACATGAGTCAAACTTTTAAATATATATATATATATATATATATATATATATATATATATATATATATATATATTGAGTAAAACGATTTATAATTTTGAATTAAAAATCAGTTTAAAAGAAAACAAACAAAATCCACTAGATTGTACGATCGTTTTGACAAAATATAAAAATATAACAGCATGCTAGAAAATAAACTGACTCAAATTGAAACAGATTTAATAATGGAGATAAAAAAGGAATATCTGCCTTACACACGACTAAAATCCTAGTTTTATTTTGGTGTCTTTAACCCCCCCCCCATTTTTGCTGTTGAGGAGACTTTGTTATTAACTGACAAAACTTTTCTCAAACAATTGTCAATATTTACTATCAATTTAACTAAAATGAACATCGTCTCTGAAACGATAGTACAATCTAGTGGATTTTGTTCGTTTCCCTTCTGAAACTGATTTTTAATTCACAATTATGAATCGTTTACTCGATATAAAAATAGCTCTAAGATACCTATACCTATTGAGCTTATTACAGTACAATGGGCACTGTTTTCTTTTAATAGTATTAATACATTTATTAGTACATTAAAATAAAATCTGCTCTTTAGACTCCAGATCTAATTTCCTCAATAATCAGGTCAAGATCAAAGTGTAGTATCTGTTCTTCAGATACTGCACTTCAATTTCTTGTTCTCTGTCAATGGAGAAGAATTCCTTCACGACTGAAACAATTTTTATTTTTGTTCCTTTTCTCCACATTAAAAAACGACCCTGGTGTCTAACTCTGTCCCGTGGGGAGACATTGTAAATAATAATAATAATAATAATAATAATAATAATATATATATATATATATATATATATATATATATGCACATAAAGTTATGAACAGTACGAGCAAAGCTGGGCTGAACTGCTAGTGTATATATAAAACATAAATTGATAAATATTGCTTGTATAACCACAATAAAGAACTGTGATACAGCGAAACAGTTTGTTTATAGATGGCTTTGTATTGAAATCTTTATATGATAATTATAGTAGTATTACTGAAATGTTATCAGTGTACCAAGTTTACGAATTGTGGCAGGTGGTTTCTGTCTTGAACATTACAATGATCTTACTCACTCGAGATAACTTTTGAAATCTTCTTGAAGGCTTCGTTTCCACGCGGCTTCCAATCGAAGAACAACTTCTTCTTTGACTGGGTTAAAAATCGAGGCAGATACAACATTTTTTGTGTTTAAAAGGGTGTTGTAAATAGTATCCCTTACTTTATTGCATATATCTAAAAAAAAAAAGTAAAAGAAAAGAAAATTAATTAAATGGTTTTAATATCATGCTGCAAGTTTTGTAAATCAGTCTGTCACCCTAAATCAGTCTGTCACCCTAAAGTTTAGTCTTCACTATTGTAAATCAGTCTGTCACCCTAAAGTTTAGTGTTCACTATTGACTTTAGACTCTCAATGTTTTAATTATTTCTGTTACCTTGAAGTTAAGTTTATAAATCTGAAGTTAAGTTTATAAATCTGAAGTTAAGTTTATTACCCTGAAGTTAAGTTTATCAACCAAGAGTTAATTTCATTACCCTAAAGTTAAGTTCAGTACCCTGAAGTTAAGCTTATTACGCTGAAGTTAAGTTCAGTACCCTGAAGTTAAGCTTATCACCCTGAAGTTACCATCCTGCAGTAACGTTTATCAACCTGAAGTTAAGCCTCGCATCCCTTTAATTTACTGTGTCACACTTTGAGTTTAGTCTTTCCCATTAAATTACGTCTTGAACCTATTAAATTTAGTATATTATTTCTTAGATTTATTCACCCTCCCAAGCTCTATACCTTTAAAATTACTCTATCCGCTATTAGATCTAGTTCTTCGCCATTAAATTTAAGTTTCGCATTCCTAAAATTTAGTATATTTCCCCTTACATTTAGTCTCTCTCTCTCTCTCTCTCTCTCTCTCTCTCTCTCTCTCTCTCCCTCTCTCTCTCTCTTAAGTTAAGTATGCATCCTTAAGTTGTGTCTGCCATCATTTCGAAGATTCTTGCAGTTTTTAACTTTTAAATTCAGATGAATCTCGGCTAAAACAAACATTTGTTGATTGGAATAAGCACCATCAGAATCGACACACTAACGCAAAATAATTGTATTTATGCCAGTAACGTGAGAATCTTGTGTTTTTGGTGGCCATGAAGTCATTGCAGGCGTTTTTGATATCGCTTAGGTTTTTGAAGTATTTCTCACGCAGAAAATTGTCGAGATGCTTAAAAAAGTGGTAGTCGATAAGTGAGAGGTCTGGAGAGTATAGTGAATGAGGCGGTTTCGTAACCCAATTCGTTCACCTTCTGTAGGGTTGGTTTAGCGACGTGCGGTCGGACATTGTCGTGGAGGAGAATTGGGCTTTTTCTGCTGACAATGCGGGATGTTGTTGTCGAAGTTTTTAATGCATTTCATCCATTTGTAGACAGTACTTCTTTGCCATAATGGTTTCGCCTGCATTAAAAAAATTGTAATGATACAACCGGTCGCAGACCACCAAATAATCAGCATGACCTTCTCTTGGTGCAACTTTGGCTTCGGAAAGTGTCATGGAGCTTCATCGGCGTCCAACCAATGAGCCGGTTGTTGTAAAGAACCCATTTTTCATCGCAAGTCACAACCCGGTCGAGAAACTGGTCGTTCTTGTTGCGCCAAAAAAGGGAAGATGACACTTCATAACAATGTTGATTTTGGTTGTCATTCAATTTATGAGACACCCATTTATCAATTATTTTTTGTCTTTCCAGGCTCTCTCAAGTGGTTGAAAATCATCGTATACGTTACGTCTAATTCAGAAGTGAGTTCTCGAACAGTTGTGCGTAGATTGGCTTTGATTAAGGCTCTTAATTGATCAAAATCCGATGGCCGATCCTACGCTCATCACCTTCAAGACTCTCGTCGCCGCCACGAAATTTCTTAAACCACCATTGTGCTGTGTGTTCAGTAGTAGTCTCTGGGCCGAACGCTTCGTTAATATTGGGAGCACTTTTCAGCAGCTTTTAGGTCTAGCTTGAACGGAAATAAGAAAATTGTGCGAATTTGCTTTTTTTTTTATCTTGTATTCAACGTTCTGGAAAAAAGGTATAATTCTTTTTAAACGATTGTAATTTAAACGATTAGATAGATCGACAAACGCCTTTAAAAATTACATATGAAGTAAAGGTATGATAAGGAAAACTTATTTGACAATGCATTATTTGAAATCAAAATAAAAAATTCCCCAAGAACCTACTTGTCAACCTCATAGTATGTAACTATGTTAATTTTTAAACGTCCTCTTCAGTTTAGACTGTGACCCTTGTTTCTTGATCCCCTTAAATATTATTATGCCCACCACCTTCCGTACGTTTATACCTTTCCTTGAAATCCATTTTGTCACTTTTAAATGTAAAATGTAGTGTTATCTTGTAAATTTAGTCTACTATGGTGTCAACAATGTTGGACAAGGTTTGTTAACTGAAAAGTGACGTCACACATACTAGGCAAAGCTAGTAATATTTGTCAAGACGGCAGGCTGTCGATGATGAATGAGAGCTTGAAGAAGGATGAAAAATACTTAAAAAAATATTGAAAATGAGAAAAATAACGAACACAATTTACATTTAAATTTAACTTCATGCAATAATAATAATAATAATAATAATAATAATAATAATAATAATAATAATAATAATAATAATAAAAAGTATTAATTAAAAAAGAAAAGTTATACTTTGTTCCTTCATTAAAAGATAAACATTGCGGCTTATCATAGATTCCAAATATTAAAAATATTTTTATTGTTAATAATTTGAAAACAATTTTTATAAATACATACTTATACATACTTATACTTTTATAAATACATATTTATAAATGACATTAATATCTATCCTGTTAATAAAAGAATACATTTTTGTAAAGTATACTTTACAGTCTTAAATTGTGTTCTTCTATGATAAGCTCTGTTTACTAATTTGGTTGCATATAGCTTTTATTTGGCTGACATTACTATATAAATATTAATATTTATATTCGCTTCAAATTTACAGAAGCTTTTAGCTTGTAAGCTTAGTTTTGACTTATTAATTATATATATATATATATATGTTTAGTAAATATATATTATATATATACTATATATTATATATACTATATATAATATATATATATATATATATATATATATATATATATATATATGCCTCCGTTCAATCTCGATAGACAATGGATACCCCCTGCGAGCGTTATTATCAGGCGAGAATTGCGCAATCCCTACCACACCTCCCCTGAATCGGCACTGTTTGTATTCAGTGGCAAAGGGGAAGTCCAGGACAACTGGAAACAATGCGGAGATAAGCGTAGAGCACATACAGCACCTGGAAGTCTACACTTATATGCTTATATGTACTATATATATATATATATATATATATATATATATATATATATATATATATACATTTACTATATATGCTATATATATATTATATATACTATATATACTACATATATTATATATAGTATATATAAATATACTACATATACTATATATATATATATATAAAGCATATATATATGTATAGTATCTATATGTGTAGCAATGTTTTTGTATAGAAAGGAAAAATATAAAAATGATACAAATCAAATTTAAGCAAAAATTTAAATATAAACAAACAATCAAACTTACTAGTGCAAAGATGTTACCCTTTTGAAACCGAACTTAGAGAAAAATAACAGTTACGTATTCCTTCTTATAACATTTGAAAAAAATACACGTAACGTTGAAATATTTGAAAATACTCAATGGAAATTATATTTATTATTAAAAGAAAAGTCTGAAAAGATTCCCGTGTATTTGTTTTTATAATTATAAAAACCAAAAAAAAAAAAAAAAAAAAATCAAAACCCTGAATTTTTCAAAGTTTCTCCGATAGACATATGTGAAAATCTTGGGATCAAGCAGAGAAACAAACAAACGAAAGAAAAAAGTAAAAAAAATGAAATATTGTTGGGATGGCATCCCTACAGATTCTGAAAATGTCCATAAAAACTGTTATTGGAGAGAGGACAACGACCGAGAGTAGAAAAGATGGAAACCCCATTACCACTGCGACTACAAGAAATCTGACAAGCTGATTCTGATCGCGGCGGGTGTATGGGTAGCTGCTGTCCTTTAATGACCGAGAAGTTTCCGTGTTTGCTATGAAGAAAAGAATAAACCTTCGAAGAACTTTTTTAAAACTAATTCTATTTTTCGATATTTCTTCATCAATAATGCTTATGTAAGTAGTTTTTGGAAGGAGACAAGGACAGAGAGAAGAAAAGGTTGAAATTTAACCTGCCACATCTTCTCAGAAATACCAAGGAAATAGATAGAGAGCAGTAAGTTTGAGGAAGAGTGTGGTTAGATGTTTTATGCGTATATTTATATGAATAACACATGAAGCGATAAACTAATGTTATTATTTTTATATTCATAAGCTTCAAGCGAGCAAAGACCCATACAAACCACTTATTGCCAAGAAAGTGATCTGCACTAAACGATGTAAACTCTACCGAATACCCACTTGTTTTTCTTTTATTGTAAACATAAAATTATGTCATTCAACACATAAGAATATATGAAAACTGATTACATTCATTAAAATATGTTTCTTTACTGAAATAACAATTACGTTGCCAGGTTGTATTTGATGTATTTAAATATTCCCTCCTCATACATAATTATCTTATGGATTAAACGCAACATTAATTCATAATGGCTTCTTTTTCCGCCCCCCCCCCATGAGATAGGAGCAATAGGTGCGTTTTATTTTATAGAGGTTTCGTTTGCAGCCCTAATCCTCTTTTCTAGGTCTTTCATCTTTTAGTACTTCTTTCGAAATATGATGTAAGAATTGTAATACTTATTTTATATCATAGTGCACATCTTAAAACTGTTAAATCTCCTTTTGTTTTAATTATTTAATGCAGAATGTATATCAAGATGACATTAGTAATCTATACTGTTAATGAAATAATAAAAATTTAGTTTCAAGCAGTGCATATTTGAACACTGATAAATGTACCTGTAGCATTAATTTTGAAGAACCTCTACATAAACAACATTTTGGGTGTGATCTCTAACAAGTGTGAATATGTAGAGTTTTTCAGGACTGCGTGAGCAACCAGCATACAAATGAGAAAAACAAGGTTTCTGAAGATTTAATCCAAACACTTTTAAGGCTTTGTCCATGAGCTTTATTTATAGACATGGAAAAACTAATTTTTATTGGGAATTGTAAACGCTTGAACTGAAATGGCGAGTCAGAAGGAACGAGGGTAATCCGAGGAATTAACACAGTTTCATTTTTAAAATTTTCCGGTTATTATAATGGCGTCTAGAACATTAGTTTTTATAGATTTTATTGCTAACCGCGTTACACTGTTTAGGTGGATCAAGTTTTAGTTTAGGTGGATCACTTTAGCTACATAGTTTTTTTTAATCAAGTTTTTCTAATAATATAACTGTAGCTCCTTCCTTAAATAAATAAATGTTGCATTCAAGGTGGCTGTAGTAAATTTAAAAATCCTACAGGAATTTTTACTGCCTAATCTTCATTAATGACATGATCAATGAATTGATGACTGTTGCAAAAGATTATAATTATCATATCAACAACATCATTTCTAGGGGCCAGGATTGCCTTTTCACGAAGCGATCCAACATTGCGGAAATTTTGAGCAATATCTGGGGAAACCTTAGTCATCGCGTTACCAATTGAGTTTACTGTCGGGCCACATGGTAATTTGTGCAATTGAAGATCTGTATTCAATGTTATTGAACCAGTGCCAATTAAAAGGAGGTGATCTGAGAAAAGTGCTACAGACTTATTATCAAATAAATGTGTCTTCATAATAATATTCTCCAAACTGAAAAACAAAGACGTAGTTACGACGCAGTATAGCAGAAGTACCTGATTTTCATATCACGTTTTAAATGGAAAAAAAGAATTCTGGACCGAATCAAACATTCAGTTCTCAAGGACAGCAGCATTTTGTTTGAAAGATAAACCACTTATTGACGACTATAACGTTTTGTTAGACTTATCTTTCCTTTTTACTATTCTAAGGGTAACCTGTAGTAATATCATAATTAAATATTAATCATGTAAAGTTCTGATGAAGGATGTTTTCAGAATACGACGTAAAAAGAATAGAATTATACTTACAATATTGTAACGAATTCGTAACTGCCACTTGTTACTTCTACTGGCGCGGGGTTGATGAACATAAACTTTATTAAATGTATTGTTTTTGAGCAAATTCAAATTTTATTGAATTTCGTTTAAAGAGAACTTCTGATTATGTTTGAATGATTGCTTTTGTGTCAACGTATCGTTGGTTGATTTCAGTCTCGTGGCTGTTTTTGGATTGTAAATGTCGAGTTTTATAGATTTTCGGGTATGCCGACAACGAATATCACAGTTAAATTTGGGGTTGCTAAGTCGTTTACCAGATATGAAAACATGATATCCAACGTAAAAGCTATTTTTTACAACCGAGTAGTTAGTAATGCGCACGTGCGAAACAGACGACAAAGCAAATATTTTTCACCTCCCCAATGGAAAAAATTAGGTGTTTATTCCGAAAGCTGTTCTTAACATGGAGAAGCTGGAGGTGTTTATTCGGAAAGCCGTTACGTATGCGCATTTACTAATTTCTCGGTTGTGAAAAAATGACTGCCAAGGATTAGATTTTATATTTTATAAAAAAATGTTGTCATATCTGGTGTACAACTTATCCGCTCTAAATTTAATTTAAATATTCGTTTTTAGCATACCCAAAAACCTATATAAGTCGACATTTCGAATGTGAACGGTGAGTTGTAGTTAATGTAAGAAATATCGAAAAAAATTGTAATTTAGTCAGAGAGACCAATTATTCAAAATTAAAAATTAATGTTTGCTTTTTCAAAATTCAGTAATTATTTTTATTTTATTAATTATGAAAATTTCTATTTTATATTAAAACAAACCTCTATTTTTTGTTGTCATAATTTTCTTTAAAATATCTGAATTCAGTAAATGTGCAAGAAAAACTTTTTACAAAACACAACACACACATTCGAAAATTTTATAATTTTGGTTTGAAATTAATGTTTGTTTATCTAGTCGATAAATGAATAAAAAAGAAAAGATGTATTCGTCTTATTTCTTTACAAAAAGGAAAAGGAGAAAGTATTTATAGAAAAAAAGAGAGAAGTTATTTAAAGTAAAGGAAAAGTTATTTAGAGAAAAGAAAATTATCTAAAGGGAATAGAAGTAATAATTTAATTTAAAGAAATATAATATTATTAAAGTTAGGCTAGACTATAAATATTTCCAATTTCAGAATGTCGAGCAATATTTACGTATTACTGGGAAAAATTGAAGAAAGACAAGAAACGCAGAAACCTAGCATTAACAAAAGAAAGGTTTCTATCAAAGCCTGTACTTAGAATTTGCCCCCTATTGTGGAAGATTTACTTAAGAAAAAATATGATTTTTTTTCATTAAATTTTGTTTTCGTTCACGAGGAATTTCCGGTAAAATAACAGTTAAGAAAATATATATCGTCTTAAAGACAGTAAAAAAATCCGTAAGGAATTAAAACAAAAGTTTTATTTTCCCAGCCTGGTGATAAACATTTGCAGATATTGCATTCATTTAATACGAAGATATGATGGCAAAGTAAAAATAAAATGCTTTGGTGCCATCAGCTAGAATCGAAACCAAAACATTTAGCCGTCTATCTGCGTTTTCTACCATGTTGTAACCAGGAGAAACATAATAGACTCGAAATATTAACACATTTGAAGAAATGCGCAGAAAGAAATAAAAAACAGGTTGGCCAGTGGAAATGAACATTTCGTATTTCAATTAGCCGATATATGCTTCTTATGTGTTATTCATTAACCCAAACAAAGGTTTTACTCAGTATAAACCATCCTTGCTGTATAATTACTATTTCCTGTTAATTACAGTGTTATGTGATCAGCAGTTTAAGAGTTTACCTGTTAAATATTTACATACACATACCTCTACTGTTTTATTTCTATAGATTATTTTTTATATAAATAAAATAAATTAAAATATATTAAATAAAAGATGCACATTAGAAAAGCAAGTGATTCCATGTTTTCTCATCATTGTCTAAAAGTATAATTTTTCATATAAATATTTATAAATGGTATAAAATAAACGTAATGGAAAAGAAAAGGGGGTGATTCAGAAGCATAAGCAACTCTAACTCTGACAGTCCCGGTCTCAGATGAAAACTTAGCTTCAATGTGAAACTGTTCCGATTACCAAACCGGACTTCCTGTTTTAGCTAAAAAAAAAAAAATAATAAATAAAATAAGCAAATTGACACAAAACAGAATATGTGAAACTTTTGAACGAGTTTTTTTTTTTTTTTTTTTTTTTTTTTTTTTACTTATATTTTACAGATTTATTTAAAATTAAAACAGGAAGTCCGGTTTGGTAATCGAAACGTTTTTACATCGAAGCTAGGTTTTCACGTGACACGAGGTCGGTCGCACTATGCTTCTGGATGTCTGAAAATATGTATTGATTAAAAAAATATGCAGTATTTCTATTGAAATATGTTTATTTAGAGAGAAAAAAAAAAACACTCCCAAAACAATACCAATCCGTTTTGAACCATTCTTACATCGGGAAAGCATCCTCTGGCATTGGGCTATCGACAATTCGGCCATGTCCGGACAACCATTTTAATGTCTTCATACTGCCATTCGTTTTGGGTAGTATATCTTTTAAAGAATACACCAGGAAACATATGTCAGCTGCTGTGGTATAACTATTTTTTCCGTGATAGAAACGGCAACGTAAACTCGTTGCAACATGGTAGATCGGGAAGTGACTGGAACATCATATACCGGCATCTTTATTATAGGCTACACTGTTTAATGGGGATTACTTTCTAAGCAGGAAGTCGTTGGTCTGGGAAAATAAGCGCTTGTGCCATCATAACGTTTATTAAATCTGCTATTAAGAAAAAGAAGGCAACGACAGAAATGTAGCAGAACGCGTATGAGCGCGTGGGAAATATCAGTAGGAGTTGTAAGATAGCTGGCTTGCGAAGATATTAGCAGCAGTAGCCGAAAAAAGCACATATGCAAATTAGGAAGTGTGCGAGATCTTGTGCGACAAGAAAAAGAAAAAAAAAAAGGACACCACAGAGAGAGAAGCAAAGTGGGATCCGATGAAAATAGACGTGAAGGCGAGAAATGGCTGACTAAATAAAGAAAAACTCGCGCCAGGTAAAATGGACATGCTCCCCTGCAGTGGCAGCGGAAGACTTTTAAGCTGGTGTCGAGACGGCAGGGTTTTGTTGATCTCATGGGAGATTAAATGAACAGTAAAAAAAAAAAAAAGGAGCAAGCATTGTTTGGAAAGTAATGATAATATATTCCTTTTGCTAAAGCAAAAAGAAAAGTCGAATTGGATTTATTTAGTTTAGTTTGTTTATTCCTTTTCGACGGTGCCGGACGTCGTGGGGGGGCACGAGAAAGAATTTGAACTATAACGAACACAGTCCAAGCGTAATGGTGACCTTACAGTAAGAATAGAAGAGGGAAGCCTTATCACCACCGCGACTACATACATTCTACCAGCTGATTTAAGAATGGCGCACAATAGAAGACTGAGAAATAAGGAAGTTATGTTACAGAATTTATAATTTTTTCTATAATAAAAATGTTTATTAAAACTTATTGAGGAGAAGACAGCGAGAAAGAAATGAAAAGGGGAACCTCATCACATCTGCGTCTACAGAAACTCGACCAGTTGATTCTGTCATCGAAGTGGACGCACTGCGAGAATCGCGTTGAGATTGAAGAAACACTTGCACTCATTCAAGAATATTGTTGTGGACTAAATACGGGCAACGAATTATGTATTGCACACTGTAGTTTTAACATTTCTAACCTCAAGATTTTGCACCCTTTTGAAATTTTGTTAAATACCCTCTGTTAAGAACCCCTGCCATGGGCGAACAAAAGACAAATTGTGCCGTAATTAAAAATGAACACAATATCATTTTGTACTTTGCTTTATCTGTCACATCTCGTGATAGCAGAAAAGATCAGCCAAAGTGCACGACCGTAGAAACAAGAGCAGAATGTGCTTTTATTTAAATCGTCCGCCACAAAACACACAAAAAATACACACACACGCACACATATATACTTATATATATATATATATATATATATATATATATATATATATATATATATATATATATATATATATATATATATGTGTGTGGGGGGTATAGTGTAATATAATAGTGTTCCAAGTTCCAAATATCAAGTTTTTTTCAGTCATTTACTAAATTTCAAAAGGTAGCCATGACAACGTTATTTTATATTGCGACTAACAAGTCGATACGTTATGTAAATATTGCATATTTAGCCACGTGCTAATCAGATGTTTACCTTAAAAAATTAGAAAAAACACAATGTTGGATATATATATATATATATATATATATATATATATATATTGTGGAAGCAAAATCAAGACTTCCAACAGGGTGTTGATGGCAACAAAAAGCGTATTTCATTTTACGTTACAATTGTTTCCATGTCCAGTCGAACAATTTCAAACATTATATCGTTTGAAAATTACACACACACACACACACACACACACACACACACACACATATATATATATATATATATATATATATATATAGACAAACATATAGGGGTACCAATTCGTTAAAGGGAAAATTATTTTCAACTCGCATTTAGGTAAAAATGCACTTTCGTAAATAATTGAATTCACTCAAACCGTATCACAAAAACAAAATAACGTATATATATATATATATATATATATATATATATATATATATATATATATATATATATATATATATATACATACAATTATTTACTATAATAATGAAATTTCTGGAATCTTCAATGCAGGGTGTCACGATTAACACCAGTCGATAGACTCAAACCCGGCAACACAAGCTATCTCTGGCTTGATTAGCAAAGACCTATCCAATCAGCTACCATTAACCGCGTGGAATAACGCTGAAATTAAACATTTTATTTTAAAATGTTTTTTACGTCAGTCAGAGTGATCAAATCATTACACGATGATCTATGCATAAGCGCTATATATAGTCTTCTCGTCAAGATTTCTTAGTTATTCTTTGCACAGCTTATAAACGGTCCAAAGTATCTTACTAGTGACACTGCCCACGTGTTTATCCGTTTAATTAGGTTTCTACTATATGGTTTAGTTTCGAGGAGTTTTCTTGAGGTATTTCTTTCCAATTTTCTCTTTCATTTCTGTTGCTTTGATTATGTCTACTACCAAAACTCCCAAGTATTTATAGCTATCATGTTCACCTAGCGCTCTCATCTCTGTTTGATTCGATAGTAGTATACCTTCTGTTGCTTCCAGTTTTCCCTCATCATGTTCAGCAGTGCGCACTTTTCCATACTGAATTCCATTCGCATATCCTTGTTAAAGATTCTGGTCGTGTTTATTTGCGTCTCCAGTTCTGTCTTTGTTTTTACAAATAGCTTCAGGCCATCCATGTACATTATGTGAATCATTCTTTCTTCTGTATAAGTGAACTTGTATTCCGGCTTGACATTTCCTTAGTATATTGTTCAGGGGCATCATGTCTATAATGAACAGGAATGGTGATAGGGAATAACCTTTGAAGATCCTTCTTTGTATGTTCATTTAAGCTATGTGTTGTCCATCAGTCCAAGTCTCCATGTTCTCATTCCTTTTTCTATCAAATTGATTGTCTTCCCTGGTATTTTGTACATTTTCTGACTTACTATTCTCTATGTTTGCGGATTCTATCAGACGCTTTCTATCCATGCAATGGCTAAGTTATTTTTCTACTTTTCACCTCCTTCAGAATCCATTGGTCTATGAATAATAGGTCATGTGTTCCTCTTTTTCCTTTCTGGCATCATTTCTGTTCCTCCGCGATTATGAAAGAATGATAAATTTGTTCCCTCTGTTGTGCTGTGAGTATTTTCTTATAAACATGTTATTGGCCGGTAATTACTGGCGCTGTTTCCCTTTTCCGTGTCTTCTTGCACCAGTGTGATTCTACCTTTGGTCATCCATTCTGGCACGTCTGCTTCATAAATACATTTTTTCAGGTTCTTAATCAAGTAGTGTTGTGAATTTCTTAAGCCAGTATGCGTTTATAACGTCGTGGCCTGATGCTCCCCAGTTTACCTTTTCTTGAGTGTTTCAGCTACTTCATTTTCGTTAAGTTCTGTTGTATCATAGATCTTGGTCTCTATGTTTCTTGTATCTAAGTTTGCAGGTCTTCTACATCTGGAGTTTCTATTGAAGCCCTATGAAGGGGTGTTTCTTGGTCTGTTCCATCATTTGTCTTTTGTTGTATTTCATTCAGTTATATCTTTAAAAGCCATCTTCTCTTGAGAATAAGTTTCGCTTGGCCTACAATTCTTTGCGCTGATGTATAGTAGTCACTTGACATATCCCACAAGTCTTTCATCCGTTTGCGGTTGTTGGGGTGACTACTGTAATAGCATTCCATTACCAGTCTATTATCTTATATATATATATATATATATATATATATATATATATATATAATATATATTTGTAGTCATCGACATACAGTCCTGTTTCATTGTATCACAACTCATCTGTGCCGTTAGACTAGCATCTCTCCCAAGCCAAGGATTGAACCTAAAACCGTCGTGTTGACAGTCTGCGGTTCTCCCACTCGACCATGGAATTGACGCCCGTAAAAAATATGTCGGAATGTCTATTTAAATAGACACCCGCCACAACCTTTATAGTGCTCAAATCGTCTGTTCGTAAACAAACAAACAACGAGCTTAGCATTTTCAGCCAATTAAGTAGCGTGTGAGATTATTTACGATAGTCCTCTACCCAAAGAGGGGAGGCTATATATATATATATATATATATATATATATATATATATATATATATATATATATATATATATATATATATAAGTATGCGTGTTTGTGTGTGCGTGTCTGTGTGTGTGTGTCTGCGTACATTTCCCTACGCAATAGCTCTGCCAATTTTTAGTCTACAGATTCCAAATTTTATATACAGGGTACTGAGATTTGGGGAAATCGATGTGATCGGGTTTTGGCCAGAAATTTGGCGATTGAGGGGTCAAAGTTCAACGATTTAACCTTTGAGAATTCTACCAAACTCCTCCGAGAATTTTGCGTTTAAACACTTGAAATTTTAGATATAGGTTCCTTGAACATGAATTGAACTTTATAACTTGATTTGAGCCCAAAAGAATAAATGTTAAGGGGTCATAATAGGGGTCAAAGTTAAAAAAATTGACCGTTTTTGTTGTTGTTGTTTTTTTTTGCTGGACATACACCTACAAACACTCGGGCAACGTCGGGCAACGCCGGGCAACACCGGGCAACGCCAGGCAACGCCGGAAACCCATGGTTGTATATCTATAAAAGTGAAAGTGTCTGTCTGTCTGTATGTCTGTGTGCCTGTCTGTGTACATTTCCTTATGCAATAACTCTGTCAATTTTAAGTCTACAGACTCCAAATTTGATATACAGGGTATTGAGATTTGGAAAAATCTTTGTAATCAATTTTCGGTATGAAATTTGGCTGTTAAGGGGTCAAAGTTCAACGATTTGACCTTTGAGAACTCTATCAAACTCCTCCGCCAATTTTCTATATAAACACTTGAAATTTTAGATATAGATTCCTTTCACATGGATCTAACTTAATAACTTGATTTGAGCCCAAAACAATAAATGTTAAGGGCTGATAACAGGAGTCAAAGTTAAAAAAAATTGACCTCTGCGGTCTCTCCTAAATTACTCACACAATGTCTGGTCTAAACATTTGAAATTTTGCATAAAGTGTATTCAGAGATTGGGAAAGCTTTTTAATCGGTTTGGGTCGAAAATTTGAGCTACCAATATATAAATATATGTATTTATGTTTACGTGTTTGCCTAAAACTTTCGACAGAGGTGACGGATTTTCACAAGATCAGTATCGTTTTGAAGCTCGACAAATACCGAAAAATTGGCTAAAAACCTTAATTTCTTCACATTCAACTGGGCACTTTTCTACAGGGAGGGATCGCTTTCTTTGCCGATATTTTCGAAAGTAATCCCCTCTTTTCGGTTGGCTAGCCTTAATTTAAACCTACGTCACTTCCGGTTTGGCGGTGGTCGCAACAGCAAAGACATCACGTTTTTTCCGTTCTTTTCCTCCTTCGCGGTACGGGTTCGAGTCTGCCTTCCTACTACCACTTTTTTTTTTTGCTCAACATACACCTAAAAAAACGGGCAACGCCGGGCTACGATGCTAGTTTACTTAAATATCTATTATTGTATTATATATTTTATTAATATATTAGTATAAATAATAAACGGATTGTGTCTACATTTTGGTATTGATAAAGTCGTATTTTCTACCGGGGAGCTATGTATTTAGCAGCTTTGCTTTTTAAATTTCCAGAACAGCTACATGGTAAGCAGCTGATGATCTTCGTTTTCTATTTTAAAAATTAAGTTAAGTTTTTCGTTTCTTTTTCCACCGGTATATAGTTGAATTCTTTTGTGTAATTGTGAATTTTCTAGCAGAAAATCAGTTTATGCAAGGTCTAAGTTTACAAGATGTTCAATTTACTTTTTCACCCAGTAATTTAAACTGCATTGTTTATTTTTTTTTATTTAATTTAATTTTTTTATTTTATTTTAATGTCTTTTATAAAATTGTCACCGTTTCTTTATATTCGGTGTTTTAGATTTGCATGGCAAGGTTTTCTTTCTCTTATCAATTTACTTGTCTGTACTAAAGGTATTTAAGCTTTTTTTTTAGCATTTTTAATCATATATAATGTATATGCGAATTAACATATCACAGAAAAGATCTTTAATTATTATTATTATTATTATTATTATTATTATTATTATTATGTGGATTTTCTAGCAGAAAGAAATAATAATAATAATAATAATAATAATAATACAACAACAACAACAACAAGTCCTGGAGATGACGGGTTCTAAGTAGACAGGTGTTCTGTACAAGTTCCAGACTTTATAATTTTGTAGCCAAAGAGCAAAAGATTCTTTCTGTGTTGACACGAAGAAAATATATGCCAGGTTGCTAAAAAAAAAAAATGGTTAATTTTTATGGAGCAATTCTGGTTTCTGATTGGTTGGTTGCAGAATGTGAATTAATTTGATTCATCAGTTTCTAGCGGCAGCGTTTAGAAATGGAATCTCCCAACTGTCAGGGACCATACTCCCATTATCAGTCAAAAATAATTCAACAACAACAACAAAACTCCTCCTCCTCCTCCTCCTCCTCATCATCATCATCATCATCATCAAATTGTGTATATTATGGTATAGTTTTTGTTTATATATTAGTATGAATAGTAAATAGGCTGTGTCATTGGGGAAGTGGTATTTTCGATTGGAAAGCCATATATTTTAGAACTGCCCTATTTTTAAATCCCCCAAACAACTGCATGGTAATCAGCTGATGATCCCTGTTTTCTATTTAACAATTTAAGTTAAGATTATTTTATTTTCCCACCGTTATATAGTTGAATTATCTTGTATACTTGTGGATTTTCTAGCAGAAAGTCGGCTTATGCAAATGCGAAGCTTGCGATATGTACAATTTAGTTGTTTCTTTTTTTTTTTTTTTTTTTTTTTTTTTTACAAAGGCATCACCACATTATCAAGGCCCAGAGGCCACTCAAGGATAAGGGTTAAAGAGTGTACAGTAGAAGTTGGTCAATATAGTAATCATTAGTAATGAAAATTTGGTAAATTTAATAACTTATATGGAACGGCTCATCAAGAACTTATTTACTTTAGACTTGAACAAAACCATATTGTAGTCAGCCGGAAAGCAGGAAAACGGAAGACAATTCCACAGGCGTGCAGTTCTAAGAAAGAAGCTTTGTTCATGGAATCTACGTTTAGGTTTAGGCACAGATAAAGAGTGGGGGAAATTATTGATAGTGTTTACAGCTAGACGAGTGTTTCTTGTGAAAGTTTGGCGAGGGGGGACCATAGATTGAAGCTCAGTTGAACACTTTCCATGAAAATAACGATACATCAGAGACAAACTCGCAACATCTCTTCTGTGAGATAGAGGTTGCAAGGAGGAGAAAAGGACATCTCCTACGAGGCTACGAAGTCTATTTTGAACTCTATCAAGGCAGGACAAGTTCTTTCTAGCAGCTCCTGCCCAGATGTGGCAACAGTATTCCATCCTTGGACGTACCTGGCTCTTATATAGATAGAGAATAGCATCAGCAGTGAGATATCTACTGGATTGATAGAAAGATCCCACCATTTTTCCAGCGGCCTTGGCAACAGATTTGATATACGTGTTCCATTTAAGATCAGGAGTAATGGTCAAGCCCAGAAGCTTGTCAAAACTTGAGGCCTCCTGAAGACGAGAGCCATTCATTTCAATTGATGACAAATGTGGATTAGAATGTTGATGATGTAAAGAGAGAAGCTTGGTTTTAGATGCATTAAAAGTAACCAGCCACTCCTTTCCCCATTGTACTACGTGCTCAAGATCAGAGGAGAGAGAATTGGAGAGAACTTGCTCGTTTACTGTCTTAGATGTGGTACCATAAATGGTAGTGTCGTCAGCATAAATGTCTACAAATGATGTAAGGATATGATTTGGAAGATCATTAATGTAGATCAGGAAAAGAGTTGGGCCCAGGATGGATCCCTGAGGGACACCGGCATTAATATTGTGAGCTTCTGATTTTTGCCCCTCAACTACTACTCTTATGAATCTATCAGAAAGAAATGATTTAATAATTGAGAAGACTTTTCCAGCTATACCATAGCTAGCGATCTTATGAAGTAAACCTTTATGCCATACCCTATCAAAGGCTTTAGATATGTCAAGAGCAATTGCCCTAGAAAGATTGCCACCGTCGAGAGATTTGCTAATCCTATGCGATATAACTGTAAGGACATCTGCTGTAGATCTAGCAGAACGGAAACCATATTGAGTGTCACTAAGAAGGTTATTTTTGTTGAGATGTTTGATTACTTCTGTATTTAATACAGATTCTAGCAACTTACTCATGACGCACAGGAGACTTATTGGCCTGTACTGAGAGGGGGATGAGCGATCACCTGAATTCTTAAATACAGGGCATACTGATGAGATTTTCCAGGGAGATGGGAAACTATTCTCCTTAAGACAACGTTTAAACAGTTTTGTAAGTATGGGCGCTAGTTCAGGTTGAAGTTTTTTGAGTACTATAATTGGAATACCATCAGGGCCAGTTGCTTTACTGGAATCAAGGTTTTTGATTAGCTTGGCAACATCACGAATTTAATTTAAACTGTATTTTAAAATTTATTATTGTTATTATTTTATTCCATTTTACTGTGTTTTTTTTCCTGTAAAATACACCAAAGTGCTAAAATATAAACGAAGGGTTCGTAAGTCAGTCGGTCATCTGTTTCCATTTTCGAGATAACACCTCGTGCTTGCGACGTACGTGCGTAATCAAGTTTTACGTGTTCTTATTTTTAAATGAATTCATTATTTGTTTCGCTTTTTCGTAAACAAAACTTACCGATGTTTTGTTTATCGTGGTTGGCGAGGTACTTATGGTAAATATCCCAGGCTCTCTCGTGTTGAAGGTGTCGATCGGCGTCATCGCTCTCCTCCGAACCATAGTTGCTCACGTCCTGCCAAAAGCTGAGCATCTGCAGCAACGCGGGTGAATTTTGCCTGAAATGACAACATAATGGAGCTAGATTAGAACTTGAAATCTATTCAATCGGCGGATTAAAGAGTATTCAGTATGAAGTTCTAGTTAACAAACGAAAATTAACAACAAATCAGACGTATTATTTGGATTCTTCCGACTACTGTTCTCATCTTGTGCGTCATTTTCACAACGTTTTGGCTGATGTAACCTCCGACCTTCTTCAGGTATATCTTGTCGAACTCGTGA
This sequence comes from Euprymna scolopes, assembly GCF_053919585.1. Taxonomy (NCBI): domain Eukaryota; kingdom Metazoa; phylum Mollusca; class Cephalopoda; order Sepiida; family Sepiolidae; genus Euprymna; species Euprymna scolopes. The sequence goes on along the minus strand of NC_136512.1, from coordinate 35,043,404 downwards.
ATGTTTCTGTCAAACTCGAGAATGTTTCTGCCGGACAGAATTTCGAACGGAACCCTTTATTTTTTTTACGGGGGTAGCATGCTCTCGTTTCGTCAGCCATGACTGGATAGAGACCCTAAGGAATAAGCAATTGTATTGTCGATCGCCCAGACTGAAAACTGAACCTTCAACCTTTAGGAGAATATCACTTTCACTATCGATTTTTCCAAGCACTCTAATCATTGCGCCACACATATTTGATGAGACTAGTATTCCAATGAATCCACATAATACGAATAACTAATCATCATCTAAAAAATTCAGAAACGTAACAAATCAAACGTTGATCATAATATAATCATAAAGTTAACGTCCAAAGAGTTAGGCACAAGGCCATTAAATCAGGGGATTGCGTATGTTGGTCTTTCACTGACTATCTTATTCTTACACATATTTGTACCCATGCAAATTAATGATAATATCTATTGCAATCATACCTGAATTATCATAAATCCTCATAATTACTGTTTTTTTTTATTTATACAAAAACAAGATGGCTGATCCTACACTTCCGGGTTTGCTTACTGGATTCTGTTTCCATTCTCTCTGATTACATGCACCCAGTTTACATGTGTCTGGCAATGAACAACAGTACTAATCAGAAGGTATCCATCGGAATTCGCCGGTAGAGGCACATCTACCAATCTGCAATGATCAACATATCTTCTGAAAGTAGAAAGGTATGCATAGGGGAGCGTATCTCTTAGTATCGTGCCAAACTCTACTTCATTCTAAGAGATAAAAAAAACTGCTGAATCAAATAATACTAGGTTTCCAGAATGGTGTCACAACGAACCTCGGTTGGTATGAATACGAGGGACGAAGCTGAAAATGATTTTTACAAATCATATCTACACCTAATATTTTGCTTCGTTGTTTTATTTTACTTTAATCAAAGTTCTAAAAAATCAAGGGACCTCTTTCTTGGGGTTAACACTTGATCTCTATATAATATATATATAGACATTGAAATTGTTCATTAAAGTTATTCATTACATCTAAAATATTGAGTTAATAAGAAAGTTAAGAACGCTAAATTTTATCCTAGTTATTAACCAGTTTACTATAGTATATCTTTCTTGTTATCTCTTCGTCTCATTGGATTCCAAGACATAAATTAAACTAGTTTGGTGGAGTATTCAGATAAGTGCAGTTACGAGAGATAGTGGCACTGACTCCGTTGGGGTTGGTTTCGAAAACGTATTCTCGTATGAACTCCTAATAACATTGGTATATCATCTATGAGAAGTTTGAGAACAACCCCAATTGCAGTCCATCCTATACATTCTATGGGTTAACTTGAGTACAACTCGCACGATAAAGTCTCCTTATACAAATTCAGAGAAGATAAACACAGAGAGTTTGACAAAATTTTACAAGAAATAGAAGTGGGGTTTAAATAAGGAAGTCTAATTGTAACGTAGCCATTTCGCTCGAACAATGGTCGTTATAGTTCACCCCCCCCTGGTACGCCCACGCCGTCCGGTACAGTCGGAAAGGAACAAACAAACAAACAAACAAAAATAAATGAACCCGAATTTGCTTTTTTCTGTTTAGCAAAACGCATTTATTACCGTTAATTTTCAAGCAATTCCTGTTCCTTGTTTTTTTTTTATTTTTACTGTTTATTTCGTCTGGCAAGAGATTACCAAACTCCCGCCGTTTCGACACCAACTTAAAAGTCTCTCGCCTCCATCACGGGCCACACGTCCATCTGTCACGGCTTGCACTTTGCTTCTCTCTTGACCACGTACTTTCTTTTTTCATTTTCATGTGACGCCAGCCCGCACCCACTTGCTAATTTGTTACGTGGTGAAACATCTACTGCTGCTGCTTATACCTTCGGTAGCCAGCTATCCTTCGGCTGCTGTTGCTATTTTCACACGCCCTCATACACGCTCTGTCACGTAATGATAACGAAGATCCGTTGTGTTAAAACTATTTTGCAAAAGTGATTTTATTTTTTGTAAGCAGTTAAAATTAGACACAATTGGGAAGAGAGCGTAGTATCGGTTGTTCTGCCACTGACAGTCTTAATCGTAACTAGACGTATATTGACCCATGAATGTTTGAAAACATCATCGACGATTATATGCCCTAATACAAATTCAGACAAGATAAAAACAGATTTAAGCAAAGTTTCAAAAGAAAGAAAAAGTCTCCTCTAAGTAAAGAAGGTGTCTAAATATCGAATGACAGTCCAGGGGCCAAGCGATTTGATTTATTGCAAGCACGTGCAATTAGACAACGGACGTATATGTAATAGTTTGTAAAATTCTGAAATACTCACCTACTTAGATATTTTCGAAACGGACCTCCATACTTTTGGTCGTTGGTCAATGCTATCAAGAAACGATTTGAGCCATTTCTATAAAGAATAAGAAGTTATTACTAAAATTAAGATACATAAAGTAGACAACTGTAGTCGAGGGCGACTGGATATTATAATGGAAATCCTCCCAAAGAATACATGACACCACTTGAAGTAACTAAAGCGATTAATTAAATATTTTTATAAAAACAATATGTTTCCACCAATTACTGAGACCAAACATTATTATTCTAATACTAGCTGGATGTCCAGCGTTGCCTGGTCGTACAATACGCTTGATATTTTAATTTATGCAGATTGCGTATGTATTATTATAGAATCAATCCTCTATTGAATACTATATATTACGGGGAATAATTTGTCCGGAGAACATTATCAGTTTTGACGTAGAAAGTCTCCAAATGAGATGGTTTTGAATTTCTGGGTAACATATTTTGATCCAAATTTTGAAAGAAGGAAAAGCTCATTTATATTTGAAGAAATGTATGTAAAAGTTTATCTAAAATCCTCGATCGATGCCTCCGTTCAAGGACAAAGGATAACCCCATGTAGGGGCAGCTGCGCGTGTAATTGTGAGGCAAGGGTTGCGCAATAACCAACCACATCTCTCCTGGATCGGCACTGCTTGAGTTCAGTGGCAAGAAGAAGTCCAGGACGACTGGAAGCGGAGAGCACACACAGCACCTAACAGTTCCAAATGGTCATCCATCTGGTACTGGCCAGGCTTATTGTTGCTTAACTTCGGTAATCTGACGGGAACCGGTGTGTCGAACGTGATTATGCCGTATTCCTTAAATATCATCCTAAAATCTAAAATATCACGGAGGAAATATATTTAGTTTTATTGAACAATTATAAAAAAACTAGACTACCCGTGACCCGTTGGGTCAGTATGTTATATTAGCTATGGAATTCATGTATGAGCGTGACACTTGTGACGTAAAGAAAATAGTTTTTTTGGCATAACAGAAACATTTCTATGAAAGTATATTAAAATGAAAAAATAATATAGATAGATTTCTATGAGTCGTTCTGTTTATTATAATTGATTATTTTTGAAAAAAAAATACAGTTACTGAATTATTAGTGGTTGGCCATACTTATAGGTAAATGTGCACTGAGCAGATATCATAATCCTTATTATAGTTAAATTCAAATTTTGATATATCTGCTTTTTTAATTTAATCTTTTTACATCGTTCATTTCTGTATTACGTTCAAGTTATTTAAACCCCACTCTTCCCATGTTAAATAATAATTTCGAAATAATAAAGTTAATATTTCAGCGTCCCAATTGTTTTTTTTTCGCGTTTAAATTATCCAAATAAACAATTGTTAATACTGTCTGCTTTTTTTTTTACATCGTTCATTTCTGTATTACGTTTAAGTTATTTTAAACCCCACTCTTCCCATGTTAAATAATAATTTCGAAATAATAAAGTTAATATTTCAGTGAGCAGGTCATGTGCGCATGCGTAACCGGATGTCGTAAACCGGAAAGTGGGTTACATACATCGTTACAAGATCATTTGAGTTTTATAATTATATAGATATTATCAGAAATCATGGTAAAATGTTTAAAAGGCGGATCAAAGATTTTTAATAAAATAATCCAAATTACAACACTGTTTTTGATATAATTAAAAAAGTAAATGGTCAGGTAATTGCAAATAACCACATCAATGGCAACCAGTTTAAAAATGACTTTTTTGGTAAAATTTGATTAATTAAAATGGCTTTTACTTTAAAATAATGTTCTAATGCATCAGATCAGATAATTGAAAATTCTTCTAAATTACTATTTGATTTTTAAGGAGAAAAAATGTTAAGAAAATGAGAGCTTGCAAAATATCTTTAGGAAAATGAGAAACAACTTTTTTTTTTAATAATGTACCGGAATTAACTGATGCGGAAGTTAACCCAAAACATGTTGGGCTAGAAGCTTCTATCTTTACATCATCAACGCTCTGTTGCCCAGCTGCCATCAATCGAAATGAATGGCTATCGTCTTGGGGAGGCTTCATGCTTTCACAAGCTTCTAGGCTTGACCGTTACTCCCGATCTGAAATGAAACACGTATATCAAATCCATTGTCAAAGTCGCTGGAAAAATGGTGGGATCCTTCTCCCACTCCTGATGCAATTCTCTACCTATATAAAAGCCAGGTTCGGCCAACGATGGAGTACTGTTGCCACGTCTGGGCAGGAGCTGATAGAAGCAGCTTATTCTGTCTTGACAGTGTTCAAAATAGACTTCGTAGCCCCTTTCTCTTCCCTACAACCTCTTTCCCACTGAAAAGACGTAGCGAGCCTGTCCTGGCTTTATCGTTATTTTCATGGCAGGTGCTCATCTGAACTTCAATCTATGGTCTTCCTTCGCCAGACTTTCACAAAACACACTCGTCTAGCTAAAACCACTGTCAAAGGCACACAAAGTAAGAATATAACAAGCAGATAGCTGTTCTGAGGGCATTGCTTAGTATGCAAACAAATGAGTTGCCGTTGTCTTGATTATAATAACAGATTTCTAATTTAACTCCAATTTAAATGGATTTTATTTATGTAACTTCATCAACAATAAGTCAGGAGATTGGAAGAGTTACGTGGGCAAGTAAAACAAAAATAATAGGAAAACCTAGTGTGTCGGTGAGAACGCGTACATGAAAATATGGGTTGGGTCTGGGTCACCCTTCACGTTCATCAGATCCTGGCTTTAGAAAGGGACAGGAAAATAACCATCTCTGCTAATTATGTTCCTGTTTGTGAAAAAAAACCCCAAAAAAACATCGATCGTTTCAAGCATTGGAATAATTTAATAAAACAGTTCAGCGGATGTGCTTTCAAGCAAAAATGTTCCGATTGGATAATGGGTAAAGATAAACTCGCGCAACAGAAACTAGATCTTTTAATGATGACGGGTGAGTCAGATTGCTGAAGAAACTTAAATATTACTTCTCTAGGTCTGTAAGACTTACCTTTCAAATCGCATTATAACCGATAAGCCATGCTATACTTTGAAATAGCATTTCAATATGTATATGCGCTTAAGTGTGAAATGGTATTTCCTTAGCTCTATAACACTTAAGTTTAAAATAATATTTTCCTTGGTCTGCCACACTTAAGTTGCAAATAAGTCTGTCATGCTTTACTTTGAAGTAGCATTGTCTCTATATGCGTTATAGTGTGAAATACTATTTTCTTAGGTCTGTTATACTGAAGTTTAAAATAACATGTTTTTTTTTTGATCTGGCACAATTAAAATTATAATAACATTATCACGGGTCTGTCATGCTTTTATTTGAAATAGCATTGATATGTGTGAAGTTCGAAATATTAGTTACTTAGGACTGTACCACTGAAGTTTTAAATAACATTTCTCTTGCTATAATAAGCTTAAGTTCGTCAGTCTATCCAGATTAAGTTTTAAATAGTATTTCCCTTGATTTGTTTCGCATAATTTTGATGTAACATTTTCTGTAAGTTATAACACTTAATAATAGCATTTTCGTAGATCTGTCACGCTTACCTTTGAAATAGCACTGTCCAGCTCTGTCATGCTTACTTTAAAACAATCCCTCTGATCCCACTCTCTCTCTATCATTTATCTGTTACCTTCTCTTTCTCTGTGTATGTACACGCCCCCTTCTAATTTTCTCTCGCTTCTTTAAATACACGTAAAAAAGAAAGATATATAAATACAATATTGGCTTGGTGCACTAGGGAATTGGTGATCACGCTTTGATAATGATAGATATTACCCTAAACTCTCGACCCCAAATTGAAAATCGATTACTCCAAACGACAATAAGGCTGACTCGGAAGCCATCAGGGATCACATCAGAAATGCTCCATGGGAAAATGTATTTTCTCTTCCTACAGAACAGTGCGTAATAAAACCACTGAATGGTTAAAAGCGGTAATTGAAGTGCATATTTCCACACGAATGTTCTATAGCAAACCCCACTCTCCACAATGGGTTTACTTTTACTTATACAGATCGCCAATTTATTCGATCAGTACAAATAAACAAAATTTTATAGAATGTAACGTAATCCCCCATTAAGAAGCGTTAGAACTACTCTGAGGTAGCTTTGTATTCCCGGGTGACGCCAGATAACCCAAGGATTTAAGATAGAGAAGATAAATATACATATTTTATTTCATGTCAAAATAGATATTGTTTGAAAATCAGAGAAATGTATTTTTACGGCTAAAAGTTGACGACAGGAAATTTCCCTAAGAACCTTGTCTGGCCTTACCTAAACCCAGGGTCGGAGGTCAGAATTGACATCTGTCCTTGAAAATCATACTTAGATTTCAGTGTGGGAATTGTACCCACGCAAAACCCTGGGGCTTAGGATTTCGTGGAGATTCGTGGCGAAATCTTATTGGCTAGGGAGAAGTACTACCCCATCCACTTACCTTACTATAAATACGACTGTCGTGCGAAAATTAATGAGAAGAGCGAGAAGAGTTTCGGAGTTGAGTCGAAGAGAGTTTCAGATCAGAGTAGAGAAGAGATGTGACCCCTCCCCACCTCATCCATCAGTCGGTCGCTGTCTGTGAAGAGAGTTGAGACTTTGAAAAAAACTTACAAAATCTGAATGAGAATTTTAAAAACATTTGTACATAATTTTATGAGAATTAAGCTTTTGTAGATAGACTACAATCGTTGTCTTTCTTCCTGCCTGCCGCTTCGATATTCGCTTTCAGCATACCAGATTATGTAACAACCTCCGAGGAGCCTAGACGACCACGTGCCGAGATCCAGTTAAATAAGAGTCCTAGCCACCTCCTCAAACGAGGCGTTACAAGAAACTCGAAGTAATTGTAAGAAAAAATAGTCGCAGCTAAAATAGAATATACGGAAACCACCAGAAAACGCATTGAAGCACAGAAATTAATATCTCGTGCTTTCTGAATAATCTATAAAAGTGTAGTAAATAATGGGCAATTAACCATTTCCCCAGCTATCCAACAATCTTGAAGCTATTTGCACAGCAATCAAGACGGATAACCTGCTTGCCCATCTGTTTGCATCCAACTCTACTTTGGACCCATCAAACCACGCCATCCCAAATTTTCTTTTGCTGACAGAAGCCAGACCAGATGATCTAAAAATCACTCCTTGTCTAGTATATGATATCATAAAAAATAGACACCTCAAAAGTATGTAGACCTGATCATCCCGGCCGTACTATTTAAAAAATGCTTCACTGAAGTTGCTCCAATTCTCTCCAAAGTTTTTAAGAAATGCCTTAACAAATCTTGTTTTCATGACTGCTGGAAAACTGCTTCTGTGGTACTAGTTTACAAAAATTCTAGCAAAAGAACTGATCTATCAAATTATCGCTCCGTTATCCTCATCCATCTTTTCGACAAAATCTTTGAATCCTTAATTAGTCAAACATGTCCCCAACCTCACAGCTGATAAACTTCTATCTGACCAAACAGTATGAATTTAGGCAAATATCCTAACTGTAATTTCCTAACATATACACCATACACTGGATAATGCAGGGGTGAATAGGGCAGTATCCCTAGATATATCTAGACCTTTGACAGGGTATGGCACGATAGTCTTCTCATGGCAATCAAATTATATGGTATTACTGGATGAATACTTAACATAATTAAATCCTTCTTAAATAAGTGAAGAATCCAGGTTGTCCTCAATAGTCGTATCTCAAAACAAAATGATATAAATGCGGGTGTGTCTCAAGGGTCGATCCTTGGACCTTTATTATTCCTGATATTCATAAATGCTCTCTCTGATAAAATTGTGTCCGAGATGGGTATATTTGCTGACGACACAATACTTTATAACAGACACAGGAGGAAAATAGAATGAACTCATATCTTAGGCAATGGCGGAAACCCTAGAGGAAAACCTCTAGTCTGTAGTGGAATGGGAACAAAAATGATGGCATGATTCACTGCTGCCAAAACTAAGTTTCTTTCTTTTAATAATTAATCTTTAATAATTTTAATCTTTCTACCATGCTAAAAAGTTACTTACACCTGAGAGTATCCTGTACCTCTATAATACCACAATTCGCCCACGTATGGATTATTGTTGCCACATTTGGGCTGGAGTATGTGCTACTAATCTCTCACTCTTAGACAGGATTCAAAAGAGAGTTGCCAACCTAATAGGTTCCGCACTGTCAGTTAGGCTTCAATCTCTGTCCCACTCGCTGAAATGTCGCATTCCTCTGTCTGTTTTACAAATATTTTAACGGTAGGTTTGCCGACGAACTACAAACGCTTGCACCCTCTCGACATAAATATCCCGGATAAACTCGACAAGCAGCAAAATCGCACCCAACACAGAAGAGATCCTCAGATATTAGAAAATCTTTTACTCTAATAGTTCCTTCCCTTGGACTGCTAGGCTTTGGAATTCCCATTCCGGGTCCCTGTTTCCTGGACTTTACTGACATTCAGAAGTTCAAATGTAATGTAAACAAACATCTTGCTGATCAACACTCTTCATAGCATCGCTGCAAATGATGTCCCAGATGGTATCCTTCTATATCAAAATGGCATAGTGCCTTATTTGGGATGAAAATGCAATACAGACAATATATAATGTTATGGTTTTTGTTTTTGCCTTTCCCTCTGTAAAAGTCAATTACGTACAGTAATATCAAAAACGAAAGCAAAAGTTTTCCTCTACAAAAAAAAAAAAACCATCAAAACAAAAACAAAAAAAAAAACAACAACCAATATTTGAAGATATAAAGAACTTGAAACATAAAGACCTTTTCCCCAAATTACTAGATTCGACATTAAATAACCCGAAAAGGGTTGATATGCCATAAAACTAACCAACCTCTCTGTGGTTCCAGTTATTGCATAAGTTAGACCCACCCGCCTTCTTATCCTTCCTCGAAACCTACTTCTTTTTCCGTTTCCCTTCTTCTCAACACAATCTGAGACTTTTTTCTGTTTGTCATTTGCGTCCATTAAAGTAGACTCCCTTTGCGAATAACACAATAAGCGTCTGTCCGAGCTGTATACACGCCGTCCATTTAAATGAAATCCATTAATCTGCAAACATTACGAAAAAGGTTCTTTCGCATGAAACGAGATTAGATTTCATAGCTGGGCAAAACAAACAAACGGACGAAATAAAAAAGCTATATGATTGGTTGGTGGAACAAGGAGAAGGAAGAGAAGGGAGAGAAAGAGAAAAACGATGGTGCTAAAAGAGAAAGAAGAGAAATGGTGTAAAGAGAGAGAAGGGGCTTAAAGAAAGTGTGAGTAAGATAGAAAGAGGGGCTGTTTAAGATAGGAGAAATATAGGGCGAAGTGAGACAAAGAGAGAGAGAGAGAGAGAGAGTAGGAGAGAGAATAAGAGAAAGATGAAGAAAGGTTTGGGGGAAGTTGGAGTGCGGAAAAGTGAATCAGGTTAAGAAAAAGGGAAAAGGAGGGACATACATATAGAGAAAAAAGAAAGAGAAAAGAGAATTAGAGAAAGAGAGACAATGAGAGACAGAAAGAGACAGATTAATATATGTATAAAGAGAGAAAAAGAGGGAGTTAGAATGCATTGGGAGAATAAAGGCGTGGAAAATAAAGTGAGCTAAGTTAAGATATCGAGAAAAAATGAGGAGCATGCACATATGGAGAGAAAAAAAAGAAAAAGAACCAAAGAGAGATAGACAGAGAGAGGAAGAAATGAAGAGAGAGAGAGAGAGAGAGAGGGAGAGAGAGAGAGAGAGAGAAAGAACGTGGGAGAAACTACTTTCTGGTTGATAACACGACAAAGGAAACTTTCATTGTGCAACCCAACAAATACTGCATTGCTCAGTTTCAGTGCAGGTGTCTTTAAAATCTTAAGACCGGAGATAAAACAAAAATCGGTGGTTGTGTGGGCTCGGCTGGTTCCAGATTGGCTGAATTATGTCGCGGCGGTAACTATAATAGCATCAATCAACGAATAAGTATACAAAGCGAATAAAGAAGCGAATAATAAAACACAGACACAGAATGATTCATGTGTAAAAAAATAAAAAATAAGACGTTGATTCCTTACCTATTAGTTTTATCTGAACTCTGCAGGGTCATTTCAGTTCGTTACTCTTGCATTCAAAACCCTTCATTATCTTTAGACATTTAGAGAAATACGTACACAATTAAAGCTTCTATCTATATGTACACACACACACACACACACACACACACACACACACACACACACACACACATATATATATATATATATATATATATATATATATATATATATATATATATATATATATATATATACTAGCAGTTCAGCCCGGTTTTCCTCGGGCCCTATTACGCACCTATGTGTGAGTATCCTTTATGTAAAATTTCAAATGTTTAGACCAGAAATTGTCTGAGTAATTTGGTAGAGAGGTAATTTGCAGAGGTAATTTGTTTAAACTTGGACCCCAATTTTGACCCCTTAACGTTTATTGTTTTTGTATCAAATCAAAATAAAAAGTTTGAACCATGTCCAAGTTACCTACATCTAAAATTTCAAGTGTTTAGACCCAAAATTGGTCGAGGATTTGGTAGAATCTGCGAAGGTAAACTCTTTCAATATTGACCTTTTGGCAGCAACATTTTGCCCCCAAACTGATTAAAATACTTGCCGCATATCTGAATACCCGCTATGTAAAATTTTTAAATGTTTAGACCTAAAATTGGCTGAGTAGTTTGTTAGAGACTGCAAAGGTAAAATCTTTTGAACTTTGATCCCTTTACGGCTCAAATTTTCGACCCAGATCTATTAAAAAGCTTACCCTATCTCTGAATACACTTTATGTAAAATTTCAAATAGTTAGACAAGAAATTGGTTGAGTAATTTGGTAGAGACCGCAGAGATCAATTTTTGTTAACTTTGACTTCAATTTTGACCCGTAAACAATCATAGTTTTGGTCTCAAATCAAATTAAAAAAAAATTATCGATGTTCAAGTAAACTACGTTTAACCTTTCAAATGTTTAGACCCAAAATTGGCGGAGGAGTTTGGCAGAGTTTTCAAAGGTCAAATCGTTGAACTTTGACTCCTTGAAAGCCAAATGTCTGGCCGAAAACCGATTAAAAAGATTTTCCCAAACCTCAATACTCCTTATGTCAAATCTCAAGTATGTAGACCGAAAATTGAGAGTAGTTTGGTAAGGAAATGTACACATACAAACACACACACACACAAACACACACACAGACAATTTCACTTTATATATATATATATATATATATATATATATATATATATATATATATATATATTGAATAAAACGATTCATTATTGTGAGTTAAAAATCAGTTTACAAACAAAAAACAAACAAAAAAATCAACTCGATTGTACGATCGTTTCGGAAACGATGCTCATTTTATTGAAATTGGCAATAAGTATTGACAATAATTTGACAAACGTTTTGTCCTTTAAACATAATCTCCTCATCAGCAAAAATGGTGGTGGGGGGGGGGAGAAGAAGTTAAAGACACCAAAATAAAATTAGCATTTTAGTTGTGAGTAAGGCAGATATTCCTGGAAATATTTAAAAACAAAATAAAGAAGACTTTATAAATTATCTTCTAACAAATCTATATTTTATAAAAAACACAGAATACTACAATGAGGCCCTTAAAAACTGAGGATACAAAACATATAACAGTAATGCGTTATATAAAAGGTAATTGTCAATGTGTATGTGCGTTTGCATGTCTAGCTAAAAGGCAAATATTATTTTAAAAAATACTCTAAACGTTTGTATATTCTTCATTGGCGTTGCCCTGGATGAATAATATCTAAAATAATAAACATATATTCATTCTGAGTGGAATAAATAGACCAGATTTTTTAGAGGAAGGCAGTTTTTAAGCCATTTCCAATGTTATTTACTATATAAAAGAAAGGTGAATGGCTTAAATTTTTTTTTTATTATTTTCAATATATGATAACAAAAGAGATAAAATTTTAACTCGACCAAATTGACTTCATTAAAATAACAAACTGCACAAAAAGTCTCAAATCTGACACATAAATCGCTCTACTAATAAAAATATCATATAGTTTTTATAAAGTACTGACCTTCAAATTTGTACCAAATCTGATTTTTAGTTTACGAATTACAGTTAAGTAAAACTACCTTTGCAAATTTACAAAATAATGGAAAAATCTGAATTTAATTTTTTCTGATAAAATATACTGTTAAAGCAAAGCATTGACGACATATTATTCAAACTCTGCTCCGTTGAAAACCACGGTCAAGAGGTTGTATGTAGACCTCAAATACGGATATAAAGATATATGATCCATAACACTTACATCACACATATTTGACAGTTGTCTCGGAAAAATCTCATTTCGGTGGATAGTAAATTGAACATTCGTCAATGAGAACGTTTTGTTCAAAGTGGGTGCCGCATTTGCTCGTAGCCAATCAGAACATGTCGACGATTCAGGAACCTTTTTTCAAATATTTCAACGCAACAAAAAGAAGTTTTGCATCGATATATGACAATCAATTGCAACATGGTTTCATCACGTCACCCCCGAGTCAAATTGGAAGTCTAGTGAAAGCACATCATCAGATGAAAGTCCTCCTAAGTAACCCAAACCGCAAACATCAACACACAAGGCTGTGGCCTCAACATTTTGGAACAATCACTAGCGAATATTTTGTAGCATTATTCGGGAATTTGGTAGAAGAAATTATCATAAAAACAGTTAAAAATGAAAAAGAAAAAGAGCTTTTCTTTACTTAATCTTATCCTGGAATTCCATCGGTATCAAAGCCAACACAGTTTCAGCTATCGTTGAGATGTTAATTGGGGTATAGCTTTGGTCCGACGCAAGTCTAAGCGGCCCATCTTTGAGAAATGGTTAACGTATTGCTAATCGCATAAGGCGCCGCTATTGGGGAATGTCGTTGAGAGTGCCCAACTATTTTTAGCAGAACAAAGTTTCCATTTTTTATGTCAGATCATCCCGCCGTGGGAGAAAGATAAATAACCTTCATCCTAGAAGTCATAATTTTACCCCCCCCCATTAATAATCTTCGTCATTCAACTATCAATTCAATTTATTCATTTAATTAATTTTTATCCTCAAGTGGCTTTTAAACTTGATAAGCAGCGAATTATTTGTATGAAAATACATTAGTAAATAGTTATAGTTTTTTTCGGTGTCGGCAAACACGAATTCTCTTGACTTACTTGAGTGTGTTGGATACTTGGTATATCACATCCCGTTCGTCAGCATTGTTCGGTTCATTCGCTACGTGGTTATAACCCCACGTGCTTGCCAAACATAACGGATGTTGACTGATAGAAATGGACGGGAAGCGAACCCAGCCGCAACGTTCCTTCCGGGACAGCCATTTTGGTGTTGACCGCCTACTCGATGACAAACTTGAACTGAAAAAAAAAATTAACAAGAACAATTAATAGAACAACAAACAGCTTAAATAATTTTATGTCAAATGCTCGACTGAGCTCCAATCTACGGACCCTCGACGCCAAACTTTCATGAGGAACACTCGTCTATCTGAAAACACTATCAATAATTTCCTCTACTCTTTATCTGTACCTAAACCTAAACGTGGATTCCATGAACAAAGCTTCTTTCTTAGAACTGTACGCCTGTGGAACTGTCTTCCGTTTTCTGCTTTCCATCTGACTATAATATGGTTGTCTTCAAGTCCAACGTAAACAAGTTCTTGATAGGCCGTTCCACTTAAGTTAACAAATTTACCGAATTTCCATTACTAACGATTACTATATTGTCCAATTGACTACTGTACACTCTTTATCCTCGAGTGGCCTCTGAGCCTTGATAAGATGTGATAAAATAAATAAATGATTAAATCATCAAGGAGAAAACAAGATATTAAAGTGTAAGTCATGTAGCATATAAAATAGAAAAGAAAGAAAGAATCAAAGAAAAATCGTTTATTCGGTGAAACGAAAAATTCTTTTTACTTTCACCGCAAACGTGACACATTGCCACTGAAAAGCAAGAGGCTACTATGAGCTACTATAAGAGTACTCGAAGTAGAGAGTTGTCTAGTCATATGTTTTTGGTCCTCCGTCAAAAGGAGGGTGGATCTGTAAATTCATCTTTGTCCGTTCGTCCGTTCGTCCGTTCGTCTGTCCGCACTTTTCTCAATAAGAATATTTTGGAATTTTGCATAAACATTAAACATCATATGACTAAAAGGTAACAGAATGAATTTTCCGGCAAAACTCCGCCCCCCCCCCAGGGGTACCTTTCGGATTAAAATGGCTAAAATTGACATTTTTGTGCTTATTAAAAAAAAAAAATTGATGCCTTGGATTTTTATAAAACTTTCTGAAAAGTTGTAACTAACTGATTTCTATATGATTTTGTTTTTATATACTTCGCGATAATTCTTGGGTGTGCCCCATGGGCTCTTTTAGGGCTAATAAAAACACTCCATTTTTGGGACTATTTTAACATATTTGTCCAAAAATTTCTGTGTATGTCTATTTAGCAATTTTGCATGGCGCTGAACTCAAATTTAAATATGGTAAGGCCTTAAGGACTTTGGGGGCTATATGGGAGGGGGCAAGTCATTTCATTTTTAGCATGGCGCAGAACTCAAATTTACAAATGTTAAGGCCTAAAAACTGCACCATTTTCACTCCCCTGGGGGTTTTGGGGGCTCCCCTGGGGGCTTTGGAGGCTAAATGGGGAGGAGGCAAATCCTGACATTTTTTTATGCCTCGTTCACTGTGCACTCACGGGGGACCATGTATGCTTCACTTGTTTCACATTACATTTAAATTTCTTCATACTTGTATACCCAAGAAAATAAAAGCGAACGCGGAGATTATTTCTAAAAGCTAACAGTTCGAAGACAGAAGCTATTCAAGTAGAAATCTTACCAGCATCTGTCGACCTCTAAACTGAAGAGGTGGGATCTTGCTGACTGGCAGGACAGTCAGGGAAATTTATGCTGAGAAGGCATCAACACTAACCAGTACATTGGTGCACATTGAATTAAAATCCTTGTAAAAGTAAGCACATGAGCGCAACATTGTGGCTATGGGACAAATGTTAGAGCTTGGTATATAGTGAGCGATCTATTACTTTTCCTTTTTTACCCCGACTAAAAAAAAAAATAACTCGTTCGAATTAAAAGTGGTGGACTAATAGGCCATCAACGTGTTACTGTCTTCAGACGAGTATTGAGAATCTTTGATGTAGTGGACCTTATTGATTAGAAACCGACCCATATCCAACAACAAGATCACGTTTCACTTAATACCAAACACCGTTTGAATGGAAAAGTTTCAGTGACAATATTCCAAGCAAAGAAAGGCACTGTCCCCAATAGAGGTGTGTGTCATATATACAAAATGTACCCAGGTATAGTGAGACGCGCTATCCGTCTATATGTCTATCTTTCTTTCTCTATCACATGCGTACGAAAGTAACTCGTCTTCCAGGTATCTTCTGTAACTGTCATTCTTTTTAACTTCCTGGCGATTCTATGTACAAATAACCAAGAAACAAGATTCCCGATGAATGGTTCATAATTGGTGTGTATGAGTTTGGTTGTATAATTGATTATACATACACAATGAAAATATCAGAACTACTGGTGGTACGAGGTCAGATTGTCTGAAGATATCGGCTTCCTGACATAAAATGCACTAAACATTGATATTATTGTTTTTTTCCTTCCTATTTGCAAAATTTAACGATGTCCTGCAAAACCAGAAAAAAAATCACAATTTTTTTCTCCATAACCAAACCATACACCATGAATAAATAATTGAATATCTAAATAACTTGAAGCGTAAACACATTTACTAATATTACTGAATTTGTAATTAAATAATTCAAAGTGTTGATATGCCGGTAAACGTAACAACCAAACCAAACCAAATCAAACCAAACACCATGAATAAATATTTGAACCTATCAAGAACTTGAAGCATAAAACATTTGTTTCCAAATTCGACATTAAATAACACGAAAAGGGTTGATATGCCGTAAAACAAAACCAGCAAATCATACTAAATATAAAAAACCTATCTTCTATTTTGTTTAACAACTACTATATAACCTAAGACTATAAAAACTATCATATAAACTAAGACTATAAAAACTATCATATAAACTAAGACTATAACAACTATCATATAACCTAAGACTATAACAACTATCATATAACACTAAAACACAATTTTCACAAGTAATAATTCTGATGTCGTTTATGAACATCTCTCTGGAAAGGAATGGGATTCATTTCCAGAGGATTTCCCTTAATCTCGGCTTCAAACCAGGAGCTTCAAAGATCAAGAGTTTTCCTAAGGATGTTGATGGTACCTATAATTTCAGAGGTTTGAAGGCCGCCTAAAACATCGGGGATTTGTAGTTTTTTCAATTGTCCTTCCAGACGACTTGATACTACTCCTTGTGTACCAACTACGACCGGGATTATTTGTGTTTTAACCCGTGTATACGCCTTATCTCCAAGGCCAATGGAGCATAATTGCTCCACTTCTCATTCTCCTTCTCTCTGACATTCCTGTCCCAGGGTACTGAGAAGTCTACAATCTGCCAGTTTTTTGAGACCTTGTCAATGACGACCAAATCCGGAGGATTATGTTGCAATTGCTTAGTCGTTATGACACTTTTGTCCCACCATACCTCTACCTTGCAATCCTCACTTGTTCTCACTTCATGAGGCACCTCCTCAAACCATTTTCCAACACACTTCACCCCAACCCTCTAACACACCTCCCAATATATCCGGAGTCCCATGTGATCGTGTCTTTTGCTGTACTCTCTCTGGGCCAGTCCACTACACCCCACCCTGCTGCAAGGTGCGCAATTGACTCTGAATCCGGCAATCTGATGCAACTTCCTCTCCTAAAACCACTTTTTTGAACAATCGTGTTCCTAATGCCTGCTCTTGTGCTGCACAACAAAAGCTTTAGTACTCTTAGCCAGATATCCAGCTCTAAGCCATTGCCATGATCTTTCATCAGCCACTTCTGCTATATCTTGGAAGAACCTTCCATGCATTTTCTTCCTAGCCAGTTCCTCTGCCCTTTCTCTATCCATACGTTTCACATAATCAGCGTTGGTCTCACATACCTCCACTTCATTGGCCACAACCTTAAGCATCCCCTCCTCAACATGCTCCTTCAACGACATCTCGGTTCTAACACAATCTTTTACACTTTTCAATCCTCTCCCACCATCTTTCCTTTTTTGATACAGCCTTGCTACGTTACTTCGAATGTGAAATATAACAAACGTTGCTAAAACCTTTCTTGTTTTGATATCCATGGCATGCAAATCCTTGTCAGACCATTCTGAAATTCCCGCACTGTATCTCAAAACACAGACTGCCCATCCATTTACTGCTTTCATTAGGTTTCCTCCATACAGTTTCGACTTTGCAATTAGTTTCACTCTTCTAAGATACTCCTTCCTGACATTTTCCTTGTTTATGATGCCTAAAATCTCCAGCACTCCCAAATACTTATATCATGTATCTTTTATTTTTTTCATGATTTCTCCATTTGGCAGCACTATTCCATTCAAATGAACCTTTACTCCTCTTTTCATCACATCAACGCACATTTACTAATCCCAAACTCCATCCCAATGTCTTCTGAGTATGTCCCCACAAGTTCTACCAGTCTCTACATTTCCTTTTCATTTCTACCGAATATTTTCAAATCATCCATAAACAGTAGATGGTTGAGGCGTCTGTCACCAGATCCAAAGTTATACCCTAGTTTTTCTCTCTTCAAGAGGATGCTCAGTGGCATCATTATCATTATAAAAAGAAGTGGCGATAACGAATCTCCTTGAAATATCCCACGTTTAATGCCAACCTGACCCATTTCCTCTCTGTTTGTTGTCAGCACCGTTTTCCATTGAGCCATACTTGTCTCTAAAAGCCATACTACATTCTCAGCAACCTTCATCATCACTAGTGTTTCATGTATCCATGAATGAGGAACCATGTCATAAGCCTTTCTGTAATCAGTCCATGCTGCACTCAGATTCCTCTTCTTCCCCTTTGCCTCCTGCATTATTGCTTTATCAATTAGTAGTTGCTCTTTAGTACCTCTCGAGCCTTTCCAGCACCCCTTTTATTCGTCAGGAAAAACACCATTACTCTCTAGATGTTCATAAACTTTCTCCGCAAATATTCCAGTCAACAGTTTCCACGTCAATGGCAGACATGTAATTGGTCTATAATTATTGGCATCTGTTCCTTTTACAGGATCTTTCCTAATCAGTGTTGTTCTTCCCTTCACAAGCCAATGAGGGACATCTCCCAACTCTACAACCCTTTGCAGAGCAGCAGCTATAGGTGGATAAAGGCATATAAACTGTTTAAACCAGAAGCCCATCACTCTATCTGAACCAGGTGCCTTCTAGTTTGTCATCCTAATAATAATAATAATAATAATAATAATATTAAGAAGAAGAAGAAGAAGAAGAAGGAGGAGAAGAAGAATGTATTGACAAGATCAAATTAGTCCAAACTATTTTAGCTTCATTATATTAAGAAAGTTTGAAAGTTAAAAAAATACTTACATGGTGTCTGTGTTTCTTTCAAGGTGAAGTAGAAATCGTGGAACCCAGTAGGCTCGGAGTCTGCGTAGAACGTCATACTGTGCACGGATGAAAATGGTATGGTGGAGGCTGACATTGTTTGAGGCCCGTTGTATCTGTTCACGGGCTTCCTTCGTCAAACTCATCCGATATTTACTTTGGATGTCTCTACAAATCAAAAACAAAAAGTGGAAAAGGTGAGGAATATTTACGAGTAACTTTATTAAGAAAATGATCATTACTAAGCATTATGGATCATTCGTGTAAAACAGATTTGCCTTCGCTGTTCGATAGTGACAAGTGTACGTGACAAGCTGACAACAATAATCGCCATTCCCTATATAGAGATCAAGCGTAAGTGTGCCGCAGCGACTGCCGTCACGTAAAAGCTTTGCCACCATCACAGGCCTCGGACGAACGGCACCAGCGTCCTTCTGCTTGCATTGGTGAAATGAGTTTGTCGAAGATGACAACAACAAGGCTCATCCGACGCCGGAAAAGATCACCCGGAAAGCCCTGAATTCCTCCGGAAACAGTCGGTAACACTCAGCCGGTCCTAAGCGACGGTTGCCAATACAAATGGGGCTATGTACAGAACGCTCAGTATCTGAACGTGCAGATCAGTGCACATATCACAACGGGCTGTCTTTTGAGCGAAGAGTACTTCGATGCGGGCCAGAGGGATAGCTTGTATACTGCCTGACGATGTATCTCGAGAAAACGAGTCAAACAGGTTGGTGACATTTGGTCTAAAAGTAATGAACATGCAAAAAGCCTGATTTCCACGCGTCTTTGAAATTAGAATTTATCTAAGTCGTTTAAGTGTTTTTTATCGCTCAATTATTCAAACGAGAATAAAAAAAATAAGGAAAATCCGGGTAAACCTTGTGTCGCTTCTAACACAAAACAAGAAATTATTTCTTCATTCTTTCATCAACCCCGCTCAAAATTCAATAATATAAACTAAAAGAAGTATGCGGTAATTAATCAATTTATTTACCTGAAAAGTTGATTTCTATTTCGGCTTAAATTCTGATCTTCATGATCTTCTGTGAAATCTCTAAATAGCTCACAATGCAACCAAAATTTAACAAGATGGCAACCGAATGTATTAGCCAAAAAGTTTTTAAATCGTTGCATCCCGTGATACTGAAAAAACAAACAAATAAAATGATATGACACTCCATTTTATCATTGTTGGTCTCAAAATGTTAAAAAAAAATATTAATCAGACAAAGGAAAGCCTCACAAAATTGCAGACTTTCTTTTTCTTTTCATCCCTAAGAAGGAGATTCTACTCTCGAAAATGAGAGATATTAACACCTACCATTTTGTACGGCACATTATGTTCGTAAATGAATTTAATATTAAAAAAATGAAAATTCATTCTGTTATTATTCTTTTATATACTAACTCGTGCCCAAGGTGCTTGCCACAAACTGCATTGATATATCTCTTCAAACTCAACTTTTTTTTACACTACGCACAATGCTTCAACGAAACTAGACCATCCTCATATATATATATATATATATATATATATATATATATATATATATATATATAAAACAATAGAATAGATATTACATTATTGCACAAGGAGGTATGAGTTAACAGCAGTAGGACAGATACTACAATATACCCTTGAATTGACCATTGAAATACAATACAATTATAAAAAAGTAGTATAGTAAACGGAATTGAGCATTAATAGAAATAGTTAAGTTCTCTTTCAGACAGAAGGATATCAAATTTCTATTACGCTTGTTCAGCTGCTGCTAAGATGGCATGTGAATTAACAATGTTCAAACATTGTCCAAACGCCTAAGCTCCATTTGTTTACACAAAGAGCATCGCTAGTGGCAGTTTGTTTATTACTTCCAGTATGCTCAACCCAAGCCAAGGAGCAGTTCATAGTCATGCGTAATAATAATAATAATAATAATAATGATAATATATATATATATATATATATATATATATATATGAAGAGAGAGATTAGCGAATATCTTTACGGAGGCTTCCTTTCTAGGGCAATTGCTCTTGACATATCAAAGGTCCTTGATAGTGCTTGGCATAAAGGTCTACTCTACAAGATCTCCAGCTACGGTATAGCTGGAAATGTATTCTCAATTAATAAATTATTTCTCTTTGATAAGTTAATAATAAAAGTAGCGGTTGATTGGCAGAAATAAGAAGCTCACACTATTAATGCTGGGCGCTCATCGCGAATATATCCTGGTCCCAACTCTCTTCCTGATCTACATCAATGATCCCCAAAATCACAGCCTAAAATCATTCGTAGACATTTACGCTGAGGATACTACTTCAAAGATCATAAATGGCCAAGAGCTCTCTCATTCACTCTCCTCTGATCTTGAGCACTAGGTAAAGGGGTGCAATAGGTAAAAAGGTGGCTGGTTAATATTAATGCATCTAAAACCAAGCTTTTATCTTTCCATCCTCAATGCTCTGAACCCCGTCTGGCATCAATTTAAATGAGTGGCTATTGTCTCACGGACGCTGCATTTTTTGACAAGCTTCTTTACATCTGATTTTAAATGGAACACGTACATTAAATTCGTAGCCAAGGTCGCTGGAAAACTGGTTGGATCATTCTATAGCTCCAGTAAACATCTCACTACCGATGCATTTCCCTACCTGTATAAGAGCCAAGTACGTTTTGGGATCGAGTACTGTTGCCACATTTGGGCATGAGCTGCTAGAACCACCTTGTCCTGCTTTAACAGAGTTCAAAATAGACTTTGTAACTCAGTGGGACATTCTCTTTCCTCTTTCCTACAACTTCTTTCCCATACAAGAAACGTTGAAAGCCTGTCTCTGCTCTATCGCTATGTTCATAGGAAATGCTCGTCTGAGGTCCAACCTATAATATCCCTGATCAAACTTTCACAAAATACACCCGTCTAACTGAAACCACTATCAATAATCCCCTCCCACTTTTTATCTGTGTCTAAGCCTAAACGTAGATTCCATGAACAAAACTTCTTTCTTAGAACTACACGCCTGTGGAATTCTGCTCCGTTTTCTTGCTTTTCAACTAACTACAATATGGTTATCGTAAAGTCCAACGTAAACAAGTTCTTGATGAGCTATCCCCTCAAGTACTCCTATTTACCAAATTTCCACTACTAACGATTACTACGACATGTTCTCTTTGGACACTGTGTGCTCATTAACCCTTATCCTCGAGTGGTTTCCGAGCCTTGATAAGTGGTGACTCCTTTGTAAAAAAAAAACAATAATTCTCTGACAGGTTTTGTATCTCTGTGGTTATTTACATAAAAAAAGTGAACCCATTTGTCCACTTTATTTACATAATGTATGTGTGCACACCGTAAACACCTCTGTCAATTAGACAGGTGTACTGAATCCAAAGAGTCACATCTGGGCTGGTGCATCTATCACCTTAGACAGGCTCAACAAAAGAGTCTCTAACCTAATAGAGCTCCAAGCCCTGTTTCACCGCCGCAATATTGACAAGTATTTTAACGGACTGTGCTCTGACAAACTCGTACCTGTGTCCCCTCGACCTAAATAATTCCTATTAGTTCGACAAGCAGGAAAATCATCCTTCACTGTAGAGGTAACTAGAACCCAGATGCTGAACAGCATTCTACTTTAATAGTTTATTGCCATCGTACTGCTATACTTTAGAATATCCACCTGGTCTCCCGCATCCCTGACTGTACTGAGATGCAGAAATTTAAATGTAATGTGAATAGAGATCTCACTGCTCAACTCCTTACATAATGTCGCTGTAGATATTGTCCTAAACAGGAGCAACTTACATAGAAGTTGCAATATGCCTTATTTGGAATGAATATGAATAATAAATTAAAAATGATTTTTTGTCGCTGTTGGCGTTGTTGGCGGTGATGTCTTTTTCACGGCATACCAGCCATTTTGGCGTCATTCTAAATGTTTTTGTATACGATTGATTTGTTGATCATTTTTTCTTGAAAAATGTTTTTTTTTTTTAGATACAACACCTGTTCTTCCCAAACAGTCACCCTTTTAATACTGTCCAGGTTCAACGTCGCTGCTCTTTGGCGATCTTACAGGATCCGGTAATTCTGTTTTTAATATATAATTTATTTGCAATAAAATGTACTTTTTTTTCGTAGAATTCTAAAAAAACAAAAAAACAAAACAACAACTGCCATTTTCATACGATTATGAATTGTTCATCACTCTTACGAATAAAGGGAACTAGTTTTTAAAACTTACTGATCCGAGTACCTGTTCCTTGACCTGCTGTAATGTCATCTGTAATCGACCTTCTAGGTTATGTAGGTCCATGTTGGCATCACTGTTGCCTCCATCTGGGAATTGGAGATAAGGACAGAGGTCACCGGTTTCCACCATATCCGGAACCCCAAAGAGAAGATCGAATCGACTGAACCACGCTATCCGCAAAAAATCACGGTAATTCACAGGAGCCGACAATGCTCTTAAAGAAAAGAAATAAGAAAGATAATTTTTTTAAAAAGTGTAGTTATTTGCATCGGAAAAATTCTTTTAGCGATCATTATATATATTTCATCTCTTAGGATTTCAATGTTTTATTATCAATCAATTTAGTTCCTGCTTTCTTTGTTTCAGCTCGTTTGACTCGTTGGTCTAGTGGTCTCCAGTAATTCGCTGTTTTGATATACTTCTTATTCCAGTAGCTTCTCTCCAAAAACTGCAAAGTTGTGGAACTTTCTTTGCGTTTCAGAATTTATTTTCTACATAGTCACCACCATCCTTCATGCACTTTTACCAGCGATGAACGATACCTCATCATATCTGGAGCGCGTATTGTCATACAAGAGTCGTTTCAACAGAAAACCCTTTTTTTTTCAATCGAAGTTGCAAAGCTAAAAAGAAGGGAGTGGTACCATTAAAGCGGGCAAAGTTTTTTGCCTGAGAATTAATTTAAGCCATATTGGAATTCATTATTATTTTATTAGCCATCTATTGCAGCACTTCGAAAACATTGAGGAATATTGATGATCAAGATCGTTGTGCTTTTCTCATTCCGACTTGGTTCATTTTACGCTAGTCAAAATCGAGCTGTTTTTAATATCACTGCAACAGTCTCACTTCATTTAAATGGTATTGGAAGTTTTAAAAGCTCGATAAATTTGTTATTCGAGTTCACTTGGCACCAACAGCTTGGATGGTGGTGCGTGTGCCCGGTGTTTCGTCGCTTGTCACGAAAAATGATAACCCTAAACGATCAGGAAAATGGCTTGATAGTGATTAATTTTGCATATGTCCCGAAAGCCAAACTTGTTTCAGCAAAAGAAAATGGCGGCTGTCTTATAATCTACATTATGTGATATCAACCACACTATTTTTCAAAAAAAAAAAAAAAAAATCAAAGCATTATTGTTGAGATTTACTGCAGTAAACTCGCTGAGATTCTCAGCTGCTTGCCAGAAAGAAAACGCATTGATGAACAGACGTGGTCCAAATCTGCACCGCGATGATCCCTGGCCCCCTTTCAAAAACTCACATATTTGGGATGCAAGATCACATCATAGCCTCTATATTCTTCAAATCTTTTGCCTAGAAATGAACGGCTCTATTTTTTTAGAAATCTTTTTTAAAATAAATAGTACTATGGTATGTATTCTTCTAAATTGTTTGATTAAGTCCCTGCTTTCTTTGTTCCAACTCATTTGACTCGTTGGTCTAGTGGTCTACAGTAATTCGCTGTTTTGATATGACTTCTTATTCCAGTAGCTTCTCTCCAAAAACTGCAAAGAATTTATTTTCTACATGGTCACCACCATTCTTAATACACTTTTACCAACGATGAACGATACCCCATTTTGTCTGCCTGGAGCGCATATTGCCATACGAGAGTCGTTTCAACAGTAAAAACTCCTACTTTTTCAATCAAAACATTGAGCAGTTAAGAAGATGGGAGTGGTACCATTAAAAGGAGCAATCTTTTGTGCTGAGAATTTATTTTCAACATAGACACCATTATTCTCAATGCATTTTGCTAAGAATTTAATAACACAACTCTACTTCTGTCGCACGTCTCTGACAGGGGTTGCTTCCTTGGAGTCTCACACCGTCAATATCAGCAACAGAGAGATACAACTTTCAGGTCATAATAACAGTTCAGTCATCATAACAATGCCATTTGCAACCCATTCTATTCGATTCTGGAGGAATAAAAATAGGAGGCGTTAGTTTAAAAACACCCCTCATACGCATTTTAATAGTGAAAAAATTACAGATACACCACCTTAGTCACTGAAAACATCGTTACCACTTTTAGTACTGACTGATAAGGACAGAGCATCGCACGTGCGTTGTGATAAAAAGAGATTGTATATGTGGCAATTTATTATGAGAAAATATTGACTATTAAATGTTGGAAGATAGTGGCTATTTATTGTTGGAAGATAGAGACTAATGATTGTTGGAAGATAGTGGCTATTTATTGTTGGAAGATAGTGACTAATAATTGTTGGAAAATAGTGGCTATTTATTGTTGGAAGATAGAGACTAATAATTGTTGGAAGATAGTGGCTATTTATTGTTGGAAGATAGAGACTAATGATTGTTGGAAGATAGTGGCTATTTATTGTTCGAAGATAGAGACTAATAATTGTTGGAAAATAGTGGCTATTTATTGTTGGAAGATAGTGACTAATAATAGTTGGAAGATAGTGGCTATTTATTGTTGGAAGATAGAGACTAATGATTGTTGGAAGATAGTGGCTATTTATTGTTGGAAGATAGAGACTAATAATTGTTGGAAAATAGTGGCTATTTATTGTTGGAAGATAGAGACTAATAATTGTTGGAAGATAGTGGCTATTTATTGTTGGAAGATAGAGACTAATAATTGTTGGAAGATAGTGGCTATTTATTGTTCGAAGATAGAGACTAATAATAGTTGGAAGATAGTGGCTATTTATTGTTGGAAGATAGTGACTAATAATAGTTGGAAGATAGTGGCTATTTATTGTTGGAAGATAGAGACAAATAATTGTTGGAAGATAGTGGCTATTTATTGTTGGAAGATAATGACTAATAATAGTTGGAAGATAGTGGCTATTTATTGTTGGAAGATAGAAACTAATAATTGTTGGAAGATAGTGGCTATTTATTGTTGGAAGATAGAGACTAATAATTGTTGGAAGATAGTGGCTATTTATTGTTGGAAGATAGTGACTAATAATTGTTGGAAAATAGTGGCTATTTATTGTTGGAAGATAGAGACTAATAATTGTTGGAAAATAGTGGCTATTTATTGTTGGAAGATAGTGACTAATGATTGTTGGAAGATAGTGGCTATTTATTGTTGGAAGATAGTGACTAATAATTGTTGGAAAATAGTGGCTATTTATTGTTGGAAGATAGTGACTAATAATTGTTGGAAGATAGTGGCTATTTATTGTTGGAAGATAGTGACTAATAATTGTTGGAAGATAGTGGCTATTTATTGTTGGAAGATAGAGACTAATAATTGTTGGAAGATAGTGGCTATTTATTGTTGGAAGATAGTGACTAATAATTGTTGGAAAATAGTGGCTATTTATTGTTGGAAGATACTGACTAATAATTGTTGGAAAATAGTGGCTATTTATTGTTGGAAGATATTTACTAATAATTGTTGGAAAATAGTGGCTATTTATTGTTGGAAGATAGAGACTAATAATTGTTGGAAAATAGTGGCTATTTATTGTTGGAAGATAGAGACTAATAATTGTTGGAAAATAGTGGCTATTTATTGTTGGAAGATAGTGACTGATAATTGTTGGAAGATAGTTGCTATTTATTGTTGGCAGATAGTGACTAATAATTGTTGGCAGATAGTGACTAATAATTGTTGGAAGATAGTGACTATTTATTGTTGGACGATAGTGACTAATAATTGTTGGAAGATAGTGGCTATTTAGTGGTGGATGGTTATTTATTGTTGGAAGATAGTGACTATTTAATGTTGGAAGGCAGTGATTAATTATCGTTGAAAGATAGTGACAAATTATTGTTGGATTATAGTTGCTATTTAGTGATAGAAGATAGTGGCTATTTATTATTTGAAGGTAGTGATTATTTAATGTTGGAAGACAGTGGCTAATTATTGTCTGAAGATACTGGCTAATTATAGGTGGAAAATGATGACTATTTATCGTTGAAAGATATAATCTATTAATTTTTAGAAGATAGTGGTATTTATTGTTGGAAGATAGTGACTTGATTTTGAAGACAGTGGCTAATTATTGGGTAAAGATAATTGCTATTTGTTTTTGAAGATAGTGATTATTTAATGTTGGAAGACGTTGGATAATTATGGTTGAGAGATAGTGATTAATTATTGTTAGAAAATAGTGATTATTTATTGTTGGATGATAGTATCTATTAAGTGTTTAAAATAGTGGTTATTTATTGTTGGAAGATAATATCTATTTAGTTTTAGCAGATAGTGGCTATTTGATGTTGTAAGACAGTGGCCATTTTTGTTGGAAGATAGTAGCTATTAAATGTTGGAAGACAGGGCCTAATTATTGTTGTAAGATAGTGACTAATTATTGTTGGAAGATAGTCGCAACTTATCGTTGGAATATAATGGCTATTTATTGTTGGAAAATAGTAGATAATAATTGATGGAAGATAGTGCCTATTTATTTTTAGAAGATAGTAGATATTGATTGTAGAAAGATAGTAGCTATTTAATGCTGGAAGATACTGGCTATTTATTGTCAGAAGATAGTGGCTATTTATTGTTAGAAGATAGTGAATAATTACCGTTGGAAGACAGTGGCTATTTATTGTTGGAAGATAGGGACTAATTATTGTTGGAAGATAGTGACTAATTATTGTTGGAAGATAGTAGCAACTTATCGTTGGAATATAATGGCTATTTATTGCTGGAAAATAGTAGTTAATAATTGATGGAAGATAGTGGCTATTTATTGTTAGAAGATAGTAGATATTTATTCTAGGAACATAGTAGCTATTTAATGTTGGAAGATAGTGGCTATTTATTGTTAAACGATATTGGCTATTTAATGTAAGAAGAGAGTGATTATTAAATGTTTAAAGACAGTCGTTATTATTGTTAGTAGATAGTGACTAAATTCTGTTGTAAGACAGTAGCTAATTATTTTTGGGAGATATTGGCTATTAAATATGGGAAGACAGTGGCTTATTATTGTTGGAAAATAGTAAGTAATTATTGTTAATAGATATTAAATAATTTTTGTTGGAAGATAGTGGCTATTTATTGTAGAAAGATAGTGGATATTTAATGTTGGTAGTTTGTGGCTAATTATTGTTGGATGATAGTGACTAGATTGTGTTGGAAAATAGTGGGCATTTAATGTTGGAAGATAGGAGCTTATTATCGTAGGAATATAGTGGCTATTTATTATTAGAAGATAATGTCTATTTATTGTTGGAAGATAGTGGGTATTTATTGTTGGAAAACAGTGGCTATTTATTGATGGAAGATAGTAGCTAATTATTGTTGAAAAGTAGCGATTAAATATTGTTGAAAGCTAGTGGTTATTTATTGTTGGAAGATAGTAGCTATTTACTGTTGGAGGATAGTGGCTATGTACTGATGAAAGATAGTCGTTATTTATAGTTGGCAGATATTGGCTATTTAATATTGGAAGACAGTGACTAATTTTTCTTGGAAATAGTGGCGATTTAATGTTGGAAGACAGTTTCTTATTATTGTTGGAAGATAGTGGTTATTATATGTTTGAAGATAGTGGATACTTATTGTTGGAAGATAGCGACTATTTTTGTGGAAGAGATTGGTTATTTATAAGTTGAAAGATAGTTGATATTTATTATCGGAAGATAGTGGCTATTAAATGTTGGAACTTATTTAATGGTAGAAGATTTTGGCTATTTATTATTGGAACATAGTAGCTATTTAATGTTGAAAGATGGTGGCTTTATATAGTTTGAAGATAGTGGCTATTTAATGTTGGAGACAGTGGCTTATTATTGTTGGAAGATAGTGGCTATTTATTGTTGGAAGGGAGTAGGTATTTGTTGTTGAAAGATAGTGGTGATTTATTGTTGGTATATAGTGGCTATTAAATGTTGGAAGACAGTGGATAATTATTGTTGGAAGATAGTGGCTATTTAATGTTGGAAACTCGTGGCTTATTTTTGTTGAAAGATAGTAACTAATTATAGTTGAAAGTTTGTCGCTATTTATTGTTGGAAGATAGTGGTTATTTATCATCGGAAGATAGTGGCTATTTATTGTTGGAAGAGAGTGGCTATTTATTATCGGAAGATAGTGGCTATTTATTGTTGGAAGATTCTTGCTCTTTTATGTTGGAAGACAGTGGCTTATTATTAATGAAATATAGTGGCTATTTATTCTTGAAAAATAGTGGCAATTTGTTGTTGGAAGACAGTGATTATATATTGTTGGAAGATAGTGGCTATTTTCGGACGGAAGACAGTAGCTTTTTATAGTTGAAAGACATTGGCTATGTATTGTTGAAAGATAGTGGCTATTAAATGTTGGACGATAGTGGCATTTTTTTGGAAGATATTGGCTATTTATTGTTAGAAGATAGTGGCTATTTACTGTTGGACGTGAGTGACTATTTGATGTTGAAAGGAATAGCTGGTTATTGTGTAAAGATAGCGATTAATTATTGTTAAGATAGTGGCTAATTATTGTTGAAAAATAGTGACACTTTGATGTTGGAAGACAGTTGCTAATTATTGTTGGAATATAGTGATTAATTATATTTGAAAGTTTGTGGCTACTAAATGATTGAAGTTAGTGGCTATTTATTGTTGGAAGATAGTGGCTATTTATTGTTGGAAGATAGTGGCTATTTATTGTTGGAAGATAGAGGCATTTTTATCGGTGGAAGATAGTGACTAATTATTGTTGGAAGATAGTGGCTACTTAATATTGGAAGATAGATACCGATTATTATAAGAAGATAATTGCTATTTATTGTTCGAAGATAAGCAAATTTATTGTTGGAGTATAGTGGCTATTGTTGGAAAACAGTGGCTATTTATTGTTGGAAGATAGTGGTCAATTTTTGTTTTAAGTTAGTGACAAAATATTGTTGGAAGATAGTGGCTATTTATTGTTGGAAGATAGTGGCTATTCAATGTTGGAGGATAGTAACTACTTATTGTTGGAATATAGTGGCTAATTATAATGTGCAGATAGTGGTTATTTATTCTTGGCAGATATTGGCATTTTACTGCTGGAGTTAGTGGGTATTTAATGTTGGAAGATAGTGGCTATTTAATAATGGAAGACTGTGGCTTATTATTGATGGAATATAGTGGCTATTAATTATTGGAAGATAGTGGTTATTTTTTGGTTTAAGATATTGGTTATTTATTGTGTGAAAATAGTGGCTATTTATTATTGGAAGATTGTGGCTATTTTATTTTCGAAGACAGTGGCTAATTATTATTGGAATATAGTTGCTTTGTATTATTGGAGGAGTGTTGCTATTTATTGTTGGGAGATAGTTGTTATTTAATGTTGGAAGCTAGTGGCTATTTAATTGTGGAAGATACTGATTATTTATTATTTTGGCTATTTATTATTGGAAGATATTGGCATATATTGTTTAGAAGATAGTGGCAATTTATTATTGGAATTATTTTATCTTGGTAGAAGGGGGCTATTTATTATTGGAATATACTTGCAATTTATTGTTGGAAGACAGTATCTAATTATTGGAAGATAATTACTATTTAATGTTGGAAGACAGTGGCTAATTATTGTTGGAAGATAGTGGCTACTTATTGTTGGAAGATATTGAATATCTTATTGTTGGAAGATAGTGGCTATTAAATGTTGGATGATAGTGACTAATTATTTGGGAAGATATTGGTTATTTATTGTTAGAAGACAGTGACCATTTGAGAGTGACTATTTGATGTTGAAAAGAGTGGCTATTTATTATTGGAAGTTAGTGGCTATTTATTGCTGCAATGCATTTGCTATATAATGTTCGAAGACAGTCGCTAATTATTGTAAGAAGATAGTGCCTAAATATCTTTGTAAGAAAGATGCTAATTATTATTGGAAGATATTTGCTAATGAATGTTGGAAGACAGTGGCTTATTATTGTTTGAAGATAGTAAATAATTATTGTTGGAAGATAGTTGCTATTTGGTTGGTTGGTTGGTTGGTTGGTTGGTTGTTTTTGTTTTACAGCATATCAACCCTTTTCATGTTATTTAATGCCGAATCCAAAGATTTTGAAGAAAATTTTTTTAATAGAATATATTTGTTGTTTTTAAATCAGTTTCTATTGAACCCATAGTTGGGACCCTAACAGATTCTACCACTCCGGGTCAGAGTGGACCTCACAGCAATAGTAATTAAAGGATAACTCCACAATCCCTAAAGCCCGCAAGCTGGGGCCTTACCTCTGGATATAGTTTGAGGTAATATCCAGGATCAGTGGCTATTTAATGTTGGAAGATAAGTGCTCATTATCGTTGGAAGATAGTTGCTACTCATTGCTGGAAGATAAGGCAAATTTATTGTTGGAAGATAGAGGCTATTGTTGGAAGACAGTGGCTATTTATTGTTTGAAGATAGTGGTAAAGTTATGTTTGAAGCTAGTGACAAAATATTGTTGCTATTTTCGGATGGAAGACAGTGGCTTTTTATAGTTGGAAGACGTTGGCTATTTATTGTTGGAAGATAGTTGCTATTTATGGTTGGAAGATAGTGACTATTTAATCTTGGAAGATAGTGGCTATTTCATGTTGGAAGATAGTGGCTATTTATTGTTGGAAGTTAGTGGCTATTTAATGTTGGAAGATGGTAGCTATTTAATGTTGGAAGACAGTGGCTAATTATTCGTAGAAGATAGTGGCTATTTATTGTTGGCAGATAATGGGTATTTATTGTTGGAAGATCCTGGCTAATTATTGTTGGAAGATAGTTGCTATTTATTGTTGTGAGATAATGTCGATTTTATGTTAAAATGCAGTGGCTATTTATTGTTGGAAAATATTGGCTATTTATTGTTCGAAGATAGTGGCACTTTTGTTGTAAGATAGTGGCTATTAATTTTTGGAAGATAGTAGCTATTTCTTTTTGAAAGATAGTGGCTATATATTGATAGAAATTAGTGGCTATTAAATGTTGGAAAACTATTGCTAATTACTGTTGGAAGATAGTGGCTATTTTTTGTTGGAAGATTGTTGCAATTTATTGTTGGAAGATAGTTGCTATTTATAGTTGGAAGATAGTGCCCCTTTAATTTTGGAAGACACTGGCTACTGATTGTGGAAAGATAGTGACTAATTATAGTTTGAAGTTAGTTGCTATTTTTAACGATAATGGAAAATAGTGACTTATTTATGTTGGAAGATATTGGCTTATTTTTGTTGGGAAATAATAAGTATTTCTTGTTAGATGATAGTGGCTTTTTTGTTGAAAGATAGTGGCTATTTAATAGTGGAAGTTTTGGGCTATATATTGTTGGAAAATAGTGGTTATTCTATGTTGGAATAAAGTGGATAATTCTTGTTGGAAGATAGTGCTTACTCATTGTTGTAAGATAGTGCCTATATATTGTAGGAAGATAGTTGCTATTTATTGTTGGAAGAAACTTGCTATTGATTTTTGGAAGATATTGGCAAATTATTGTTGAAAGATAGTGGCTTTTAATTGTTGGAAGATTGTGACTAATTATTGTCATGAGATAGTGACTAATTATTGTTGGAAAATAATTTCTATTTATTGTTGAAAGATAGTGGCTATTTATCGTTGAAAAATAGTTGCTAGTTATTGGCGAAGATATTGGCTAATTATTGTTGTAAGATAGTGGCTTTTTATTGTGGGAATGATAGTGGTTGTTTATTGTTGGCAGATAATTGCTAATTTTTGTTGGAAATAAATATTCCTAGCTATTATCTGTGGGAAGATAGTGGGTAATAAATCCTGTAAAGCAGTAGCTAATTATTGTTCGAAGATAATGGCTATTGTTGGAAGATAGTGGTTATTTATTGTTTGAAGATAGTTGCTATTTATTGTTGAGAAATAGTGTCTATTTATTCTTGGAGTATAGTGGCAATTTATTTTGGGAAATAGTTGCTATTTTATATTCGAATACAGTGGCAAATTATGGTTCGAAGATAGTGACTGATTATTATTGGAACAGCATGTTTTAAGATAGTGGCTTTTTAATTGGAAGATAGTGGCTCATTATTGTTTGAAGATAGTGGTTATTTATTGGTGGAAGGTAGTTGCATTTATTGTTGGAAGATAGTGGCTATTTATTGTTTAAAGATAGTGTGCATTTTTTAAGACAGTTGCTAATATTTGTTGGAAGATAGTGGCTATTTTATGTTGGAAGATATTAGCTATACGTTGTTGGAAAATAGTGTCTATTTATTATTGGCAGATAGTGGCTTGTTATTGTTCGATAGATAGTTGCTATTTATTGTTGAAAGATAGTGACTAATTTTTGTTGGAAGATAGTGGCTATTTATTGTTGGAGATATTGGCTATTTAATGTTGAAAGATAGTGACTATTTATTGTGTTAAGATAGTGGCTATTAATTGTTGGAAAATAGTGGCTATACATTTGTTGAAGGAAGTGACTTATTATATTCTGAAGATAGTGACTATTTATTATTGGAAGATAGTGGCTAATTCTTGTTGGCAGATAGTTGCTAATTATTGTTGAAAGATAGTGACTAATTATTTTTGTAAGATAGTGTCTATTACCTGTTCAAAGATAGTGCCTATTTAATGTTGGAAGATAGTGACTATTTTTTGTGAAGATAGTGGCTATTTATTGTTGGAAGATAGTGGTTATTTATTGTCGGAAGATAGTCGCTGTTTATTGTTGGAAGATAGTGGCTATTTATTGTTGGAAGATAGTGGATTATTATTTTTGGAAGATAGTTGATATCTATTCTTTGAAGAAAGTTGCTATTCACTGTTGTAAGATAGTGGATATTGTTTTTTGGAAGATAGTGGCTACTTATTGTTTGAAGATATTGGCTAATCATTGTTGGAAGATAGTGTCTAATTATTGTTGGAAGATAGTGGCTAATTATTATTGCAGGATAGTGGATATTTATTGTTGGAAGATTGTGGGTAATTATTTTTGGAAGATAGTGGCTCAATATTGTTGGAAGATAGTGGATGTTTGTTGTTGGAAGATAGTGGTATTTTTGTTGGAAGTTAATAGCTAAATATTGTTGGAAGATAGTGGATATTTGTTGTTGGAAGATTTTTGCTATTTATTGTTAGAAGATACTGGCTATTTATTGTTGGGAAATAGTTGCTATTTATTGTTGGAAGATAGTGGCTATGTATTGTTGGAAACCAAACGAGATTGTTAACAAATATTATGATTAATTCAATTATTGTAGGATCATATAAAGAGATGGTCCATAATTTAAGGAGAATAGAAAGTGTCCTTTGGGCCGTGGTTTAGTGTTTTGCTATACACGAGTATGAAAATTTTATAAGTGCGGTGCCTTCATTCAGTCTCGAAAAACAATGGATACTATTATGAGGGTAGCCTTGCGCGTAATTATGAGACAGGGGTTGTGCAATCTCTAACTACACATCTCCTGCATCGGCACTGCTTGAGTCCAGTGGCAAAGAGAAGTGCAAAACAATGCCGAGATAAGCGGAGAGCACATACAGTACCTGGAATTATAAAATGGTCACCCATTTTAGTACTGACCAGGCTCAACGATGCTTATCTTCGGAGATCTTAGAAAACTCCGTGTGTCAACTTGAACTATGCCGTAAGTTTTTAAGTATCTCCGCTGTTTTAAAGCATTGCAATTGAAGAAACATAAAAACGATTCAGAGGCTAATACATATGCATATACTTTTTTAAATACACATATCTATATAGCTATAAAAGTGAAATTGTCTGTCTGTGTGTGTATATTTCCCTGTCAATTTTCAGTCTACAGACTCAAGATTTGACATAATGGTGTATTGAGGTTAGGGGAAATATTTTAAATCGGTTTTCGGCCAGAAATTTAGCTGTCAAGGCATAAAAGTTCAACGATTTGACCTTATAAAACTCTACTAAACTCCTCCGCCAATTTAGGTTCGAGACACTTGAAATTTTGGATGTAGCTTACTTAGACATGGATTAAACTTTTTAATTTGATTTGAGCCCAAAACAATAAATATTATGAAGTCAAAGTTTAAAAAAAATTACCTTTTCGACAATTTTTTCTCTAAACATTTGAAATTTTAGACCAAGGAAAAGATTTTTACTCGTTTTTTGGCCGAAAATTTTGCTGCCAAGGGGTCAAAGTTCAAAAGATTGCATTTTTGCAACCTCTAGCAAACTAGTCAGCCAATTTTTGCTCTAAACATTGGAAATTTTACACAAAGTGTATTCAGGCACAGGACTAGCTTTTTACTCGTTTTTTTGCCGAAAATTTGGCTGCTAAGGTGGCAAAGTTCGAAGGATTTGAATTTTGCGGTCTCTAGGAAACTATGCAGCTAATTTTGGATCTAAACATTTAAAGTTTTACATAAAGGGTATTTAGACATCCAGCAAGCTTGTTAATCAGTTTTGGGGCGACAATTTTGCTGCCAAGAGGTCAAAATCGAAAGAGTTGACTTTTGCAGACTCTACCAAACTCCTTCGTCAATTTTGGGTCCAAGCACTTGAAATTTTAAATGTAGGTTTCCTGGACATGTGGCATACTTTTTAATATATATATATATATATATATATATATATATATATATTTATATATAAGCACATAAAGTTATGAACATTACATAGGGCCCGAGTAAAGTCGGGCTGAACTGCTAGTTTATTTATAATTCAAATTTTCGACTCATAAAAGTGTCTTCCGAAACAGTATCTTATAGACGTCCGTTGTTATTTAGCCGCACGAAATCTTCTGTTGTTATTGAAAATCTTTATTTTATATCTCAATGGTTTAGTGCCTTGGTTCGCACGAGAAGTTTAAGAAATCTGCATTTTGATTGATCTCCGAACGATTTCTAAATTTCTTCAATTATGACGCTTTCAAACAGTAGAGGTATTTATATTAGGTTGTTCCAAAGTTGGTAAACACTTGTGAAAAATTGAATTTTTATGCAATTTTTAATTGTTTCGTTTTTTTTTTTGCGTTTATATTGTTACAGTGATTTTCATCTTTTTATTGCAGATGACAATTGATGAAATTGAGCTGCGAGTTTTGATTCGTTACTGCTGAAAGCGAGTTTTTTTTTAACCAGGACAGCGACATAAGATATTTGTAATTGTCGAAAGTGAAGGAACAATTGCATGTGCGGTGATCTTAAAGTGGTATAAGCGTTTCGATTCTGGCGACATGAGTCTTGAAGATAAACCTCGTTCAGAACAGCCGTTAAAGTTGGATGATGAAGACTTTCAAACCGGGTTGGACATTGCGCTTTCATCAAGCACCCAAGAATTTGCTAATGAGGTTGGAATTGAAAAATCGACAATTCACCAACACTTGAACCAACTTGATTTTGTTCTCAAAAAGCTGCGCCAAGATCCGTTTAGACTCACCGAAGCAGAAACCAACAGACGAGTTGAAATTTGCAGTCAATTACTTAGTTGTATGGTACTTTGACCAGATCCGAAAACTTGAAGATCGATGACAGAAAGTCTTGAAAAATGGTGGTTTTTATTTTGAGGAATAATCTTTTTTTTGTTGTTGTTATTACTTGGTAAATAAAATTACAATTTTTGCAAGTGTTTACGAACTTTTGGTACACCCTAATAAAACTGAAATAAAATATGGTTTTCTAAGACGCAAATATTATAACTCATTTTATTTCAGCTAGAAAATTACAAACTCTGACTTATGCTCCAAACATATGGAGGATTGACCCTAACAGAAGACGAACTTATTTGTTCGAACGGCGTTACCAGCAAATAAGAAGTTTTTTTGATCTTATTCACAGCATGAGCTTAAGATAATGAGCAATCTCTGCTCCAAACAGAAAGGTTACTATTCTGCTTCCGGATATTATGGTACCGGAGCAGGACGATAAGATCAAACGCCGAGATATTGTTATATGTTACATTTAGTATTGTCGTCGTAGTCGCCGTTGTGGTCGTCGTCGTTATGGATCTACGTCCGTGATCGTCTGTAGATAACACACTAAAACCCCGACGTTAGTTTTAATTAATGTAGATAAATCGTATCATTCATAAAAAACAATTACTTTATATGCAAATTGCCGCACCAGAAAGAGAGAGAGAGAGAGAGAGAGAGAGAGAGAGAGAGAGAGAGAGAGAAAGAGCGAGAGAGATAGATAGAAAGAGAGAGATAGAAAGAGAGAGATAGAAAGAGAGAGATAGAAAGAGAGCGTTAGACATACAAATAGATAAAGAGATAGATCACTTGTCTCGTTACACTTACTTCCATTGTACGAGACCTCCGCTAACTTCACTTGGGAACCTCAAGCAATGGCCACGTTCGTGTCCGCTTGCTTAAGTTGTCAGCCCCCCCCCAAAAAAAAGGCAGACCTCATCGGCTGATTCTTTATCCTCTGTAGATAAAACAATTTTACGCCAATGTTTATTTATAAAGTTTATTAATATAAATGATTTGGATTATTCGCAAAACCAGCGTAGGATATAATCCTTATATGAAGATTGTTGCTCCCGAAAGAGAGAGAGAGAGAGAGAGAGAGAGAGAGAGAGAGAGAGAGAGAGAGAGAGAGAGAGAGAGAGATCAGTAAACAGATAAATATAGACAGATCTTATAAATATATAAATATAGACAGATTCTTATCTCATTACATCTAGCTAAATTGTACGAGACCTTTCCTAACCTTACGGCCAGGTTTTGTCTCCGCTTGCTTAAGTTGTCAGTAAAAAAAAAAATAAATAAAAGACAGATGTTCCCGACCGTTTAATGAACTTCTGCTTTGATGTCGTTTCTGACTTTTCTATTCAAACACGGCTCTCGTTGTATAAGAATATCTTCATGACTCCGGCAAGCGAAAATAGTAGATTACAACACTTAATCTACCTTGCCATCATCAGGAAGCACACTTTTAAGACGATAAGGCAGCACTATTATCGCTAATGCCACGCACAGACAACATGCATTATTAATTACCAATTAAACGCGAGAAATTGGAATTCGAAGGAAAGTCATCTAAAGTAAATGGATTTAGTAAGAACAGCTGTAACTCACCGGGCAAATTGATGCAAGTCACTCTTAGATGCAGTCAAGCTGGAATCGTCTGAAGACTTTTTTGTCAATTCTTTGTTGCCTGAAATAAAATCAGCAAAACTTTAAAAAACAGTTCTTGCATAAAATTTAGGTTATCACAGTTTCAAACATTTTAATCCTTATCCAAACATCTCAAATACATTTTGGTACTTTTATTTATCGAAACATGCTTTTAATGCCGGTTCTTCTGCAGATGGATTTCAGAATTATTAGAATAAATAAAATACAGAATTATTTGGGAAAATGACAAAGAATAAAACTCCTTGTCCATGGTGTCAGTTGTTTCAGAAAGTCGATAAAAAAAAACATAGTAAGACTTGTAAGACACATCACCCGAAGTTGGGTGTGCAACGTTTAAGTTTGAACTACGATTTGTTTTAGTCTGTCAAATTTAAGTTTCAAATGCCATTGTTTTTGGTCTGTCAGCCCTAAGTTTGAAAGTTTTATTGGGTTACCAAGGTTAAGATGGCAATAAAATCGTCGTTAAAACTATAAATTAAAAACAGAATTTACATTAATCTGACGCGTTTCAGTTTGAAACTAAAAAGTACTTGACGAATTACTAAACCGCAGTTTAGTTATCTATTATATAAATCTCACCAGTCTGTTTAAACGTACGTACGTATGTATGTATGTACGTATGTCTGCCTAAAACTTTTCTCAGCGGCATCGGACCGGGTCGAAACCGGTACCGTCTGGAAGGGCGATGTCTTTGTCGAATAATATGTGAAAATTAAAAAAAAAGAAAGGTCAATTATTTCCTACAGAATTAGAGGTTCGCAATGAGAGAAGGTAGCAAAAAGTCGTTCCTTCATGACAATTTAGCCAAACACGCATGCGCGAAAAAGTTCTTTCTTGAATTAGTTTAAATAGTAAAAACAACGGTTACTTCGCTAATGCGATCGTAGAGTAGTGGTTATATTGACAGCGTGGTTGCCTTCAGGTTGCTCGTTCTCACCGACGTATCGGACATTTTTTTTTCGATTTAAAATTTTTTAATTATTTATGCCATTTTTCGTTCGTATATTTTTTATTTTCCCTTTTTTCCATCATATTCGCTGTTTTTTATGTTGTTTTTGTTTTTCTGATTCGAACGAAACATGTGGTGAATATAGACGGATCACCCACCCGATGTTACCAAGGAAATGTGAGAAACCGGTTTTACCTTCAGAGTCACAATTGTATGAAAGCATTGTGTTTTCTCGCGAGAACGTGACTTCTCGGACCTTCATGCAAGATTTTGGAGTCAGACCTGACGTAGCAGATTGACAGGCAGAAGAAGAATCAGAAGTTATTAAAAGTCCCGCAGGAGCCAGTTTCTTGAGATTTTGAGACCTAGGAGCGGCAAACAAACAAACAAAAAATAAATAAAAGCAAATATTAATGCAAGTCATGGTATATTAGTTCTTTTTTTCTAATCAATGTTTACACGATAAGATAATCATCTGACGACGACGACGACAATAACAAAAAACAACAACAACAACAACAACAACAACAATAATAATAATAATAATAATAATAATAATAATAAGAAGAAGAAGAAGAAGAAGATGAAGAAGAAGAACGGTTATTTATGAAAAAATACTAGAGAAACACACGTCTCAGAATTGGTAAAAATTACTTACCTGAACAGAACCGTTTTACACCACGTTGATCCCCCCTTATAAACAGTAAAAGCAATATATAATTATACTAAACCTATGCTCTAGAATTCTTATTCTAATAACAATCAAAATCCATGACAAAATTTTTACTGTAGAAAATGTCCAAAATTTTATGTTTAAGCTTAAGCGGTCTTCACAAAAAAATGGAATTCTAGAAAATCTTTTTTAATTGGTGGCTGATAACTACAGGCCAAATTTTACAGAAGCCTCATATATTAAACTTTACAAATCGGAAATTGTGCTCAAATATCCTATAAAACATTTAATATACTCCAAAG
The DNA here is from genome assembly GCF_053919585.1 of Euprymna scolopes. NCBI lineage: Eukaryota > Metazoa > Mollusca > Cephalopoda > Sepiida > Sepiolidae > Euprymna > Euprymna scolopes. The sequence goes on along the minus strand of NC_136512.1, from coordinate 35,003,275 downwards.
AAACTGAAGCTGGGGAATACTTTTTAATTGATGTCTGATACTTATTCTTAAAATTTCAGGGAAAAGCATTCACATTCTGATTAGTACTTTTGTATAACTAAATTACACTAAAATATAGCCCACATTCTAACCCTGTACGCCTAGCAGCCGCGTTCCAGAATTTAAACATATACACATACCTAACTGTAGTAATATAATTTTACTTCTACAGATAATCCTTACTGTGTTTATATAAGAGTGCTCAAGAATAAATAGAGCGTTAATAACTATAAAGACATTTATTCATACAAACATTTAGGTACACATTTGCAAAACATGTTTTGGTCGCAGCTAGAAGGCTGTCGTTTCTTTGTAGTTTCATTTGATAAAACGATACAATATTTTTGTCAAAAAATGAACGCCTGATTACTACTAAAGAGCGGTTTATCATCTAAAAATATTATTATAAACTAGCATGAGTGCCCGGCGTTGCCCGGGTATTTAGAGGTGTGTGTTGAGCAAAAAAAAAAAAAAAAGTGGTAGTAGGAAGGCAGGGTCGAACCCGGACCGCGAAGGAGGAAAAGAACAGTGAGAAACGTGACGTCTTCGCTGCTACGACCACCGCCAAACCGGAAGTGACGTAAGTTTAAATTAAGGCTAGACAATCGAAAAGAGGGGATAACTTTCGAAAATATCGGTGAAAAAAGCGACCCCTCTCTGTAGGAAAGTGCTCAGTTTTGGGTGAAGAAATGAAAGTATGTTTGTTGCATATTAAAATATGAACCAATAGCTATTGCGTTACGCATGCATATTCGTAATGCCGTCGTTCTACCTTTACATAGCAAATTCCATTTTTTTTTAATTTCTCACTTTTGGACTGATTTTCTATGGCTAAAACTCAAATATAAAGTTTTGCATGGGTTCGAATACCCGATATATTAAGTTTAATGATGTCAACCAAAAACAGGTGGAGGAGTTTGGTAGGCATATTTTAAAAACAAATATATATATATACAGACATAAATAAATATAGAAAGAATTGGTGTTTACTATAACCGTTTTACGCAAATATCATGCAAGTATTACTCATGCAGAATATCTGCATGAATATAATTACACGTAATATTTTACTAAAGATGATCATTCCATAAGAACACCGAAAAAACTAATAGGGAATTAATTAAAATGAATGTTTAAAACAATATGCAATCTAGTTAGATCTTTTGCAGATGAATGCAATTCCATGAGCCAATATAAAACAAAGTTGTATTTTCTTTTTAAATAAATAGAAAAAAGGGTTCTCAATATGAATATCAATACGCAAAAAGACAAAAAACATTATAGGAGTATCGATATATGTTTTTTTCTTTATAAGTTTTAGTTTTGGTTTCAAGCTGATGCACCCAAGTCATATGGATATATTTCTAATTTTTGAAATCACAACTTTATGATATATAAGAATCAATAGAAAATTGACTATAATAATATATATATATATATATATACGAAATCTGCATAAATTAAAATATTATATGTAAGCGAGTTTTACGACCGGGCTACGCCGGACGTCCCTGCTAGCTTAGATAAATATTTTGCAGTTTCAACAAAAGTGGTACAATAATATTAGTGTGTTTCCAAGCACACTGAACATCCATATAATGCCAACATCAATATATTAGACATAAAAGAGTCCGCTGTGGAATTTCCATAGACCCCACTAGTCGTGTTTTAATTAATTTATATTGACGGGACTATTGCATATGCATAAAAGGAATAAGACTATAAAATTGCAATTGAATAACGATAAACATTAATTTATTGTAGACAGTTATAAACAGACATGCAAATTAGGATTTGCATTTGTGTCTGAGGGCTTTCATCAATGCTATCTATATTTATCGTATTTCTAAATGTTATCTTCTTAACAGTATTGCGTATTAATCGTAACACAAAAGGAACTACTGCATTTATTTATTTAGATTACAAAAGACTTAAATGCTTTATAGAGAGATTCTTCTTTTCATTGCAATTGAGTGAAATGTCAAAACGTGACATTTATTTCATAACACAAATTAGCAATTCCTATCATTGGGATTCATCGAACTACTGTTCTCATCCTCAGTGTTATTTTCCCAACATTTCGGTCGATGTAACCTTCGACCTTCTATAGGTCCATCTTGTCGAACTCGAGAATCTTTCTCTTAAACTCGGAAATGTGCACAGAATTTCGAACGGAACCATATATATTAATGTACGTCAGCTAGGGTGATCTCGTGCCATCAGTCATGACTGAATAGGGATTCTAAGTAATTCGAAATCGTATTTTGAATGTCGCCGCCACCAATTATTGAACCTTCAGCATCGAGAAGAATGTAACTTTTACAACTAAATTAACCAAGTACTTTATTCATTACGTCACGGATACACATTTAGAAGAGTGGAGGTTACATCGACCAAAACGTTGTAAAAATAACACAAGATGAAAAAGTAAAGCCGAATTATTCAAATAATACAAATAATCAATCCTTATTTAAAAAATTCAAAAACAGAGATTAGCAAATTAAAATAAAATATATCGCAACGATAATTTAAGAATAACACATTATCAAAAACAAAATGGCCAGAAGTAAAAAGTTGACTCTGGGTTTTCTTTCGCCAACGTCGTAAATCTCGTTACACTTATTCTGTCACTTAATGTTCAAATTTTATGAGCTATGTTTCTGACAAAAAAAGGAAAAATTGCTGTCTTTATAGTCGGAATCTTCACATTCTGTGAACGACTAGCCTGGGTGACCGGCGTGTCACGAGTGTTTGGATGTGTGTGTTGAGCAAAAAAAAAAAAAAAAAAAAAGTGGTAGTAGGCAGGCAGGCTCGAACCCATACCGCTAAGGAGGAAAAAAACGTGAAAAACAAAACAAAACAACAAAAACGTGATGTCTTCACCGTTGCGTCTATCGCGAGACTGAAGGTTTAAATTAAGGCTAGTCAATAGAAAAGCAGGGATGACTTTCGAAAATATCAGCGAAAAAGCGACCCCTCCTTTTAGAAAAGTGTCCAGTTGAGAGTGACGGAATTAATGTTTTTAGCCGATTTATCGATATTTGTCATCCAAAGCGTTGAGCTTCAAAACGATAGCGATCTCGTGAAAATTCGTCGCCTTAGTTGAAAGTTTTAGGCTGACATACATACATACATACATACATACATACATTTAAAAAGACAGGTGAGATTTATATTATAGATGCTTCTGACAAAAAAGGAAAAATTGCTGTCTTTCTAGTCGGAATCTATCCATTTATTATTGGGTATATTTTTTTATTTTTAAGTAGTATTTTTATTTTGATTTTGGTTTGATTATTCATTTACCTCCTTGCATAAGTGGTTTCATGCATTGTCTCTCGCGATTACAATAAAAAGTTTAATGTGAGTAATTGCTGCCTTACCATCCAATAGGAAATTATACTCTTTCAAAATTCAAATATATAAAAATTCTTTGTGGATATATTCGAATAATAAATAAGTTTGACTTAATATTCTAGTTGGTAGGCCGAGAGAAGACTCGACACCTTCCCAAGCATAATTGCGATGAAGAGGCATATAGATCAAGATAACTTACGGCAAGGAATTCTTTTTTAAGCTGCTCAAAGCTGACTTAGGTGTCTTACTATTGCTCATGAGGGTTTCCCGGTCCTTCTGGGTGCACGACGTGAGATAGCCATCATCGACGACGGCTCGGCCACCTGTAATTGATAAAAAAAATAACGAAAAAGATAATTAAGACAGTCTAAATTCGTAAAAATAATAAATAAGTAAATAAATAACGTCAATAAAAGCGATACATTTCTTCAACTAGCGGTATTTACTAATAATGTGTTGGATTTTCAGTTTCTGAGGTTTGAGTTTCAAATCTCGCTAGGGTCAGCCACGATGGTGAGTCAGAAAATGACAAAATACGTATTCGTTGATAATTATCTTTAATGTATATATATATATATATATATATATATATATATATATATATATATATATATATATATATAAAATATATTTTAGTCATCGACATACAGACCTGTTTCGTTGTTTCACAACTCATCAGTGCCGCTAGACTAACACCTCTCCCAAGCCAAGGATCGAACCTAGAACCGTCGTGATGACAGTCGGCAGTCCTACCCCCTGACTACGGAATCGGTGGCCGAAATTAAACTGTCCGAACGTCTATTTAAATAAACATCTGTCCGCTACTCGTAGAGGGCTCAAACGTTTGTTTGTAAACAAAGCGCGAGCTTCGCATTATTTCAGCTAAATTAAGTAGCGAGTAAGATAATTTACGAGAGTGCTCTACCGAAGAGGGGAGCTTTATAAAATATATTTTAGTCATCGACATACAGACCTGTTTCGTTGTTTCACAACTCATCAGTGCCGCTAGACTAACACCTCTCCCAAGCCAAGGATCGAACCTAGAACCGTCGTGATGACAGTCGGCAGTCCTATATATATATCGTTCCTTATCTCCTCATATAGAAAAATTAATGAACAATTATTGGTAATCTCCAAAAATACCGTTAGGGCTTACAACATGGCCGCCAGAAGAGTCAACAAAAAACTGCGAATAAAATATATAAAACTCGTAATTTCTGTTTTTAAAGTGGGTTGTCAATTTTATTTATGAAATATACTTCCAAAATAAACTATTACAGTCGTTTAAAACATAATAGAAGTATTATTAAAAACAATGTTTACAAAATGTCTACGCACGTTCGTAGACATTTTGTAAACATTGTTTACAACTTATTAACAAGCATTTCCCACCAAATAATATATTACATAAAATATTTAATAAAAATACATTAAAATTAAGTTATAGCTGTAGTGATAACTTAGAAAGGATTATAAAAAAGCATAATGGAAGAATTTTAAAGACGACAAATAGAGAAGATGAAAATAACAGTGCAAACACTGCGGTGAATAAATGTAACTGTAAAAAGCCTGAGGAATGCCCAATAAAAAATGAATGTCTGACCTCATCAGTGGTATACCAAGCTAGGATATTCCCGGTGGAGAACCCAAGGGACGAAAGATTCTACATAGGGAGTACCCAAATGACTTTCAAAAATAGATTCTATGGACATACACGCTCGATGAGTAATCAAACATATGAAAAGGACACTTCCTTATCGTTATACTACTGGAAATTAGTTAGAGAAAATAAAACACCTAGTATAGAATGGAAGATTATTAGGAGGGCAAATACTTGCCACTCATTGAACTCACCATGTCCATTATGCTTATCAGAAAAACTTGAGATAACTAGGTTTAAAGACAGAGATAAATTATTAAATATTAAAAAAGAAACTGCTATATCCTGCAAACATTTCAGAATACACACACTTAAAGAACTCTAAATTAGTAGACTAGAACAACTATGAGTACAACTAACCCCCATCAAATAACCCCCCCCCCACAAAGAGGATAAGTGAGATCGCAACTATGATCATACCGGTATGGGTTACGTAAGTCGCTTAATATTCTATTTCATCGAGCAGTTATGGTATTACTAACCGAAACAAGTACCTGTATGAAGGTATATTTGTAACCAAACGAGTAATAGATTGTTTTTGAGTGAACCTCGTAATAATGTATGCATATGGATATTTTTGGGTGTGTGCATGTATGGATATAAGATCTTTGTATACCCGGGTAGGATAAGTAATTTAAAAAAAAAAAAATGAAGAAATATATAGATGAAAGAAAGTAAGGAATGAAGGGGGAATGAAAGAAAAGGGGATAAGGAAATTAGGGTGAATAAACAAAGATGAAGGTAAGTACTACAATATATAAGCTTGTGTACTCGGTTTGTATAACCTAAATACTTTGATTTCTGTCATGTGTCATTATATATTATTATTGTATCGTGATACATCTTATGTATATCTGCCTTACCATCGAAAGAGTGTTTGCTTAATATGAGGATAGGCCTATGAACTTCATGCTGAATTCAATATAAACTTTTACGTAGTGTAAATTTTTACGAAAAAACCTATAACTTAGGAAAATGTAACAAGCGGGTGGGGCTATGAAATATAACTATGCGTGTAGAGTTTGATAGAAAAAGGGAATTTATATGGTAAATGTATTCATGTCTGTTTCTACTTTAGATGTATCATTTGGTTGCAAGGTACAGGTATATATGTATATGTCTATATTTGTGTGAGTATGTATGTATAAGTATATCTTATGTATGCATGTATGTTTGTATATTTATATATGTGTATCTATATATCTGTGTGTATGTTTGGATATGGATGTATTTCTGTGTGTATTGTATGTAGATGTATGTATATGCATATATATTTCTGAACTATTAGAATAGGCTGCCTCGTATATGATTGTTGTAACAATATAGACTACAAGAATGTATGAATGTCCGAATGTTGTTTATATATATATATATGTTATATATGTGTGTATGTGTGTGTATGCATATATGTATATATATACATATGTATATATATGTATACATGTGTGTATGTGTGTGTGTTTATATATATGTATATATATATATGTATATGTGTGTGTGTATATATATATACACCCGTCTGGAGTGTGGTAGCATACTATTGAATGTACGAAGGGGTTACCACGCTACAGAAGTAAAGAAAAACGCTATTATTCGTCTCTGTATGTCTGTAATGTGTGTGTGTGTATATGCGCGGGTGTGGCAAAGTATAGGCATTTATAAGTATATTAATATATGTATATAGGTACATGTGGGGTTTAGATAACTTTCGTGTTTTATATTTATTCATAGTTTATTTGTTTATTTGTTTCAATTTTATTTTATTTTTTTATTTATATTTATTTTTATTTAATTTTATTTATTTTTGGTTTGTTTTATTTACCTTAATCTAATTTTGATTCTATTCATGCGTAGTTTCAGAGTTATTGTCTAGTTTCAGTATGTGTGTTGTGAATAATAAAAAAAAAGCGTACAGCATGGATTCGCTTTTGGATATACGTATTAATGTGTGTGTGTGTGTGTGTGTGTGTGTGTGTGTGGCAGTGTCTGTGTATGTGTGTGTTGTATGTGTGTTGCATGTGTGTGTGGGTGGATGTAGATTAAAAGGCACCGGTCAGTACTTAGCTGACCATTGCTAAGGTTCTTAACTTACAGACTCCAAGACAAGAAAACTAAATTCTCAAGTACCTTATGCCATAAAAACCAAAAGTTAGCTTGGAAAAAAAAAAGATGTTTATTATCTTCAAAAGACCTCACTCATCCTTTTACCGTTTTTTATGACTCCCACCCAGGTTGCATGCTAACTTGATAAATGACATGGGAAAATGTATTTGGTGGAAATATCACTTTCGACGGTAATTCTTGGCCTGAAGACGTAATCCCCCAACGTGGGTGATTACAGAAACATGTATGCACATATGTAGCCATTAATGTTTGTATAAATAAAATTAATATACCTGCTCTGTTCACTCATTGAGCACTATTTTGGTAGACACATGTTGTTTCATTGGATGTACTTCTAGGAAACTAAACTCTACTGGTTATATAAGTATATATATATATAGTATATAAATATATGTTACATAGATAACATACATATGTTATATACAATATATAACATATATATGTAAGTTATATATATATATATAAAATATATAACACCCACACACACAAGATAGCGTGTGTATTATTTATTTTGTGTGTCAAACTTATATCCGAGTGATTCTCGGTTGATGGTTATGGACATCAATTTCTTGTAATATATAATTTTACCAAGACTTCTTCATAAATTTTGGTTTCGGTTTTTATTATAGCTTATGGCACTTAAGTTATCTATTTTTTAATAAATAATTTTACCAAGAATTCTTCATAAATTTTAGTGTCGGTTTCGATTATCGCTGAAAGAACTCACGTCATATATATCTCCGTTGGGTGGCAAATGCCTAACCTCAGAAATAGTGTACAAATGTGAGATTAAGGCCGATAATATTAAGAAGGTATATCTTGGAGCCACGAAATGCGTCTTTAAGGAAAGATACAGAAACCATGTATCCTTCAAAAATGAACCGGAGATGGAAACTAATAGAGAAGGTGTTAATGATAGAAGGGGGTGGTACAAGAATCAGCATTAGAAATGAAAAGGGGAATACAACTGCATTAGGTGATTGGGTCAGGGAATTTCATAAAAACAAAAAAGATTTTGAATTGAAATGGTCAATAGTAGATAAGAATAGTAAGTATAGACCTGGGAAATCAAAAAGGTGCAATCTGTGTTTACTTCTTCTACATAGTGAATTCTAAAGAAGAAATATTAAATAAAAGGCTGGATGCTATACAGTGATGCCTTCATAGAAATAGAATTTTGCTATCACATCTTAAATGTAGTTGAGAGAAAAAAAATTCTGGGAAAAATAAAGGTTCTTGAGTGTAAGGCCAAAGTTAATATAGAGTTAAATAGCTCAGAATGATGTAAATTAGATGTGATGAATGATTCAAATCTAGCAAGCAAATCTGGAATCTTATATTTTACACTAGAAACACATTTTTAGAAATAAGAACAACGGATTATTAGGTAGGAAATTTAGATCTATAAAAAGGATTAACAAAGATTAGCAATATTGTTTCAAAACTGGGAACACAATTTTAGCCATATTGATGGCGAAATATTTGATACCGTTTCTAGATAAATAAAATAGCTTAACAAAAATTAGCAATATGAATTCAAAAACATAAAAAACAACAAAAAACAATATTAGTAATTAAAGAATGGGGATTAATTGATACTGTTTTTATATCAGTAAAACTTGAAAAATCCTAGCTTTTTAAATAATACTCTTTTTCTGAACGATTAAATCCAAAAAGTCAAGCTGAATCCCCGCTTTCATTGGAGTAAAACGTACATGGAACTAAAGATTAGATTTATTATTAGAATACTTATTAATAGAATATGTATTATGATAATTAGATAAGTATTTAATAACTTAATTTCCGAATTGTTATTCTTGTATTAAAGCCAAGCATAACCTCAGAAAATTATGGTTGGATGTCAAACGTAGGTTTAATCTTTGGTAATCAAATCAGTATCATGGTTAAGTTATGCATTACAAGCTTATATTTTGAATAGGTTAGCCTAGTTTTAATTGGGTTTCTTTAATTAATAAATAAATCATAAATGCATATTAGGAATTTACCAAACCTACAAACGTGCATAAATATTAAAATATCGAACGGCTTGAGTTACTTCTCTTTCAACGTTTTGGATACATATTAGGTTTTTGGTAACTTATAATTCAACTAAACCTTTAAAATTTCGAACGTATAGAATCACCTCCCGTTCTACATCTAAAATATCCGATAATCGTAAATCTTAATAGGTAGGAACGAAAGCAAATAAAAAATAAAAAATAAATTGATTTTAAATGAAGAATGAGAATAAACTAAGTATAAAGTAATGTAAAACTTTTTCCCCTTGTTGAATAATTTTTAAACAAAAATTTTCTTAAATCACATAAATAGGTTAGTCGATATTTTTGTAAATAAACAAAGCAAATTCCAGATACGAAACTAACATAGAATCGCAACAATATAACTTAGTTGATTATTCCGGATTAGAAAACATAATTTGAATTGAATAAAGAAATAAAAAAGTTTAATTTAAGAAATCAATGATTAGTATTAATAAAACATATTAAATGGACATAGGTAATTAGTGGTAACATTGTATGATAATTTGTTTGAAAAAATTTTTTTAATGGAGATACGAAAATAGGTAAATATATAAATCTTTAAAAAATACTTTAAAAAGGATGCGATATAGGTAAAATACTTTCGCTTGTTTTCTTTTCCTTATAAATGGTTTCCATAATGTTTTATTGTTAAAGTGTTTTTTATTCAATAAGTCTAAAGAAAGGCTGTTCTTGTGAAAAGTTTGAAACGACATAATGTTTGGATTTGTCCGAATAGTCTTGAAACAATTGTAACTAACGATAAAATACACTATTTGTTGCTATCAACGCATTCTCTGATGCATTGGTTTTTATTAAAACAATATATGAATGCTCAATTATGAAATATGATCATTTTGTAGCTTACAGTTTAAGTCATCTCTTTTTGGCTTAAAATTTATTGGTATATGAACGATTACTGAATTATATAAACCCAGTAAAATTCGGAATACTACAAATAAGACTATAGCTATATATATATATATATATATATATATATATATATATATATATATATATATATATATATCATATGTTTTAGTTTCGGTATTGATTCAAGCTGATGCAGTCAAGTCATATTGATAATTTTTTGTTATTTTTTAAATCGTAATTTTTTAATATATAAAGATCGATAGAACATTAACCCTATAATAATATACACGGAATCTGCAAGAATTAAAATATATTTAGGCGTACTTTACGATCGGGTAAATCCGGGCATTCCTGCTAGCTTAGAGAAATACTTTTGCAGTTTTAACAAAAGAGCTACAATGATATCAAAGCGTCTCCATTTACGCTGAACATATAAAGAATACCAACATCAATATATTACATATGAAAGAGTCCCCTGTGGAATTTCTACAGGTTCCGCTAGTATATATTAATAAGCCTATGCAAAGTATCGTAAATAAAATAATGAAATAAATAATACACACATATAAAATGAATTTGCACAGCCAATATAATAGAAAATGTAAAAAATATAACAAAATCCAAAATTAATCCCTCGCTGATATCTTTGTTCCTCTATCTCTTTTTCTATCCAGCATAATGCCGGCCCTGTCGGTGGGGCATTAGAATACACCGACTGCCCCCCTGCAGAGGGTAAAAGTTCCTCAATGGGGGTCCTGGATATGACCTTAAACTATATCCAGTTGTCAGGCCCCAGCTAGTGGGCGTTGGGGAGTGTGGAGCCACCTTTTAATTACCATTGCTCCCAGGTCCACTCTGACCCAGAGTTTGTAGTACCTGTTAGGGTTCCAACTATGGGTTAAATAGAAACCGGCTTGAAAACAACAAATATATTTTATTAAAAAAATTTTTCTTCAAAATCTTTGGATTCGGCATTAAATAACCCGAAAAGGGTTGATATGCCGTAAAACAAAAGCAACCAATCAACCAGCATAATGCCACTAATAAACCTATTTATTACATAAGATCCACCGTAGCTAAATAAACACCCTGTGAGCATGGCTATATTGACAGCGTAGACAAAACCCTAGAATGGACATTTGAAGGTGGATGCGTAGGGTTAGGGTTGTTATTTAATATCAACTCGAAATTGAAAAAGACTGACAATCAGTTGCAAGAAAACCACTCCCTCGGTTTCTGTGCGTACTTTTTCTTCACTAACCCGTATTCGTTCACCGCCAAGGACAAGATCGATATATCATAATATTTTTATACACAAACATGACGAGCCCGCAACAACATCCGAAGCAATCAGGATACTTGGCTCATCAGTTGCACTGTCTGGTGGTCATACTTTATGTGAGAGCATTGAAGGGTTAAATGATATACCAGAAAGGACGTGCAATAGCTCTCATGCATAGAATAGTGTTGCCACATTTGGGTCGGTACGCCAACCACTAATCCTTCCCAATTAGACTGGATCTAGAAAGAGCCGCTAATCCAACTGATTACACACTGTCTACCAAGCTTCGCCCCATGTCTCATCGTCGCAGTGTTGCATCCCTGTGTTTGTTTTACAAATATATTAAAGGAATGTGTTCCGATGAACTTGTTCCAGTTGTGCGCCCTCAACGTAAACACCCCGACCAACATAACAATCAAAAGAATCATACTTCTTTATTGTAGCGGCCCAGTACAGGAAGTTGTGACACAGGGCCTGAAAGTGTGTATATGTATGAGAGAGAGAGAGAGAGAGAGAGAGAGAGAGAGGGAGGGAGGGAGAGGCATCTATTCCGAAGTTGCACTCTGGTTCTTCAAAAATAACTATGAATATAACCGTGAGCATCTCCCGACACTGCATCAACCACCACTCTCAAATGACGAAGTAATACAGAAGAGAATGCGTCTGTTAGAACTGAGTCCATACTGCACTACTACGAGGAAGGATCTGATGCGCACAAAGTAAACCACATTCTTCCAACCTCAAAAGTATGTGACACAAGTTCGAAACGGGGGGATAGCGCTACTGAAAGTGCACTATGATTCTGCAAATACAGTCATAAACAAACCTGCTGGCATTCACCGGTAGTACGATCAGCAAAAAACAACATCTCTTCAAAAAGAGCAGGGAATGCCTGTTTGGCTCAACCTACTGCTATTAGACTACATGACCCGACGCTCGACAAGAAACGCTGACCCCAACGCTGTGTGGCATGGTTTTCTTATCGTTCACCTTCTCTTCTGCCAAGCCGTCGAGTGGGGGAGCGCACGGGTTCACAAGTATATATATATATATAAATAAAACAAAACATAAAAACAAACTTCAACACATTCTGTAAATATCAGTTTCACTCTAGGTGTGTGTGACATTATCGACCCTCTTAACGCTAAAGTCCACACTCACATAACGGTCTCTTTGTTTCTAGTTGACGTTAACTCATCTCCAAACCATGATCTGCATTCTACTGTGTCAAACTGAAAACTGTCTTTAACTCTAAGTTTTCCTCAACCGTCACAGTCTCAAGACTGTCTGTAATCTATTCTTAACTGTCGCAAACTGTCGCAAAACTTATTGTAACTCCTAAAACTTTCCGTAAAGTAACCTTAAACATATTGACGTTTATTGTTCGGTCCTGTGTGCCCGTTAGCTACCACACCTTGATTAACAATTTCATTTTAGTTCCCTTTGTGAACATTTTTTTTCTGCTCATAAACTTATTTTCTCTGTTTTTTATTATATATTTTACTATATTTAAAAAAAAATTCCTAACACTTTTTGAGGGAGATTAGGATTGGATTAGTATCACATAAGGACTTAATTCGCCATACTCCTCCTCAACAGAAGATAATCTGGAGATGCTATGGTAGGCACAGGTTTGCCGGAAACAAATCCTCAGCATACAAATGTTGCGAGGGCAACTTGTATAGTCAGAGCAAACGGTGAAGGCCGCCTGTGCCAAATTGACGGTGCATTCTTAATGATCTTAAAAAACCGAGGTGCCAATAATAACGATAATAATATGCAAACGAGCAAACCAAAGTTTACGTTGACAGACAAGGTTGTTTAATGTTTTGATCTTCAGAGCAAGACTTTTTTTTCTTTTTATGTTTCTTTTTAAGCCTTTTTTTTTTCCTTTTTACTCATTTCCATACGTTTCTTCTTTTATCTTTCTTTCTGTTTCTACTTAGTTTTTCTTTTCTCTCCATTCCTATTCTATTTATTTCTGTTTGTAAATCAAGCTGCTGTCGTTTACTGTGTAGCAACAATGCAAACATTGCAGCGACAACAGAAGCAGTCGCAGCGGCAGCAGCGACCGACCTTCTTTTCACATTCAAGCGACATCAGATACATTCGGCGCTTTTTTCCAAAAGCAAGCAAAATGGCCAAAATAGCCAGCCGTTTTGCTTGTTTGTTGTTGTTCTTTCTTTCTTAAAACATTATAATTATAATTCTTTACATTAAACGCTGACAAAAAAAAAAAAAAAGCAAAGAAACCTTAAAGTCGATTTGATTTTGTTGTTAGTTCTTATCTACTTGGTTCCCCATGAGGGCAAAATTATATAAACTGCCTATTTTTAATGTGGGGAAAAATCCATCTCTTCAAGAAAGGGCACTCTAGATTGGAACAAAAATAAAATTTTCCCCAGTCTAGAAAGATTTCTTCTTTTGTTGACTGAGGACAGAATTGACTGTATGGCATCAAAGCAGATACTACACTTTACGCCCAACCAAAAGGCTGTTTGTTTTATTTTTTCACTCCAAACAAGGCATATTGCCACTTGGACTATAATTTAGAGGACTATGAAGGTAGTTGAGCAGCGAGATATTCATTCACATTACATTTAAACTTCTACATCTAGACTACTAGTACAATCAGGAAAGCGGGAAACTGGGATGGAATTCCAAAGCTTAGCAGTTTACGAGGAAAAAACTATTAGAGTAGAAGGTTTTCCGGCATCTAGAGATCTCAACAGTAAAGGAGTGGGATTTTGCAGCTTATCGAGTCGATCAGCGTTTTCTTCATCGAGTAGAGACAAGTAAGAGTTCGTCAAAGCACTTTCCATTAAAGTCCTTGTAAAATAGACAGCTTTGTCGTAAGCGCTTCCTGTTTGTTGAACACATCGCCAAGAGACTGCTCCCTTACAGATTACAGCAGAGTTGTCTTTAAATACAGAGTGCGGCAGAAATATCTCCCATATTTTGACATGCGATCTTCCATATAACGCTCGTTCATTTTTTGAACAATCATTAATTTATATAGATGTGTAGCAGAATTAGCAGTAGCCAAAATGAGAAATAGAGAGCTTACCTCGGATACGTCTGTTTTGGGCTGAGCGGAAGAGAGAGTTCCAAGATGGCGTCCATGGGCTTTTATTAGCGTTTACCCAATGTAATTATCATTGAATCACGTCTGCTTTCGCAAGATTATGCAAATACGTCGTTCCCGGCCGCTATAAAGGCAGGACACTGGAAAGGAGAGGGGGCGTTCTGCAGATTGTGTGTAGGTGATTCTGGCGAGTAGATTGTGCTTGTTACGACCCACGTGTTTGTGAGAAGCGAGTTTTTGTTCCGTCTGTTTTTAGTTGTATTTTTTGTTTGTTTGTTTTGCCTACTACATTTTTGTTTCAAGATGAAACTGCATATCAGTATATAGAGTTCTTCTAACTGTCCAGTCAGACCATCCCAAGGCCAAATCATGTTTGCGAGCTGAACATGTGGGGGACTGAGTAACACAAAGTATCACAGCTCGAATACTGTCTGACATTCGAGCGCTTTGAGGTCTTCCAGGTGGCTTTCTTTTAAGTGCCGAACCTATAGCTCTGAAATTTCCAAACCATAGCAGTATTGCTTTTTCTATCTGGACCAGCATTATGCCGTCTTAATATGTAATGAACTTGCAAAACTCTCTGTGTCGCAGATACAGATTCACCATTCTTCAAAAACATTATACACTTAAGCACAGTATACGCCAATCCAAACTATATTGCTTGATGAAAAAAAAAAATGGCAAAATTAACTAAATGAAACCATCATTGGCACATATAGTTGAAAGTTTAAAATGTGTAATAGACCTGGATATGACCTTAAACTATATCCAGTGGTGAGGCCCAAGCTTGCGGGTTTTAGGGAGTGTAGAGACCCCCTTTAATTGCCATTGCTTCCAGGTCCACTCTGACCCGGAGTGGTAGTACCTGTTAGGGTCCCAACTATAGGTTAAATAGAAACCTACTTGAAAACAACAAGTATTCTATTAAAAAATTTTCTTTGGATTCGGCATTAAATAACCTGAAAAGGGTTGATATGCCGTAACACAAAAACAACCAACTAAAATGTGTAAGATATTCCTGCCGAACCCTGTCCAATGTTAACAGACTCTTATTATAAATCGCCCTCATGAGTTATCTAACGTTGTTCGTTGCAGTGATCATTTTTAATTTTCTCATTAAGTTAGTGGCATTTCAACTGGCAATCAGTCGATCACGTTAAAAAGTATAAATAAATAAATAAACAAAACTTTCGGCCTAGCATCATGCGTATTTCCACGAACCGTGCTTCTTAAGGATTTCTCATCTGTAATGTGACACACATTACTGCGATGTTGCTTTGCTTCGGATTACAACGGGGTCACTTTAAAATCCATTAACAACGGATTCTTGCTATAAATCATCTCAATAAGAATCGCAACTTAGTACAATATATTAATAATTAATTATTAATAATTAACTATTAATAATTAATTATTAATAATCTTAACTATTAATAATTAATTATTAATTAATATTTGCATCATCTATCATTTCAGCTATCATTTCATTCGATTTACTTTTGTTACATTATGCTAACATGAACGGCACGCATCTAAACGGGTGTATACGTTTCGTGACGTGTCCTTAATGCGTTACTAATGTCTTTAGTGGTTCTTCACTTTCTGAACCGTGCTCGTCTATTTATGTTGTGTGATGTATTTATACACGTTTTATGTTCCGTAATCTTCTAAATTTATGTGTGCGCGCGTGTGTGTGTGTATGTGTGGGTGTCATATATCCGACATACTCACTAGTTCATCTGCAATTCATCTTCTTGGAGGGGCTGGAACCTGTTCGACAAAACACGTTCACGCCAAGACGATAATTGGTTTTAGTTTTTTCTTCCCTTTCCAAGATGTCGACGCAGTTTAACATGGAAATTAAATTCTTTTCTGTGGTCTTTAACAGTTTCCATTGAGAGACACGTCACCTACCTCCCAAGGTGTGTGTGTGAGGGAGGGAGGAGACAATCATTAACCCAACCGCTGTTCACCGTGTCAGAATTTCAACCCACAGTCATCCCCAGCTAATCTGATCCACGTGACTCACACGTAGATCCGATCAGCTGATAAGATACTTCCGGTAAACTTGTGTATGATCTAGCTTTGTTATATTTTGACAGGTTTTATGAAATCATCATCATATCCATCTCTTGTCTACCTCCCCAGTTAGATAGATAAATTGATCAAGATGGCAGATAGCTGGATCGATCGATAGATAGATAGATAGATAGATACAGATCTACAAAGTTAGATATATAACTTATTTTGTTCTACCTATTCCATACCACTTTTGCCTTCCAGTACAGTTGGAATTGATGTGGTGGGGTCATTAGTAAAAACGATAAAATCTTCTGGGTTTAAGAACATTTTAAACTATTTTGGATATTTAAAATATGGACTCAAATATTAGCCCGAATACTTCAAAAGTATTTGAATATATTCGTCGAAATGGCTTCTTGTTGAACATGTGCTCTTCTAACTGGAAGTTAAGAAAAACTCATTACATGGATGAGCGAAAATTTAAACCGAATTGATATATACAGGAATCACCACTTATCAATATCAATACACACACACACACACACACACACACACACACACACACACACACACACACACACATATATATACATATATATATATATATATAAATATATATATATCATAATTTAGGAATTTAAAATTTGTGATTTGAAAGAGTTAAATTTCAAATATAGAAATGTTATTTTATGCAAGACAAAGAATACAGTATAGTAAAATATATTTCCTTAACCCATGAGTTTTCGATGTTTATACATCTCCTCGGAGGAAAAACATTAGCAAATATTATAAAAGGTTGCACCTAATTTGCTAAAGGTAATAAACATAGAAAATTAAATTAAATGTTTTTAAAGTTTTAAAATCATTTTAGCTACATAGAATAAGAGAAAATTGGATATTGATGCTGCAAAAAAAAAAAAAAAAAAAAAAAGATATTGAACTTCAAATCGAAAGTGTATGCTAAATCCTGTAATGGAAGTTCTTAGTATTCAGTTTTTCTTTAGTTTGATTGAATATCCGGCAAATCTTTGATTATATCGATCCGGTAAATTTTTTTTCCAGTTTCAAAATTCAATTCAAGTTTTCAATTAATTTGTGAATAAAAACTAAAAGTAAATTGAAATTTAAATTAAGATACATATATAAAATATATTTTAGTCATCGATATACAGTCCTGTTTCGTTGTATCACAACTCATCAGTGCCACTAGACTAGCACCTATCCCAAGCCGAGGATCGAACCTAGAATCGTCGTGATGACAGTCGGCAGTTCTACCCCTTGACCACGGAAGCGGTGCCCGTAACTACTCTGTCCGAATGTCTATTTAAATAAACATCCGTCCGCCACTCGTAAAGTGCTCAAACGTTTGTTTGTAAACAAACCGCGAGCTTCGCATTTTTCAGCCAAATTAAGTAGCGAGTGAGATTATTTACGATAGTGCTCAACCCAAGGAGGGGGGCTATATAAATATACATACATACATATATATATATATATATATATGCACACACATATATATATATACACATACATATATATGTATAAATAAACAATAAAAAAGGCAATACAAAAGGAAGCAGTAATACATCGCATTTGAGAGAGAAAGTTATATATATATATATATATATATATATATATATATATATATATATATATATATATATATATATATATATATATATATATATATAACATTGTTACAATCACTCCCCAGGTTGGGACTACGTGAAGGCGCTCACGTAACAGAATAAACAATTAAGGAATGTAAGAAAAGGTTCTCTTGGTTTGATTTATTGCGCCGAACAAAAGGGAATTGGGGGGGGGGCTTTTTCAAACCCGTAAAATATGGACTGGACGAATGAACAGCACATGAAAGCAACGGGACACAAACACGAATATTTAAATTTAAATCAATTTTATTACAAAAATAGACTATGGGAAGAGGGGGCAAGAAAAGAAAAGAAAGGTGAGATTAAACAAATAAACACATTATGAAAATGGGAAGATCTTAAGATAATATTAAAAAAAAATACCGAACAGCAATTTATCAATAAACAACAAAAAAGGCAATACAAAAGGAAACAGTAATACTTCGCATGTGAGAGAGAGAGAAAGAGAGAGAGAAAGAGAGAGAGAGAAAGTGAGAGAGACAGAAAGAGAGAGAGAGAGAGAGAAAGAGAGAGAGAGAGAAAGAAAGAGAGAGAAAGTGAGAGAGAGAGAGTGAGAAAGTGAGAAGGAGAGAGAGAGAGAGAGAGAGAGAGAGAGAGAGAGAGAGAGAGAGAGAGAGAGAGAGAAAAGAATTACAGTTCGTTCTTTTTTATATAAGATTTTGTTATTTTAATTTTTAATCCTGGGCGTATTGGTTAATCTGGCTTCATCATATCCTGGGCGTATTGGTTAATCTGGCTTCATCATCGTGTTAAAAAAAACACACATCCACAACTCTGGGGTATATTGTCACTCTCATCTCCTTCGCTGCTCAATCCACACCCATTTTTTGTCGACAAATTCGATCTTCCACTCAACCTTCAGCTAGCATTGGAAAATATTGCTTCTCAAATTCAAGTTAAATGTCTTTTGACAAAAGTAGTCTTTCGGACAACACCATCTTTACTAAAATCAATTTGAATGTTTACTTATAAGTCTTGCAAGTCATGCTTTTGTTTTGGGGTATTTCCTTTGCCTATTGTAAACAAATTTGCTCATTTTAGTTATTCATGGGTATTCCGTTCAGCTTCATTTTTAGTGACTACACGAAACAGGGATTCATCGTTTGATCGCTATGACTGCTTGCCGTATAAAAAGGTCTTTCGTTTTTCTTTCTCCTCTTCCTCTTTTCTCTCTTTTCATCCGCCTTTTCTTTTGTGTGGATTTCCAAGCAACTTAATTGTTGTGGCAGAACCTCATACGTCGAAATCAACGAGAGAAGCCATTATATATATATATATATATATATAAATATATATATATATATATATATATATATATATATTAAGGGGATTAGAACAACATTAGAGCAGAGTTTATTTTAATGTATTAGTAAATTCATTAATACAATTAAAATAAAATAAATAATAATAATAATGTAGATATATATTAAAAAAAACTCGATATAATAAGCTCGATATGCATATATTTAGCATTTCTAACGTTTTTAAACTGGTAATATTATTCTATTGGCGTTTCCTTTGAAGTTTGTATGTATCAACATTTTCAATCATTCATAAACTACATTTAACATCCCAATGAATGCGTTGACGATGACACTTATGAGCTTTAAAAGAGGGACCATTAAAAAGGTATATATATTTTTTATTAGAAATATTTAAAATATCCCCTCTTAACCTTACTTTACCACTAGATCTTATTTTATTTTAATTTTATCTTACTTTGTTCATCAGCATTATTCCTTTATTTTTTTAAATATTTTCCAGATAGATCTGCCTTACTTTAAAAAAAATGCTAGGTTTATTTTTGGTGTCTTTAAAAAAACACCCAATATTTTTGCTTATGAGGAGACTTTGCTTAAAAAAACTATATTATAAAATTATTGTCCAAGACTCATTGTCTATCACAATAAAAACATCGTTTCCGAAACGATCGTACAATTTATCGATTTTGTTTGTTCTTCCTTATGAAACCGATTTTTTATTTTTAATTTTAATTATGAATTATCAATCATCTTAATATATATATATATATATATATATATATACACATATATATATATATATATATATATATATATATATATATATATATATATATATATATATATATACAACCGAGGCGAGGTTAAGACAAGAGTGCTCAATACTGAAGTAGGGTAAGGTATACTTTAGATTTGTTTTTATACAGAGTGACCCAAAATAAACGGGCCCCGTGTACACTTTATGTGATATTTGCATTATTTATTCACCGATTGCCCTTATTTTACAGGACCTGACAGAATCAATGACCGTGAGTACATCTAGACCCCAGTGGGAGCTGGGACAAAGAATACACTGTGTTAAATTTTACTACAACACAGGCTCGTTTAAGAAAACCCAGGACAGTTTCATGCGTCAGTTCGAATGTGAAAAGGCTCCACCCAAAAGCAGAATTCAGAACAGGGTGGATCACTTCGAGAAGTATGGGACCGTGAAGACCCTCAACGCTGCCAAAGGGAACCGTCCAAGCCACTCGTCCCAAGAAGCGAACAGCCGAGCTGGTCGAAAGAGTGAGAGAGTTTCTCTAGCAGAGTCCGAAACGCTCTGTGCGTAAGCGGTCAGTCCCTCGGTATGTCTCATGAGACTTGCAGGAGAGTGCTGGTGAACGATATCAGTGCTTACCCATACAGAATACAGACGCTGCAGACCTTTACAGCCTCAGACAAGAAGCAGAGGAGGGCTATGGCAGTCAAGATGCTCGAGAAGATCGAGGAGACAGCAAGTTTCCTTAACCTCCTTTGGACCTCAGATGAAGCCCACTTCCATCTTGATGGAAAGGTGAACTCCAAGACAAATGTCTTCTGGGGGTCCTTCAAACTCAATGAAGTAGCCACCAAACCCCGGCACTCTCCTAAGTGCACGGTGTGGGTTGCAATCTCGGCCAAAGGCATCATCGGACGAATCTTCATCGAAGAATCTTGCACAGCAGTGACAGTCACCAAGGAGTGGTATGTGGAGGTCCTCAAAACCTTCAAGAGTCAGCTCCAGACCATCTACCCGTCGCTCATGAGCAAGTTCTGGTTCCAGCAGGACGGAGCAAGTTCTCACACCTCAAACCTGTCCCGAGATTGGTTGAAAGAGAACTTCGGAGGCCGAGTGATCAGTATCAAGACTGATTTTGAGTGGACACCCCATAGCTCGGACCAAAGCCCCCCCCCCCCCCAGATTTTTCCTTTGGGGCTATCTTAAGGACAGGGTCTACGCAGGGAAACCCAGAACCATCACGGAACTCAAGGAAGCCATCAGGGAGATGAGAGCCATTACCAATTCGGCCTGTAAGAACGTTATGGACAACTTCGTGCTGCGCCTCAAGAAATGCACGGAGCTAAATGAAGGCCATCTAGAACATATGCTGTAGAACGGAGAAAAAAAGACCGAAGACCGTAGTGTTTTGATGTGATGTTTTGAATATAATAAACTAGTTATGCCCAAAGTTTCATTTCATTCAGACAAAACGCTAAGAAACGGGGCTTAATTAGAGTTGGGGGGTCCTTTTTTTTGGGTCACCCTGTATAAGCAGTACTACTTCAGGCAATACAGCTTCTACGAAAGCGAAGATTGCAATGAAAATATCAAATCTTCCGCAACACAGGGAGTCAATATCAGGAGGTTCTGTCAAATGTTATTAAAATAGGAAGAAGGAATAAGATTTGGTTGTATGTAAAGAAGACTAAATAAGATTCTAGATTAGAGTCTGTTTTGCGATATAGAAAAAAGTGATGGGTTAGAGATATCTTTAGCTCAGCTTTTTAACCCCCCCATCCTCTTATAATAATAATAATAATAATAATAATAATAATAATAATAATAATAATAATAACAACAAAAACAACAAGTTCATAGATAAGCGCCCTCAAGTTTATTAGAATGTCTCGAAATGGGGACTATTACGTAGAATTTATATGTGGAACTAACTCCCACTCAAAATTCTAAAATAATTCCTTTTTTGTTCAGTGTTCACACATTATCACCTAAAACTGTAAGGTGTATGGTTTTCAGAAAGGCGTTACTTTTAAATGTAGATATAATTCATTTTTTGATATGACAAACTTCTTACACACACATGTGCGCACGCACACGCACAAACATACACATACACATACACACACACCATACAAAATTGTGACAAACGCGGGCATCAGACAACAGGGAGATGTGCGCGGCACCAATAAAATAAAATAAAACTTGTAAAAAACTTTTAACTTTTTATGAGCGTCATACAGACGTTAAATAATAGGCATGAAAATAAATATGATAAAAAAAAATCGACACGTGAACTCACCATTATTTACTTTGCTTACTATAGTTCAGCAATAAGCAATAAATAAATTAACTCAGGAGTCAATACTATTTTTGGGAATAAGATTCCTCACCTTCAGTGTTTGACCTTAGTTTGTTTGTTGTTGTTGTAAATTAATAAGCTTCCAATAAATAAGTACGTGTTTATTTCATCTTAAGTGTCAAGAATAACATTTTCAAAGAATCGTTTTCAGAATTGGAAATGAGGATAAAATCTTTTCCGATTCCGATACCGATTCCGATACCCCCAAAAGTCCCGATTTTTCCAATTCCCGATCCGTATTAATCCTCCCAACACTAAAATATTTAGAAGTGATAAATAAAGGTATTAAGCGATGTCCCTTATTCACAATGGATTCTCTAAATAACTCTGGGTGTTTGGAGGTGTGTGCTGAGCAAATAAAAAAACAAAAAAGTTGTAGTAGACAGGCTCTAACCTGTGACTCGAAGGCAGAAAAGAAAGTGGAGGTGTGTGGAAGGGTGTTGGATTTATTTGCTTTCCCACTGAGCAAATTAGGCACTACGCCGTTTTTTAATGTGTAGACATTGGGACGGGGGAGGGAAAAAGGGGAACCAGCTCCCAAGAGGTGGGAAATGGGAGCTGGATAAGTAACTGTTGGTATGAAGGGTTGCCCCTTCAGTGACCAAGGTCAGATATGTGGGGTTACCCCCACATATGGTCTTTGCTAGTCATAGCTTGCAGCATCTGTCGGAACAGATACTACACTTTTATCTTGTCCCCCCGTGCCGCCGAAGCGGGGGGTGACTGGTATTTATTTGCTTCCCCACTGAGCAAATTAGGCACAAGGCCGTTTTTTGATGTGGAGATGGAGGGAGAGGGGAGGGAAAGGGGGATCCAGCTCCCGAGAGGTGGGAAATGGGAGCTGGATAGTAACTGTGGTCTGTAGGGCGATCCCTACATTGACCAAGTTCAGATATGTGTGGTTACCCCCACATATGGTCCTTGCTAGTCATAGCAAGTCTTTGCTTGCAGCATCTGCGCAACAGATACTACACTTTGATCTTGTCCCCCGTGCCGCCGAAGCGGGGGGAGGGGCTGGTATTTATTTGCTCCGTCACTGAGCAAATTAGGCACAAGGCCGTTTTTTAATGTGGAGATAGAGGGAGGGGGGAGGGAAAGGGGGATCCAGCTCCCGAGAGGTGGGAAATGGGAGCTGGATAGTAACTGTGGTCTGTAGGGCGATCCCTACATCGACGAAGTTCAGATATGTGGGGTTACCCCCACATATGGTCTTTGCTAGTCATAGCTAGTCTTTGCTTGCAGCATCTGCCGGAACAGATGGTATTTATTTGCTCCCCCACCGAGCAAATTCGGCACAAGGCCGATTTTTAAAGTGAGGAGTGAAGGGGAAATGGGGACCAACTCCCCGGGGAGTAGGGGAGCTGGATAGTGACAATTGGTATGAAGGGTTGCCCCTTCATTGACCAAGGTCTTATATGTGGGGTTTCCCCCACATATGGTCTTTGCTTGCAGTATCTGCCGGAACAGATACTACACTTTGATCTTTGTATTTATTTGCTTCCCCACTGAGCAAATAAGGCACAAGGCCGTTTTTTAATGTGGAGAGATCGGGAGGAGGGGGATCCAGCTCCCGAGAGGTGGGAAATGGGAGCTGGATAGTAACTGTGGTCGTAGGGTGATCCCTACCTTAACCAAGTTCAGATATGTGGGGCTACCCCCACATATGGTCTTTGCTAGTCATAGCTGGTCTTTGCTAGTCTTAGCTTTGCAGCATCTGCCGGAACAGATGGAATTTATTTGCTCCCCCACGAGCAAATTAGGCACAAGGCCAATTTTTAATGTGAGGAGTGAAGGAAGGGGAAGGGAAAAAGGGGACCAGCAACCGAGAGGTGGGAAATGGGAGCTGGTTAAAGGTCAGGCATGTGGGGTTGCCCCCAAATCTGGTCTTTGCTAGTCATAGCTAGTCATAGCTTGTAGTATCTGCCGGATAGATACTACACTTTGATCTTGTCCCCCGTGCCGCCGAAGCGGGGGGGGGTTATTTATTTGCTTCCCCACTGAGTAAATTAGGCACAAGGCCGTTTTTTAATTTGGAGAGAGAGGGAGGGGGGAGGGAAAGGGGGCACCACTTCCCGAGAGGTGGGAAATGGGAGCTGGATTAGAAACTGTTGGTTTGAAGGGTTTTTTGTATTTATTTGCTTCCCCACGTAGCAAATTAGGCACAAGGCCGTTTTTTAATGTGAAGATGGAGGGAAGGGGGGAGGGAAGGGGGACACCAGCTCCCGAGAGGTGGGAAATGGGAGCTGGATTAGAAACTGTTGGTATGAAGGGTTTTTTGTATGTATTTGCTTCCCCACGTAGCAAATTAGGCACAAGGCTGTTTTTTAATGTGGAGATGGAGGGAAGGGGGGAGGAAAAGGGGGCACCAGCTCCCGAGATGTGGGAAATGGGAGCTGGATTAGAAACTGTTGGTATGAAGGGTTTTTTTGTATTTATTTGCTTCCCCACGTAGCAAATTAGGCACAAGGCCGTTTTTTAATGTGGAGATGGAGGAAAGGGGGGAGGGAAGGGGGGTGGGAAGGGGGACACCAGCTCCCGAGAGGTGGGAAATGGGAGCTGGATTAGAAACTGTTGGTATGAAGGGTTTTTTGTATTTATTTGCTTCCCCACGTAGCAAATTAGGCACAAGGCCGTTTTTTAATGTGGAGATGGAGGGAAGTGGGGAGGCAAAGGGGGCACCAGCTCCCGAGAGGT
Organism: Euprymna scolopes; assembly: GCF_053919585.1. Lineage (NCBI taxonomy): Eukaryota > Metazoa > Mollusca > Cephalopoda > Sepiida > Sepiolidae > Euprymna > Euprymna scolopes. The sequence continues at coordinate 34,978,049 of NC_136512.1, read as the reverse complement.
GGGAAATGGGAGCTGGATTAGAAACTGTTGGTATGAAGATTTTTTTGTATTTATTTGCTTCCCCACGTAGCAAATTAGGCACAAGGCCGTTTTTTAATGTGGAGATGGAGGAAAGGGGGGAGGGAAGGGGGCACAAGCTCCCGAGAGGTGGGAAATGGGAGCTGGATTAGAAACTCTTGGTATGAAGGCTTGCCCCTTCAGGGACCAAGTTTAGATATGTGGGGTTACCCCCACATATGGTTATTGCTAGTCATAGCTGGTCTTTGCTAGTCTTAGCCTAGCAGTATCTGCCGGAACAGATACTACACTTTGATCTTGTCCCCCCGTGCCGCCGAAGCTGGGGGGGGGCTGTGAATTTATTTGCTTCCCCACTGAGCAAATTAGGCACAAGGCCGTTTTTTAATGTGGAGAGAGAGGGAGGGGGGAGGGAAAGCGGGATCCAGCTCCCGAGAGGTTGGAAATGGGAGCTGGATAGTAACTGTGGTCGTAGGGTGATCCCTACCTTGACCAAGTTCAGATATGTGGGGTTACCCCCACATATGGTCTTTGCTAGTCATAGCTGGTCTTTGCTAGTCTTAGCTTTTCAGCATCTGCCGGAACAGATACTACACTTTGATCTTGTCCCCACGTGCCGCCGAAGCGGGGGGGGCTGTATATTTATTTGCTTCCCCACTGAGCAAATTAGGCACAAGGCCGTTTTTTAATGTTGAGATGGAGGGAGGGGGGAGGGAAAGGGGGATCCAGCTCCCGAGAGGTGGGAAATGGGAGCTGGATAGTAACTGTGGTCGTAGGGTGATACCTACCTTGACCAAGTTCAGATATGTGGGGGTAACCCCACATATGGGAAGTGGGAGCTGGATTAGAAACTGTTGGTATAAAGGGTTGCCTCTTCAGTGACCAAGGTCAGATATGTGGGGTTACCCCCACATATGGTCTTTGCTAATCATAGCTGGTCTTTGCTAGTCATTACTTGCAGTATCTGTCGGAACAGATACTACACTTTGATCTTGACCGCCGTGCCGTCGAAGCGGGGGGGGGCGGTCAAGGTGTGTGGAAGGGTGTTCCTTGAGCAAAAAATAAAAAAGGAAAATTGCGAGCGAAAAACAAAGTGGTAGCAGGCAGTCAGGCAGACTTGAACACGTACCGCGATGGAGGAATAGAACGTGAAAAAAAAAACAACAAAAGAAAAAAACGTGACGCATAACCGTAAGTGACGTAGGTTTTAATTAAGGCTAGACAATCGATAAAAGGCTACGGCATTCGAAAATATCGGCGAAAAAAGCAACCCCTCCCTATAGAAAAGTGCCCAGTTGAGGGTTAAAGAATTAATATTTTTGTCCAATTTTTCAGACATTTATCGTCCGAAGAGTCGAGTTTCAAAATGATACTGATCTCGTGAAAATTCGCCGCCCCTATCGAAAGTTTTTGCGAGACATAAAAACATACATATACATACATTTAAACAGACACGTGAGATTTATATAATAACGAATGGCGCTATTATTTTAATAAATCTAACATAGGGAAGAAGCAACCGGAAGTGAAGTCGAAACAGTAACTGTTAAATGGCCAACAATCTATCTGTCTATACTCCTATGAATTCAGTTTTCTTTTTTGCGTATCGATATTCATATTAAAACCCCTCTTTTCTATTAATTTAAAAAGAAAATACCATTTTCTTATATCTTGGTTGTGGAGTTGCATTTATATAGTTAACGATCTAGGTAATTTGCATATTCTTTTAAATATTCATTTTAATTAATCTTTTATTAGTTGCTTCGATTTTTTAATGGGATAATCATCTTTAGTTAACTATTATTATATGTAATTATATTCATGCAGATATTCTACATCATTTATACTTGCATAATATTTGCTAAAAAACTGTATAGTAAACACAAAATTGTTTCCATATATATTTATGCATACGTATATATTTTTGTTAAACAAATCTATCTGCATATCTAAAAAAGTGAATGTGTCTGTGTGTCTATGTGTTTGCCTGTGTACATTTTCCTTCGCAATAACTCTGTAAATTTTTAGTCTACAGACTCGAAATTTGATATACAGTATACTGAGATTTGGGAAAATCTATGTGATCGGTTTTCGGACAGAAATTTGGCTGTTAAGGGGTCAAATTTCAACCATTTGACTTTTGAGAACTCTACCAAACTCCTTCGACAATTTTGGGTCTAAACACTTAAAATTTTAGATATAGATTCCTTGTACATGGATCTAACTTAATAACGCGATTTGAGCCCAAAACAATAAATTTCGAGTCGAGTTTCAAAATGATACCAATCTTGTGAAAATTCGTCGTCTTTGTCGAAAGTTTTTGCGAGACAAATAACACACACATATACATACATACATACATACATGATGATTGCAACGTCTTGTCAGACGAGTGCAACTCTCTCAGTCACTGAAAGTCCATGAGCCCGAAAATAACCTTTTTTTTTTAGTCCTGCCAGCGAATTCACACGCTCAAGCAGACATGACATTGAAGACGGCCCTTGGCACACACACACACACACACACACACACACACACACACACACACACACACACACACACACACACACACACACACACACACACACACACACATATATATATATACATATACATACATACATACACATACATACCCATAAACACACATGCACACATCCATATATTCATGCATACACAATACATATAACACATACATACAAACATATACATACACACAAGCATACACATATACATATATATGCATAAACATATATACTATCATATACAAATACATACAAACATATACATACATATTCACATACATATACGTACACATGTATGCACATATACATACATACACATAAAGTTACCTACATATACGTACACATACATATATATGCATCTATACGCATACATATATATGCATATATGATGATTGCAACGTATTGTCAGACGAGTGCCACTCCCTCAGACATTAAAAATCCATGAGCCCAAATGTCTGAGGGAGTATCTATACAAATATGATGTTACAGAGTCTTAGCTTTGTACGACAGCTAAGTCTCCCTCTCTCTCGGTTCAAAATGTTGAGATCCACTAACAAGCAAGAGCAAGATAGCCAGCAACAAATGAAACTGCAGACCAGCTTAATGCGGGTACTGGTCTTCCAGTTCATTCGCCCTTTGGAAGGTCTTGTTTTTAATCCTTCAGGGAGACTAGCCGCCCTCCTCACCAAACAAGTCTGGTGGGGGAACCAGTTTAGTCGCCGGTGACCCGACCATGAGGCAGGTAGTACTGGGTTACATGGTGCCAGTAACATATGACTTGACCTAACATTATATACATACATATACATATGCATACACACAAATATATATACGTATATACATGCAAACACACATAAACATGTATACACATTAATAAATAAATAAAAATATGTACACACATACATATATACATACATATACAAATAGATATATGTACACATACATACACTGGTACATATATTAACATACATACATACACACATACATACATACATACATTCATACATACATACATACACACATGCATATATAGAATGATGGCAGATAAATTATTACATGCTTCCAGCATTTCAGGGCTACACACATGAACCCTTTTTTTTTTTAAAGACAAATGCCTGAGGTATTATCTATACAAAGATGATGTTACAGAGTTTTAGCTTTGTACGGCAGCTAAGTCTCTCTCTCGGCTCAAAATGTCGAGATCCAGCAACAAGCATGAGTAAGATAGCCAGCAACAAATCAAACTGCAGACCAGCTTAATGCCGGTACTGGCCTCCCGCTTTAGGAATTTTTTGATTTTTTAAATCAGAGATTTGCTTCACTCAGAGGGGTTTCCCTGTTAAGACATACATACATACATATATACATACATATATACATATATATATATACATACATACATATACATATATATACACATACATATATATATATATATACATATATATACATATATACATATACACATATATGTATATATACATATATATACATATATATATACACACATATATATATGATGATTGCAACGTTTTGTCAGACGAGTGCCACGCCCTCAAAAACCTAAAAGTCCATGAGCTAAAAAATGACTTTCATCGCCACAGTTCCATTTTAATAGTCTGACGGAGTATCCATACAGAGATGATGTTACAGAGTCTTAGCTTTGTACCACAGCTGTCTCTTTCTAAGTTCAAAATGTTGAGAACCAACAACAAGCAAGAGCAGGATAGCCAGTAACAAGTTAAACTGCAGACCAGCTTAATGCGGGTACTGGTGTCCCGCTTTATAGTTTTTTTTAAATCAGAGATTTGCTTCTCTTAGAAAGGTTGCCTTCACCATGGCTTACGGGAGCCCTCTCCAGCCAAACAAACATATACATACACACAAACACACATATATACATATATATACATACATACATATATATACATATACATATATATACATATACATATACACATACATACATATATACATATGCACATATGCATATACACATATATACATATATATACATATATATATATGCATACATATACAAACATATACATATGCATACATATATATATACATATATACATATACATACACATATACATATACACACAAACATATATATATACATATATATACATACATATATACATACACACATATATACATATACATATACATACGCATATATATATACATATACATATACACATATACATATATACATATATATACACATATCTACATATATATATACATATACACATATATATACATACACATACACATATATACATACACACATATACATATGCATATATATACGTATATATACATATACATATATACATACATATATACATATACATACATATATATACACATATACATATATACATATATATATACGTATATATATGCATATATATACATATATATACACATACACATACATATACATATATATGATGATGATGATGATGATGATTGAAACGTCTTGTCAGACGAGTGCCACTCCCTCAGGTACTGAAAGTCCATGAGCCGAAAATGACTTTAGTCCTGCCAGCAAGATTCACACGTACAAGCAAACATGACACTGAAGACGCTCACTGGTGTATAAACATATATATACATGCACGCTTGCATACGTATATACACATGCATACACATACACACATACAAATAACCAAAATATATTCATACATACGTACGCATTACATATATGCATACATAGACATACTTATACATACATACACATACACAAGACGGTCATTAGCATACATATATATATAAACGCAAATATACATATCTACACATACACACATTCATATCTGTAAGCATACACACATATATACATACACCATGAATAATACACATACATACGTATACAAACACACATGCAGATATACATACATACATACATACACATATACAAAATACATACACACATATACATACATATACTCATACGTACACATATGCACATACATATATACATACACTTACCTACATATACATACACGTACATAGATATGCACTCATACACATATACATACATACGCATACATACATACACATATATATGCATACATACACATGCATACATCTACATACATCTACATACATACACACATGCATAAACACACATACATACGCCTATACACATACATGCACATACATACATACACACAAACATTTATACACATACATATACACATAGATATACACACATATACATAAAGATACATACACATATACATAGATACATATAATGATGGCAGATCCATTATTACATGCTCCCAGCGTTTCAGATCTACACACGTAACAACATTTCCATAGCAATAGGACCATTTTTTTTAATAGACAAATGCCTGAGGGAGTATCTATACCTGATGGTGTTACAGAGTTTTAGCTTGTACGATAGCTAAATCTCTCTCTTGGTTCAAAATGTTGACATCCAGCAACAAGCAAGAGAAAGATAACCAGCAACAAGTCATACTGCAGACCAGCTTAACCCGGGTACTGGTCTCCCGCTTTATGTTATTTCACCCAGAGATTTGCTTCTCCTAAAGGGGTTGCCTTCACCACGGTTTACGGGAGCCCACTCCATCTCGCATACACATGAAAATAAACACATGCGTACATACAAATGTACGCCAACATACGTATGCTTGTGCACACGCGTACAAACATAATCACGTAGAGGTACACATATACGCATATACACACATGATCACACATACGTACACACACACATATACATGCAAAATACACATGAATAAATAGTCCAAAAGTCATAAATGGTAAGTGATCAGCACATAATTTTCCAAACAAATCAACGTATAAACCGACGAGAAAACAGTCCAACTGAAAACGATTTAAAGACGCTTGGATTTTTTTTTAAATAGAGTTTGTTTTAAACTCATTCTTCTGTAGCACATGACAATAATATAAAAAAAAACTCGCACATAATTTTCCAAACAAATAAACCTACAATCGACGAGAAAACAGTCCAACTGAAAACGATTTAAAGACGATTGGATTTTTTTTTAAAACAAAGTTTGTTTAAGACACATTCTTCTGTAGCACATAACAATAATATAAACAAACTCGCACATCATTTTCCAAGTAAATCAACGTGCAACTCGTCGGTTGTACATATATATATACATACATATATATATATACATATATAAATACATATATATACATACATATATATACATATATATATGTACACATATATACATATATATATGTACATATATATGTATATATGTACATGTATATATACATATATATACATATATATACATATGTACATATATATATATATACATATATACATATATATGCATATACATATATATACATATATATACACATATACATATACACATATATACATATATATACATATATACACATATACATATATATATACATATACACATATATACATATATATATATACATATGTACACATATATACATATATATATACATATGTACACATATATACATATATATACATATATACACATATACATATGTATACATATATATACACATATATGTATACATATATATACATATATACACATATATATATACACATATATATACACATACATATATGCACATATATATACATATATATACACATATATACACATATATATATACATATATATACACATATATATATACATACACATGCACATATATATACACATATATACATATATATACACATATATACATATATACATATACATGTATACATATATATATACACATATATATATACATACATATATAAACATATATACACATACACACATATATACATATATATACACACATATATATACACATACATATACATACATATATGTACATATACACATACACACATACGTGTATATATATGTGTCTATGTATATATATGTGTGTATACGTACATATATATGTATATATATATGCATATATATATGTGTAGATACATATATGTATATATATACACATGTATATATGATGATTGCAACGTCTTGTCAGACGAGTGCCACTCCCCCAGACATTTAAAATCCATGAGCCCAAATGCCTGAGGGAGTATCTATACAAATATGATGTTACAGAGTCTTAGCTTTGTACGACAGCTAAGTCTCTCTCTCGGTTCATACATGTATAAATATATATATGTATGTATATATGTATATATATATGTATAGATATATATATGTATATATATATGTATAGATATATATGTGTATATATATGTATAGATATATATATATATATGTATATATATATATGTAAATATATATGCATAGATATATATATATGCATGTACACATATGTATATATATATATATATGTACACATATGTTTATATATGTATGTGTATATGTGTGTGTATGGATATATATGCATATATGTATATGTATATATATGTGTATATACATGTACATATATACATATATATCTATACATATATATGATGATTGCGACGTCTTCTCAGACAAGTGCCACTCCGTCAGACATTTAAAATCCATGAGCCCAAATGTCCAAGGGAGTATCTATACAAATATGATGTTACAGAGTCTTATCTTTGTACGACAGCTAAGTCTCTCTCTCTCACTGTTCAAAATGTTGAGATCCAGCAACAAGCAAGAGCAAGATAGCCAACAACAAATTAAACTGCAGACCAGCTTAATGCGGGTACCGGTCTTCCGCTTTATGGTTTTTTAAATCAGAGATTTGCTTCTCCTAGAAAGGTTGCCTTCACCACGGCTTACGGGAGCCCTCTCTACCCTAATACACATATACACACACAAATATACACGGTGCTAGTTGGCCGTTGAGCCAGAAAAAGAGTTCATTTCAGGTCATGTCATATGCTACTGGTACCATGTAACCCAGTACTACCTGCCTCATGGTCGGGTCACCAGCGACTAAACTGGTTCCCCCACCAGACTTGTTTGGTGAGGAGGGCGGCTAGTCTCCCTGAAGGATTAAAAACAAGATCTTCCAAATGGCGAATACATATATATACACACATACATACATACGTACATACATACATAATAATTGCAACGTTTTGTCAGACGAGTGCCACTCCCTCAGTCCTTGAGCCCAAAAATGACTTTTTTTTTAGTACTACCGGTGAATTCACACGCCCAAGTAGGCATAGTACTGAAGATGCTCATTGAGATCAATTATTACATGCTTCCATCATTTCAAGCCTCCACGCCACAGGACCATATATATATAGACAAATGCCTGAGGGAGTATCTCTACACACATGATGTTACAGAGTCTTTGCTTGGTACGACAGCAAAGTTTCTCTCAGTTCAAAATGTTGAGATCCAGCAACAAGCAAGAGCAAGGTAACCATCAACAAGTTAAACTGCAGACCAGCTTAATGCGGGTACTGGTCTCCCGCTTTATGGTTTTTTTAAATCAGAAATTTGCTTCTCCTAGAAAGGTTGCCTTCACCACCGCTTACAGGAGTCCTCTCCACCCCAACACACACAAACACGCACGGTGCTAGTTGGCCGTTGACCCCGAAAAGCGTTCATTCGCCCTGTGGAAGGTCTTGTCTTTAATCCTTCAGAGAGACTAGCCACCCTCCTCACCAAACAAGTCTGGTGGGGGCACAAGTTTAGTCGCCGGTGATCCGACCGTGAGGCAGGTAGTACTGGGTTACATGGTACCAGTAGCATATGACATGACCTGACATACATGCATACATACATACATACATACATACATACATACATTTAAACAGACAGGTGAGATTTATATCATAGAAGATGACGCTATTATTTTTTAAAAAATCTTACATGGGAGAGAAGCAACCGGAAGTGAAGTCGAAACAGTAACTGTTAAATGGCCAACAATCTATCTATATATCGATAAAAGTGAACGTGTCTGTCTGTCTGTCTGTCTGTGTGTCTGTGTACATTTCGCTTCGCAATAACTCTGTCAATTTTTAGTCTACAGACTCGAAATTTGCTATACAGGGTACTGAGATTTGCGAAAATTGATGTGATCGGTTTTCAATCAGAAATTTGGCTGTTAAGGGGTCAAAGTTGAACGATTTGACCTTTGAGAACTTTACCAAACTCCTCCGACAATTTTGGGTCTAAACACTTGAAATTTTAGATATAGTTTCCTTGGACATGGATCTAACTTAATAACTTGATTTGAGCTCAAAGCACTAAATGTTAAAGGGTCATAATAGGGGTCAAAGTTTAAAAAAAACTTATCTCTGCGGTCTCTTCCAAATTACTCAAACAATTTCTGGTCTAAGCATTTGACATTTTACATGAAAGGTATTCAAAGATAGGGCAAGCTTTTTAATCGGTTTGGGTCGAAAAGTTTTAGTCACCAATATATAAATGTATGTATGTATGTCTGCATGTCTGCCTAAAACTTTCAACAGAGGCGACGAATTTTTACAAGATTAGTATCGTTTTGAAGTTTGACCTTTCAGACGACAAATATCGAAAAATTGGCTAAAAACTTCACCTTCAACTGGGTACTTTTTTACAGCGGGGGTCGCTTTTATCGCCGATAGTTTTGAAAGTCATTCTCTTGTTTCGATTGTCTTGCCTTAATTTAAACATATGTAGCTTCTGGTTTGGCGTAACAGCAAAGACGCCAGGGTTTCTTTCCCTCGTTCTTTTCCTCTTTCGCGGTACGGGTTCGAGCCTGCCTTCCTACTACCCCTTTTTTTTTGCTCAACATACACATCCAAACACCCGGGCAACGCCGGGCTGAAATGTTAGTATATCTATAAAAGTGAAAGTGTGTGTGTGTGTGTGTGTGTGTGTGTGTGTCTGTCTTTGTGCATTTCCCTACACAATAACCTTTTTTTAGTCTACAGATTCGAAATTTAATTTACAAGGTACAGAGATTTGGAAACATTTTTGTAATCCGTTTTCAGCCAGAAATTTGGCTTTTTAGGGGTCAAAGTTAAACGATTTGACCGTTGAAAACTCTACCAAACTCCTCCGCCAATTTTGGGTATAAACAATTGAAATTTTTGATATAGGTTCCTTGGATCTAACTTAATAATTTAATTTGAGACCAACACAATAAATGTTAAGGGGTCATAATAGGGGTCAAACTTAAAAAAATACTTCTGTGGTCTCTACCAAATTACTCAATTTCTGGTCTAAACATTTGAAATTTGACATAAAGGGTATTCAGAGATAGAGCAAGCCTTTTAATCGGTTTAGGTCCAAAATTTCGAGCTACCAATATATAAATGTATACATGCATGTTTGCATGTCTGCCTAAAACTTTCGACAGAGGCGATGGATTTTCACAAGATCAGTATCGTTTTGAAGCGCGACACTTTAGACAACAAATACCGAAGAATTGGCTAAAAACATTAATTTCTTCACCCTCAACTGGGCACTTTTCTACAGGGACGGGTCGCTTTTTTTCGAGGTATAATGCTGTCCCGCCGATGATATCCGACTATTTCCGATGTTATTTAAAGATTGTTAAACTTTCTTGAATTATATAGAGAAACACTGCTTACCTGTTGTGTAGTTAATAGATTCGATATTTCTACATTAGAAAACATCGATTAATGAAAATGTAAGGAAATATTTAGAAGCCAAATTAGAGCTGAGTCTGGTCTTCGCGCTTATTAAAGCTAACAGAATATTTTCGTCGCTATTTATTTGCTTCTACAAGGATAAGACTTTTAACAAATTCTCATTCTAAAAAGATTTCTCATTCACTGACCAACAAAAGACCTGATGCCACACACTGAGTGTGAGTTTACCAACAAAAACAAGTGGTAAACGTTAAAAGTTGCTGTCAGAGAAGAATGCATTAAAATTGGTTTCATGTTATATATTATGAAATAAGGAATCATTTCCCTTTAAAATCCGATTAGTATTACGCACGTAAAACTGAGAAAAGAACGCTTAAATGTGCCAACATTATGTGAATGAGCTAAATCAAAACAACATGGCCACCAAGTTTGACCCGATGTTGTGTTTATCTAAAAACGAATCTTGGAGTTTTACTCTAAATGATTCATCATTTAATAATATTATTATTAATAATTTAAATGAATAAAATTTAACAAAAACATGAAATCTTTTTAATGCCTATCCTGAATTTTTGCATGTTCTTCTCTGATCTTGACCTTAATGTTTACTAAACAGGTTTGAGTAGCTGGACAGCACTACTGCCAAATGAAAAGAAAGGCGCCTTCTTTCTTTCACTAATCTGTGGGTGACTGTGGCATGATCGAGAACCCACTTAGTCCCCCCCCGATCAGTGTAACGAAAGCAGGTGCCTGGTGTAAAAGGGAAGCAATCAGAAATAATTCTGTTGATGGTTTCGTATTCCGTTGTGCTAAACAGAAGATACCTCTGGATACAATGGTCGCGACAATCGCCCAGTATAGGCACTGCTCGGGCAGAAAGAAACTGCAACCTATTGTCCGTACAACTGCAAAGAAAGCTATGGCAAGAGATAAAACTCTTTACTTTAGAAACAGGGGTCTGAATCAGAACACGTGGCTCGATAAGGAATTAAACATAACGTAACATTCGGCCGTAGCCGAGCTTGAACTCACTACACGAGTTTGTAGCGTAATTCAAATATTATCCGTAGCTGAATACTTGATGCTCCGCTAGGGCTATCAAGGGTATTTTTATCGTGACGCCTTCACTAGAAGGGTTGCCTTCCACCGCTTAAGAGAAGCCCATCTACCCCCGAGAGAAGGACTGACCGCGCCATTCCCAACTTGGTATTTTACCTCGCGGTAAAGAGGTAAGGAGGATTGCCATGATAGACAAGTGGCACCTGATGGTTATCAAACTACTCTCCGACAAATAATAACGTGAAAGATTGTGTGCAGAAGAAGCAGAGGACGACAGCAGGAAAGATACGCTAACAGTCCTAACACCTGGGCAATATAAAAAATAATGAGCAACAATGAATTCATGAATGTCTCAACGGAGAGAGATCGATGGGGAGCCATAGTCATCAATGTCTGTATCAGGCAGGACACCACATGAACGAATTTAAACAGGCTCAGATCACGGTGTAGTCTCTGAGCGAATATTTTGAACCGTGGAATGGTAAACAGGTCTACGACTTAAAAATAACCCTGACCGTCGAAACGCGCTCACCTTCCTTCACCCACACATTTATGTCACATCCTACTTGAGTGAGGTGTGACTGAGGTGTAAATACCAACAACTCGTTAACCATCGCCCGACGGCAAGTGCTCGAACTTGTCTCTGCTTGCCTGTGCACCATTGCGCGTACGCGTTATTTTTTGTTTCTGTTGTTGCAGCAATTATCAAGGTATTCTTTATGGTTTCCATTTTGTAAGCGAACGTGTTACATATTTTCTTAAGACCCAATTCAATCGTATGACCATTACATGTCTGTACTTGCAAAATCTGCGACGAGCGATCGAACCGCACTGGAACAATGCAGACTTCTTTATATCCGGTTTCTGGTGTTGGTTTAATTGTGTGTTTTGAAATACACGTTCCACGACTCACCCACTCAGTCCCAATTCACCCGGATAACTGGCTGCCTCACTCACACAATAATGAATTAGATTAAACGTTTTTAGTCAGTTGAATTAATATAAGATAGGAAACGATTTCGATTGGTGAGGGTGCGGTAAAAATTGAGAGAAGAAGAAAAAGAAAGAACTAGAAAGGAAATACGCATGATGATGATGATGATGATAATAATAATAATAATAATAATAATAATAATAAGAAGAAGAAGAAGAAGAAATTAGACAGACAAAAAAAAAGAAAAACGGATAATAATAATAATAATAATAATAATAATAAGAAGAAGAAGAAGAAGAAGAAGAAGAAGAAATTAGACAGACAAAAAAAAGAAAAACGGATAATAATAATAATAATAATAATAATAAGAAGAAGAAGAATAAGAAGAAGAAGAAGAAGAAGAAATTAGACAGACAAAAAAAAGAAAAACGGATAATAATAATAATAATAATAATAATAATAATAAGAATAAGAATAAGAAGAAGAAGAAATTAGACAGACAAAAAAAAAAGAAAAACGGATAATAATAATAATAATAATAATAATAATAATAATAATAATAATAATAATAATAATAAATCGCGGACCAGACAAACTGCTGCAGAGGCAAAACATGAAAAGCCACATGGAACCAAGAACATTGAAGTCGCATATCTATAAGTTCTCTAACCCATCAGAAAAGAATAAGAGACCCTGTATGGTGGTGAGGACTAGTGCTTTTTTATGCAGATATCTAACATCTATGTAATTATCGAACAATTTTAAAGAAAAGATAAAAGAACAGAATAAAGAGAAAAAGAAGTAAGATAAGGAAAAAAAAAACGAAGAAAAAAATAAAGTAATGAAACGAAAGAAAAAGAAGGGGAATAAAACAAAGAATAGTAGAAGTAAACGAAGAAAAAGAAAATAAGGAAACGAAGAAGAAAAAAAATAAAAAATAAAAATAGCCGAAAAAAGGAAACGAAGATGCAAAATAAATGAAAGCAGAAAAAACGAAGAAGATAAATACATATAAAGAAAAGAGATGAAGAGGAACATTACAAAAGGGAAGAAGAATAGAAAAAATAAAAGAAGAAAAAGACAGAGAAGAACAAATAAAAATCAAAATCAGAGAATGAAAAAAAAACATAGAAAAAGGAATTAAAAGATAATAAAACAAAAATAAGAGAAGATATTATAAAAAAAGGAAAAAAAAAGATTTTCAGATTTTAATAACTTTCAAATTGAACGTCTGACTGCAATTTTGATAAACTGCCAAAGACAAAATTTGACACGAAGATTTTAGTCATTTAGTCAAATCGAGTTATCGCTCCTGGCAAGCGTATCGATAATATTCACAGGCAACATGAACTGGAACAAATACATTGAACACATTGCAAAGCCTCTACAAAGAAGGTGGTTTCCCTTTACCTTGCTAGAAAATTACTCCCACTTGATAGTAATCTGTATCTCTATAAAGACACCATTCACCATGCATGGAGTATTGTTGCCACATCTGGGTTGGTGCATCCACCGCTAGTCTCTTCCACTTAGATAGAAAAGTCTCCAATCTGATAGGCCTCGTACTATCAACGAAGCTCCAAGCTTTGTCCAACCTTGCAATATTACATCCATAAAATCCCACTCCTTCACTGTAGAGGTTCCTAGATGTCGAAAAGGCTTCTACTCAAATAGCTTCCCTCCACCACTGGACTTATAGACTATAACTCCTGCTTCCTTATATGTAGAAGCTTAAATGTAGCGTAAACCGACACCTCGATCATCTCCTTTTACAAAGTCTCATCTAAGCATAGTCACAAATAGTAGCCTCTTATGACCAAGTAGCAATATGGATTATTTGAGGTCAACAAGAGTAAAGAGTTTTTAAAAAATGGTACTCGATATCGACTAATTCAAAAGTTACAACATTTTATTCGTAGTTACTGAGAATGTTTATCTCACGAAGCCGCGCATATTGTTTATAAAAGCACAGCTATGAGTGTGTTAACAAAACTAGACGTCAATTTGATTTGTTGTTGTAATCTAGAGTAGTCAGATATCAAGAGCGAGATTATAAAAAATAACACTTCACGGTTGCTTTGATATGATTTCTTGTGATAAGGTTCCATCCTTATGCGGGTGACACTCAAAATACAATTGTGAATTACTTAGGACTTCTACCCAGTCATGGCTGACGGGTCGAGAGCCATAACTGGGTAGAAATCCCAAGTAATTGGATTAAATAGAAGGTTTTGTTTGAAATTCCATACAGATTGCTGAATTTGACAAAAAGATTCTCGGCTTTACCAAGATATACAGAAAGGTTATATCGATCGAAATGGTGTGAAAATAACACTTAATATGAGATTAGTAGCCCGAAGAATATTACGTAGAAGATTGAAGTGGAATTGAATTATTTAAGCAGGCGGATCAACAAGTGCTTATTAAGATTTAATTTGAAGACGCCCATGCTGTAGTCGATTGGAAAGTAGGCTCGTAGTATCCTGTTGCACGTCCGGAAAAAAAAACACTTTGTCAATGGAAGTTGCTTTTTGCTAAGGAAAGAGAGAAAGAGAGAGAGAGAGAGGGAGAGAGAGACAGAGAGAGAGAAAGAGAAAGAGAGAGATTCTCCACTTTGGTTGAAGAAGACGAGTTCTTGCTGTAACTATTTTTTCTGAGGTGTTACCAAATGTTGGAACTTAGTCTAGAATCTAGCATGAACATAACGACACAGCAGAGAGAGGCGTGTAACATCTTTTCTGTGTGAAAGGGAGTGTAGGGACAAGAAGAGAGCATTTCCCACTAGATTTCGGAGTCGATTTTGTACTCTGTGAGGTAGAAAAAGGTGCTTCATGCATCGCCTTCCCAGATATAACTGAATACTCCATTTTGGGACGTATGTCGCTCATACAGTTAGAGGACTGCGTCGGGCTGAGGAACTTTCTGGATCAATAGAATGATCCAACAATTTTTTTCCAGCAGCCGTAGCAACAGGTTTGTAAGTTTTCATTTCAAGTTTGAAATGATAGTCAGTCCCAGAAACTTTTCAAAGAACTTGGGAAAAGTGAAGCTCCGGGCGTTGGTAGTGGAAAGAGAAAATCTTGGTTACAAGTAACAAACCACTTTTTCCCCATTGCACCACGTTCTCCGAGTCAGAAGAGAGAGGGAGAGAAAAAGAGAAAGAGAAAGGGGTCGTAAAGGTCTTGACTATCAGTGCACTGCGAAGTGTTTTAATAAATAGTTATTTTCTTTGCGTAGATATGAATGAATGGCCTCAGAATAGTATTTGGAAGAGCATTTATGAAAAAAGTCTTTAACTCGAAATGGATTCTTAAGGCACACAAAAATTGATGCTATATGCTTCGGATTTTTCCTGTCAACATTTTACTTTATAGTCCTATAAGAAAGATAGGACGAGAAGATATTTTTTCAGATATTCCATAACAAAAAAACTCTCGTAGTGTAGCAAACCTTTGTACCAGACGCTATCGAAGGCCATTGACATATCAAGAGTTATAGCTTTAAAAACGTAGTTCTGTCGATAGATTAACTGCTCTCCTACGATATCACAATTGGTACGTCAGCTGGGGATTTTTCAGGACATAATTCGTATTGCTTGTAATGGTTTCGTAGAGGTGGTCAACATAATCATGTTGACACTCCGGTTTCCATTAAGTCATTGAGTTTAAGCAACGTTGAGCCTAGTCTGTATTAAAATGGATGACCAATTCGGAATTCAAGGTGCTGTATGTTCTCTCCGCTTATCTCAGCATTGTTTCCAGTCATCCTGGACATCACCTTGCCACTAGACTCAAGCAGTGTCGTTTTAAGAGAGGTGTGATTCAGGATTGCGCAAACCTTGCCTCACAATTATACACACAGATATCCTTACAGGGGGTATCCATTGTCTCTTGAGACTAAACGGATGCATCAATTGGCAGATACTTTATTGATTACAGATTGAAAAGTTACTCATAACGCAAAGGAAACTGGTCGGTCTATACCATGATATAGAGTATTATTCTTCAGTATTTTTAAATAGCTGGCAGACCAATGAAGTCTTCTAGGGTGATAGAAAGCACTACTCCTTTATGCAACGATTAAACAACTTTGTAAGGGTAGGAGCTAGTGCAAATTTGCAGATTTTTTTTATTACTATGAACGGAAAGTTGCTGGAACTAATTTCCTTGTTAGTACTTAATGAGTTTTACGATATCAAGAGCAGTTATTCCGATATCTCATAGAGTTGGTGGCCTTCGTCGGAAAGGGAGCAGAGTATTGCTGACACGTCTTGGTAAGTGATGTGCTAAGGTTCTTAGAGTATATAACTATTGTTGTAACCGAATTAAAAAAAAATGTCCATTTAACACCTGATTCATGGCAAAGATGGAGTAACTTGTCTTCATCTATTTTCATTTTATTTTTCTGGGTGAACTGATTAAACTCATAAGAAACATAACTTCAAACGTACAAAGTTTCAACAATTCTTGACATTTCAGTGAGAAACAATTATTCTCGGTAACTCCTCTAGTAGCTATATCGCTATTGTTTTTATTTGCTTTTTCTTTTTTGCTAATGTGTCGTAACTTATCTAGGTTAAAGTCATTTGGTGAGATGGATAGATTAACTGTTGAATGATGATGAATATGGCGAGAGGATTGAAAATAATGATAATCATCAACAGAGCGTTAATTGCTCTCGACAAAGTTCTTTTAAAATTTTTATCTTTACCAGATGCTGTCGGAACCAGTTGTCTTGTTAGCATCGAAGTTCTCAATGTGATATCACGCACCGTTATTTGATTTTCGCGTAGTTTTATCGGTTATAGTCGGATACGGTGTAGATGGCCTTTGCCGAAAAAGAGTACCATTTGCTGCAAAGTTCTTTTGCAAAATTTTCGCTTCATTAGATGCTGAAGATGTCACCTCTTATATATTAACTAACCTTGGTGCCGGGTATTTGGAGATGTGTATTGAGTAAAAAAAAAAAAAAAAAAAAAAGTGGTAGTAAGCGTACCGCGAAAAGAACGTGAAAAACACGTGACGCCTTTGCTGTAGCGCTAATCGCCAAACCAGAAGTGACGAATATTTAAATTAAGGCTAGTCAATCGAAACGAGGGGTTGACTTTCGAAAATATCGGCGAAAAAAGCAACCCCTCCCTGTAGAAAAGTGCCCAGTTTAAGATGAAGGAATTAATGTGTTTAGCTAATCTTTCGATATTTGATGTTCGAAGGGTCGAGCTTCAAAACGATACTGATCTTGTGAAAATCCGTCGCCACTGTCGAAAGTTTTAGGCAGACATACAAACAAACAAACATTCAAATAGACAGGTGAGATTTATATTATAGAAGATGATAGTTGGGAATGAAGCCTTGCATCTGTTCAAGATCTTTTTTTTTAATTAAAACTCAGGGGATGCAACTCTGGACTGAAGTGGTAGTTCATATCACTCTTTTGTGTTTTCTGTAACTTCTTTGTAGTGGTTTTGTACAGCATGAAAGGAATCGTTGATGTATTTATTTTGCTTCATGGGTGAGAAATATGACACAAGAGTCAGAAAATGGGATTTCAACGTCAGCGCCCTCGTGGAAGAGCACCTTGTCAGACTCCGGTAGAGGCGCTTCAAGCGATTAGCAATTAACTTACCCCTTCTCAAAGATAGAAAGCAAAGCCTGGGAGGTTGGACCTCCTAGAACTGCACAGGACCAGCAATACACTGCAACAAGGAGGTCATTACCAGAATGGCCTAAACCCTGTTGGCTTTGGGACAGAATTGTATCAATTTATATTTTTTAATGCAATTAATATTCCCTTTTCTCACCGTAAGCAAATGATTGTCAGCTAACTATTTTCTTTGAAATAAACAAAATGGAAGTTTTGACATTTTTATTTATTATTATTTTTTGTTGCAATTTTAATCGTCTTTTCGTTCTTAACGTAAAAAAATAATTATCAGCGAAATATCTTATATAAATAAAGATTTTGTTCGTCTGTCCGCCCGTCAAATAATTTTTAACATAATGATTACATTGTGCAATATGGTGTCAAACAATTTAACGATTTTAGAAATGAAGAATATTTAATTTATAGTAAATAATGAATTTCAAACGAATGAATGAGCTATTTGGACTTGCTTATAAATAGCAAATAGAGCAATATCAGCGGCGACAGAATTGGGATTATGAAAAAGCTTCAAAGTTGCGACTAGTGGCCTGATAAAGCTGGGTTAAAAAAAACAGAATTGAACATGTATGCATATATGTAGCCAATAATTTTTGTATGAATAAAAATATACAGCATATACACACATACACACATATAAATATGTGTTAAGGTAGCTTGCCTGAAGCATTGTTTAGCATGTATATAAAGGTAATTTATAGAAAACAATACAATGCACTGATGTAACGGTTAAACAAGAACTAAAAAAAATTAAGAATTGTAGTTACTGTAGAATATGTTTCGAAGTTTCAAGCTTTTTGAATCTGCAACACCGTGAAGCGTCTGATGATGAATATTAGGGAATTGCGGCACGAGAAATCGAACCTGACTAGTGAATTTTAGAATTACTGATACTTAATTCATAAAATAAATAAGAAAGCTTTAAATTACATTTTTTGAAATAAGAAATAAACAGAAAAAAGGGTGAAAGTTTTAAACAGAAACTCATCGCTAAAAATAGGATGGAGGAAACAATAAAGGAAAGTTGAACGGGTCGACATTTAATATGTAGGAATATGGTATTGAATGTCGGGTGACACCGATAATTGACCGGTTCAAACACTTTATACGTTAGGGCAGGTCGATTTTGGAACCCCGGTGAAGCAATGGTAATGATAGTTGGGGTTTGACATAGAAAAGACCTACACGAAATATTTTTCTCAAAATCGTTAACTTTGCTTGAGGAAATGACTTTAAAAGTTAAAAAATTGAAGTGATTAAAAGTTTTTCGGTGAATTGTTAAGAACGTCCCGTCATCAAAACAATCCGTACTGTTAAGAAAATAGAATCATTATTTAGAATAATTTTTAAACTACACTTTTAAATAAAATGAGTGAAGATAATGCATCAATAAAATAAATATTAAGTATAAAGGCAAAATTATGTTTTTTAAATAATAATGACCAAAGTCCGCTTTTTCATTTCAGAAACTATTTTTGGATGGAAACATTTTAGATTTCGCCGTCGCAAAAAACGTTCGTTATTGATATTGGAAATTAACGTTTGTTTATTATTTAATTTGAAAACATTACGATTTAGGCTTAATTATTTCGAAAGGAAAAACGAAAAAGACTTGTTTAAAATATATATTATTATATTTCATGTGTCTGCAGTGAATTTAAACATATTTGTTTTATCTTTTTTTAATTTGTATTTCTATTAGGTTGGCACAAAAGCAATGTCATTTTTTGACGTTCAAATGAACGTCAAAAGCATTATTTTTGCACCAACCTAATATTTCACATCAAATTCTATTTGAAATTTTTATTAAAATATGGTAATACTCCAGTTTTATATTAAAGCAAAAAAAAATAGTCCATACAATTTTATTGTACACATTCTTTACGAAACATAACCACGTACATTTTCAAGTTTTTCTACTTAATAAAAAATACTTTGCAGAAAATTAGCGTCAAATTTTAATTTCTTTTATTTTTAGGGAGTAATCGTTTTCAAGCAGTGTTTTTCTTCTAAAATTATAGTTTTAAAATCAGATAACCCACAAAGTAAACTCCTTTAAAGGTTTTTCGTTATGTGTGCATCTATGCTATTGTGCTAAAATAACTTTGTTATTTAGAAAGTCATTCTTAATATGGAAAGGAGGTTGCATTGTAACTATTCTGTACTTTCACCTAAAAATTTAATGAACAAAAATATCATAAAAATTAAATTTAGCTTGAAAATACTATTAAAATAGCATAATAACATAGATGCACAAGCACTGGTTTTTTAAACTCTAAACACTCGTTTAAAATGGCACAGCTACAGCAAGAATGAATCTCTTCATAGAAAATTCATGTTATCGAAGGCGGAGCTAAAACCTGCTAAAATGTCTAAACTAAACACTACTATGCCTCTGATTTGGTTTGGTCCTCTCTCTTCAATACATCTAATTCAACTCTACAAAGTTGTTCATTATTTCTTATAACTAGACTTTTTTTACGTATGAAACTCGAAGATAACCTCATACAGTTTCCTTCAGCTATAATCCATTTATTTATTTTACTTTTCAGATTAGAATGTCAGTAAAAACACGGCGTTTAGTTTTAACCCGTGGTTCACAAAATTTGCTGGTCCACCTTGTCATTTGGATGAAATAGCATCCCCAACTTCACGACAAATCATCCAGTTTAGTTATTTTCTCGAAAATACTTATCCCCACTAAAAAATAGTGAGATTTCTAAGTTAATTGCAAAGGGAATAATTAGTATTTGGCAAGCAGTTAATCCACAATTGCCCTTGTTAAGGGAAGGTTACATAGGACAGAAGATCAATATATTTTGTTATAAGAGGGCCAAACAAATTGACAGTAAATCTCTTGCAATCAAAGTGAAAAGAATGAAGGAACAGCTAGACAGACTATTTGATATATTTTCTTGTAGCTGTAAACTTTCTGTCTTGAGATGTGATGACTTTGCAGTAAAGTGCAAGACAGAAAATTGTCAAACAAGGCACATAATCTGCACTTGTCCTACTAACAAGGAGGTAGAATTAATTCTATAGATTCACCTGCAATTATATTCCTTTTTTGTGGAAAATAAAATAATATATTGGTATTTATTATGTAATCTGGCTCTATTATTAAACATGCAAATTTTCCAATTTTCAGGTTCCGCTAGAAGAACTGCCATTTACAGCAATTTTAAATTAACTGATGGAACAAAATTTACTGGTCCTTTGGGGAAACTTTGTATCAATAATTATCAAGATTTGTCTCAAGTAGAATTCTAAAAAATTAGTGTCCCTCCCGGTCATCATTATCTGACAGCAGAAGAAACAAATAATTTAAGTGTGAAGACCAGAGGCTACTTTTTCAGTATACTGTTGGCATTTCTTGTGGAGAAGTTAGCTTAGAAAATTGGGCCCTTGAATCAAGGAAGATGGCTAACATAAGCCACAAGATTAATGTGTTTATGGACTAGAGTTGTCTATCCTCAAACACTATGATAAATTAAGCATTTTGGTCAAATTTATCATCCAAGTGTATGCAGTTAGTTGGTTTGAGATCAAAACCGACAACATTTTTTTTAACCAACAACAGTATATTTTAATATGATTCAGAGAACAAAACAGTTAACTGAAATCCAAATTACTGTTTTAAACTGTTCAAAATACAGTGCTTTTGCACTACTTTCGGAAAATATAATATCGATGATAAACTCAGATGAATTGGATGTAAGAGAAGAGGATATTCAAACGATTTTGTCCATTAGGTAAATAAATATTTACCCATTAAATTTTATTAGTTTTCTTAATTTACCCAAACAATAGTTAGTTTTATTCATATTACATCGCAAAAATATTTTTAAAAAATAAGTGTTTTGAAATAATTTTTTGTGTGTGTTCTTTTTTCCAGAAATAGTGAATAACTAAAAAAAAAAGTGAAAAGATTACTGCTATCAATTTTGCAGCTACACACTGGTCAAATTTGATTTTTCTCAAAAAGTTGTATATGAGCAGGAAGCAAGACATAGACACATCATTACAAAGTCATCGTGCAAGCAAATTAGACCTTCATTTTCCTCAAAAGGAAAGTATACAGAACAATTTAGTTCTATTATAACAGTTTATATTATTGCATTTAATAACAAATTAAAATACATGGTTCTGTAACTTGTATCAAGTTGTTATATTGTGTAATACATCTCCACATATCTTTTTGAATTGTGAAATTTAAAAGACTTAGTTGCTAATTAGCTTTTTTTTTTACAATTTTTGTTTAATCAATGCAGTAAAAGTTGCTAGGTGTGATTCATAATTAAAATTATAATTCTTGTATTTATTTTTCTTTCAATGTATTCCATATAAATATATCAATTTCAATTGAATATTTTATAAAAATAGTGAAATTTCAAAGTCAGTGTTGTGTAAAATGCTATGAAAATGAAGGATTTCTCAGCATTTTTCTACACGATTTTTTAAATGAAATGCTCAATTTTCTGTTCAAGATAGGAATCTAATTTTTGGTATATGTTCTTATCACATCAAATCCCAACTATCATCACCAGTGCCATGTTGATTTTCTGAAAAAAAGTTGCTAATTGACCTGCCCTATTGATACGTATGAATTGAAAATCAATCTCTAACCGGCGCTGGCAAATTTGTATATAAACACGGCAAGTTGCGAAGTCGTGTGATCTTCCCTTTTCTGTTTGCTGAGGTTGAAACGTCGAGCTGACAGACCCCCGGTAGAAACATGACTGACGTCATATAAAGCAGTAGAAACCTTTCTGGACGAGAGGCTGAACGTGTCGAATCTCGTATCGACAGAAGAAGTGAGCCGCGCTCAACTACCAAACTTAGAAAATCAGACATTCAAAGTATTCAACACTCAACTGTTATACATTTATGAAACAAGTAATGAGTGTTTTATTTTTGCTTTTATAATACACTTAGACTTTTTATTATAACAAGTCGTCTGTCTTTTTTTCTTCTTATGACGTCACCAGTCTGATTGTAGTGACTTGCTGGAGAAGATCAGACTTCCTTTTCAGTGCGTGTTGACTTGGATCGAAGACACAACGTGTGCAAGTAGGCACCCATACGACAACAAGGAGCCGTGATCCAGAAGGGCCAACTACTTTCCTAGCAGGGACAGCCGGCCAGACGGGAAGAAACATCATAATATATTTTTTATTCTATTATTATTTTATTTATTGTTTTAATTTGTTTTAGTTCATGTTTATCTGTTACATCTATGCAGTTGCTTTCTATGAATTACCATACCCCCCCACATATATATATATATATATATATATATATATATATATATATATATATATATATATATATATGGGGGAGTATTTGTGTGTGTACTGTCCTTGGTTAGTAAAGGAAAATCCGTTTACGCTGAGACAATTTTTATTATTTATGTAAGTCCCAATCCTGAATGCCAATTTATAGGAGTTGGATTTTATCCACAATAATAATAAAAAAAAACGAACTTGTATTTAACGCTGCCCGGTCTCTTTCTCCCTCTTCTCTTCCCCCTCTCTCTCTATCTTTCTCTCTCTCTCTTTCGGTGTTTCGATTTGTAGTTATTAATAACTAAGATCTTATCAGGCGAAAAATCTGTCTTTTCATTTAAAAGGAAGAGCTCAACATAAAGTTAAAAACGAAAAATAGGTTCAAACGTTAAAAAGAAGGCATAAAATTTTCGCAAAAGCATCCAGGAAGCAAAGATGTTATCTAGTATTTTTAATTTCTATCTTCATTCTCCTTTTTAAATTTTAATATTAATGTTAATTTTTAATTTATTATATATTTTTGTACGTTTATTGCATGTTATTGTGTCTTTATCTTTATTAATAATGATGATAATAATAATAATAATAGTAATAATAATAATAATAATAATAACATTAATAATAACAATTGTTATTATTATTTTATATTTCTACACCATGTTTTTTATATTTCAACATATATATTTTTTCTTCTGTATATTTATTCCTATTATTCCTATTATCTTACTGTCTAATATATATATATATATATATATATATATATATATATATATATATATATATATATATATATAAATGAAACGTCTGGTTTGCTACTTTTTGAACAACTAAAAAACCACCGAACCGATTGCTTCGAGATTTTGGTATAGTATTTTCAGTTTACTTAGGCGTGTTCTTATATATTTCTTTTTAATTACAACATTATACTTAATTTTTATTTAATAAATTAGGTGGTTTTACTTGTTACGATCTTGCCATTTTTTTTATTTGGGAAATAATCACATCACCGCCCACCGTCATGTGAATCACTAAAAGGAACTTCTCGTCTCGCTTCATAATGTGTTTACAATATGGGTAAAATCACGTGATTATTGAAAATGTAATAATGTGATTAAAATTTAATTTAAATTAACCACATGTGGTCGTTTTCCTGTCAAATATTCACCGAAAATGTCGACATATCCAATGTGAACGGCGAGTTGGACTTATGTTAAAAAAAATATTAAAAAGATAATTTATTTTTTCGTTTAAAATTAAATTATTTCATTTTTGTTAATACAAAAAAAATTATTTCATTTTTGTTAATACAAAAAAAATTATTTCATTTTTGTTAATACAAAAAAATATCAATCCTAAATAAATACAGTACGATTGTTGAATGTTATTCTTTCGATCAAATTCGTTTTTAGGGGTACAATTAAAAAAAAACGATCAAAAAGGAACGAAAAAAGGCGGGCATTAGCGAGAAACATTTTTTTTTAACTTTTCACGTGAAGGTTTATTTTTCAATTATTACGTTGTACTAAATTGAAGACGAAATTTATTGAATACTGAACCCTCACGTGAAGTTAAAAAAATTTTCTTTCAGATTTTTTATGACCTGTAACTTATGTCTGTAATAAGAGGAAAAAAGTTTTTAAAAAAAAGTGAAAATTGTGGAATTTAGGGGAGGGGGATCTCTTCAACGCTCACCTCCCCCCCCCCAAAAAAATCGAAAAGAACCTCTCTCAACCATACGGGCAATAATTTTATTTCGTGCTTCCAATAAGGGGATAGATTTACTAGGACTTTGTATTAGAAACTGGGCACCCCTTTAAAAAAATTAATTATTGAAGTTTTTGCATTTTGGTTAAATTTGTTAGTTTGCAATCGCTGATAATCTACTAAAAAAAATTGATAAAAAAAGACGAAATTAGGAAGAATGGTACTCTTCCAGAATATGACCTGAATCCTCGGGTCCAATTATGGTTAGGGCTAAACCAGAAATTATCGGATTAAGCCGAGCGTTCTTCAAATGTTGTAACATTAAATCGAGATTCTTTTTGTATAATTAATGGGGGTGTGACAAAAAATAATTTGTACATTTTCTTGAAAATAAAAAGAAATTCTGTATTTTCACCTAACAATTTACAGTTTTCATACAAAGCATTCATCTTTTCTTATAATAAAAAATCTATTTGCAAAGAGAAACGTTTATGACAATTTTCTTTAAAAAAGTGTAAGTTTTCTTGGAAAAAACTTTCACCTAACAATTTACGATAAAAAAGCATTTATTTATAAAACAATTGCGAAAATATAATAAAAGTAACTAAACAATAGAAAATGTTACTTTTCTGGAAAAAAAATATATCCAATAAATTTGCAGTAGGTTTTTATTATTTTATTGTATTTCTATTTTTTTCCAGTTTTTTTTTACACAGTGATCACCACTTATCAAGGCCCGGAAGCCACTCAGGGATAAGGGTTATTGCAAGTACATTACGTTAGTGTGGAGATTTGATGAAGTGTTTACTTAATGGGGCGGTTCATTAGGAATTTGTTAACATTGGACTTGACCACATCCAAGTTGTAGTCCGGCAGGAAGCAGGCAGACGGAACAGAGTTCCACAGGCGTGCAGTTCTAAGAAAGAAGCTTTGTTCATGGAATACGCGTTTTGATTTAGGCACAGATATAGAGTGGGGGAAAATTTTCACAGTGGATTCAGCTAGACGGGTGTTTTTCGTGAAAGATTGGCGAGGGGAGACCAGAGATTGGAGTTCAGACGAGCACCTGCCATGGAAATAACGATAAAACAAGGATAGGCTTGCAACGTCTCTTCTGTGGGAGAGAGGTTGCAGGGTAGAGAAAAGGGCATCCCCCACTAAGCCACGAAGTCTATTTTTTACTCTGTCAAGGCAGGATAGGCTGTTTTTAGCAGCTCCTGCCCAGATATGGCAACAGTATTCCATCCTTGAAATTTTTGAAATTCGTCTGCATCTGTTACTTTGCTCGGCGTCTCCGGTGACTGCCAATCAAGCCCGAATCATAATTGACGAAAAATCCCGAGAATCTAAGTCAAGTTATGCAAGAGTACCAAAAAATATATGAGGTTTTTCATTGTACAGGGCGCTTCTTCATTATCGTAGTAAAATCGGCCAGCTTAAAAGCTGATATTTAATTAAAAACAAACAAACATGATAACTCCTAACATTGTTTGTCACTTACAACAATAACCAATGTAATATACCTAATTGTCGTGTCACAATTATTTCGGTCTTTAATGATTACACGAGAAAATGATTGCGGCTATGTTTATTTGATCACGTGACATGTGACGTAAACACAAGGGAAATAGTTAAAATTCCTAATTTCTCCGAAAACTATTTCATTTAATCATTAATTTCTCCTTCATCGTTTTTCGTAAGTTTTGGCTATTTTCATTACTGTGACATGGCAATTGAGTAGATACTATCAGTTTCACTTGAAAATTGATATTTCGATTTGTGACTTAGCAACAATAACGAAAAAGTACCAAAATATTTACGCATATTTCTCATTAATTATATTTGAAAGCAATATATTATACTTTCTTGGAATAAAACAAACAAACAAAAAACCCCAGTTTACCAAACTATTTCTTTTCTTATCCTACAATATTTTTACATTCGTTTCATCTTTCTTTCTTTATTCTGAATTATCATTGGTCTCCTACTAACTTTGTTGGTTTATTAAACAGTTTTCCTTTCAATTTTTCCATCGGTTTATCTTTGATAAAACACTATACTTACATTCAAAAAGAAAATCAGCTAATTTTTGTTTTACTTTTCGAGATTTTCCAGTGCGTGTTCACATGCATATCTATAGTAAAATTTAACCCTCATGTTTTCCCTTCTGTCAACCGTCAGGAAGAACAAGCAGTGAACGTGCATTGTATGATTTAAACGGATATACCATTTTAATTTAAAATATTACGCTTAACAATGCTCTTGGCGTTTGTAGTAACCATTAACACGGATCAAGGACAATTTTTACATTTGTGTGACTTACATCTACACCATGATGTCTTCTCACATGGACAAGTATATGTTACGTATACAACAGTGGGAAAATGAGACAATCTCTACATCTGCACAGAAAAAGGGAAACCTTAATTGTCTGGTGTATCCAAAAATGTTGAGAACATAAAAATAAGACATATATTTTGTCTTTTTCGTTTTTGTGTTCCATTTAAACAAACTGAGCCACAGCAACGCGTGGCCGGGTACAGCTCATATATATATATATATATATATATATATATATATATATATATATATATATATATATATCTTCTATTCTCTTCTGACGAGAAGCATTAAACTTTGAAATAACATTGTTTAAAGAATTTTTCTTTATTATATAATATATATCTATATATTATAACTTTGATTATATATATATATATATATATATATATAGAGAGAGAGAGAGAGAGAGAGAGGAAAGAGAGAGAGAGAGGGTTAGGAATAGATCAGATGACTCGGTAATCGCGTGTCATTATCTCATATATCCTCGATACTAACCAATCAAGTTGAAAATAATCGTATTGCTTCCGCAGCAGAGGCCAATACCACGATATAATCAACGTAATGTCACGGGAACGCAACCTTTTATCTATCTTTATTGTTTTTTTATCATGATCGTCTAGTGCTTTGTTATTTTTAGAATTGCGTTACAGCCAACGTTTGTTTCCTGAAGTTTGTTCAGGCGCCCATCAATGTAAGAGGCTTTCGTGGCCGCACGAGTACACATTCGCTACGTCATTAAGCCTACTTAGCAATTAAGATTTTTTTTTTGCAACGGGAGTCATCGCTTATCAAGACCCGTAGGTCACTCGAGGATGAAGTTTAAAGAATTTAATGTTGTCAGTTATGGTGGAAATTGGGTAGAATGCAATTTAAATGGGCGGCTCTACAAGAACTTGTTTACAATGGGGTTGTAGTCAGTTGGAAAGCAAGCCCGCGGTAAAGAGTTCCACAGGTGGGCAATTTCAGGAAATAACTTTTGTTCGTGGAATTGGCGTTTATATTAAGGCACAGATAGAGAGTAGGGGAAATTGCTGATAGTAATTGTAGCTAGACGAGTGCTTGTGAATGTTTTTCAGGAGGAGGCATATACTTGCCATAAAACTAACGATATATATTCAAATGATGCCGCCAAGCCGCACCTTGTCAGCACACACACGCAGTGTCTCTTAAAATGCCTCCCTACGCAGACAGAGTAAGACAGAAGATTAGTTTTTAATGAGAGTAAAATCCAGTACGCTACAAAGGTACCACTCTAGATTGAAACTAATCTAAAATAAAGCTAAAAATTGACTCAGTCTAAAAGGATTTTTCATTCGCTCACCAAGGACAGACAGGTACAATATGTAGGCCTAAGTGGGGATTGGGAATGACCCGTAACATCGGTAAAAAGAAAAAAAAGAACTTTTTTGAAAATTTCTATTTACTCAGTAAGGGATGAAGAATTTCTGATCGACTGTTGCCATTTAAATTGTTGTTCAAATCCAGAGTGGCCCTTGTGAGAATTTTAAGATTTCTATATTGACAACAACAAAAATAAATCTATATAAATAGCACAGTAGATGCATATGCTTGCCTGTCTGTAAATATTTAACCGATAAACTCTTTAGCTTAAACTACTGGTCACATAACACTGAAAAAATTAACAGGAAATAGTAATCATTAAGGCAAAGACAACAGAATATTCTTATTGTTTTGACTCTCAAGTATATATCCGACATAATTAGACTGTTAATCAACCGAGAACCACATCACTCTACATAAAAACATATCAGCTTATATGTACTTGAGAGTCAAAACAATGAAAAGAATATTCTGTGGTACTAGCCCTAGTAAATAATAAAAAAATAGTATGTAGATATGTACATATCAATCCTAAAAAATATCAATCCTAAAAAACTATAAATCCTAAAAAAAATATCAATCCTAAAAAACTATAAATCCTAAAAAAAATATCAATCCTAAAAAACTATCAATCCTAAAATAATATCAATGCTAAAAAAATATCAATCCTAAAATAATATCAATGCTAAAAAAATATCAATCCTAAAATAATATCAATGCTAAAAAAATATCAATCCTAAAATAATATCAATGCTAAAAAAATATCAATCCTAAAAAACTATAAATCCTAAAAAAAATATCAATCCTAAAAAACTATCAATCCTAAAATAATATCAATGCTAAAAAACTATCAATCCTAAAATAATATCAATGCTAAAAAAATATCAATCCTAAAAAATATCAATCCTAAAATAATATCAATCCTAAAAAACTATAAATCCTAAAAAAAATATCAATCCTAAAAAAAATATCAATCCTAAAAAACTATAAATCCTAAAAAAAATATCAATCCTAAAAAACTATCAATCCTAAAATAATATCAATGCTAAAAAACTATCAATCCTAAAATAATATCAATGCTAAAAAAATATCAATCCTAAAAAATATCAATCCTAAAATAATATCAATCCTAAAAAAATATCAATCCTAAAAAATATCAATCCTAAAATAATATCAATGCTAAAAAAATATCAATCCTAAAAAATATCAATCCTAAAATAATATCAATCCTAAAAAAATATCAATCCTAAAAAAATATCAATCCTAAAAAAATATCAATCCTAAAAAAATATCAATCCTAAAATAATATCAATCCTAAAATAATATCAATCCTAAAAAAATATCAATCCTAAAAAGATATCAATCCTAAAAAAATATCAATCCTAAAAAAATATCAATCCTAAAAAGATATCAATCCTAAAAAAATATCAATCCTAAAAAAATATCAATCCTAAAAAATATCAATCCTAAAATAATATCAATCCTAAAAAATATCAATCCTAAAAAAATATCAATCCTAAAATAATATCAATCCTAAAAAAATATCAATCCTAAAAAAATATCAATCCTAAAAAAATATCAATCCTAAAATAATACCAATCCTAAAAAAATATCAATCCTAAAAAAATATCAATCCTAAAAAATATCAATCCTAAAAAAATACCAATGCTAAAAAAATATCAATCCTAAAAAAATATCAATCCTAAAAAAATATCAATCCTAAAAATATCAATCCTAAAAAAATATCAATCCTAAAATAATATCAATCCTAAAAAAATATCAATCCTAAAATAATATCAATCCTAAAAAATATCAATCCTAAAAAAATACCAATGCTAAAAAAATATCAATCCTAAAATAATATCAATCCTAAAAAAATATCAATCCTAAAAAAATATCAATCCTAAAATAATATCAATCCTAAAAAAATATCAATCCTAAAAAATATCAATCCTAAAAAATATCAATCCTAAAAAAATACCAATGCTAAAAAAATATCAATCCTAAAAAAAATATCAATCCTAAAAAAATATCAATCCTAAAAAAATATCAATCCTAAAAATATCAATCCTAAAATAATATCAATCCTAAAAAAATAGCAATCCTAAAAAAATAGCAATCCTAAAAAATAGCAATCCTAAAAGATATCAATCCTAAAAAAATATCAATCCTAAAAAAATAGCAATCCTAAAAAAATAGCAATCCTAAAAAATCAGTAATCATACACTGTTGATGGTTTATAACGAATACATCTTAGTTTGGGTGGATGAATAACGCGTACAGGCATATATCGAAAGTTGAAATGCACTATGTTCATTTCAACTTACCGACACATTTTTATTTTTTCTGCCATGCTCAAGAACTGAACTGTTTTGATTAAAAAGAAAAATAATGTTCGCATACAGTTTCCTTTTTTTTTACAACAGTTTTAAAATAAATTTAACGTTACGTTTACTACCGGGCAACGCCGGACACATTTGCTTATATATATATATATATATATATATATATATATATATATATATATATATATATATATATATATATATATATATATATATACTAGTTACTTTTAATGCATCTAAAACCAAGCTCCTAACTTTACATCATCAACGCTCTGTTCCTCATCTAGCATCGATTGAAATGGATGGCTCTCGTCTTGGGGAGGCTTCATGTTTTGACAAGCTCCTGGGTTTGACCTTTACTCCTGATCTGAAATGGAACACGTATATCAAGTCTGCTGCCTGGGCCGCTGGGAAAATGGTGGGATCCTTCTACCGCTCCTTCTACTGATGCAATTCTCTATCTATATAAAAGCCAAGTACGTCCAAAGATGGAGTACTGCTGCCACATCTGGGCTGGAGCTTCAAAAAACAGCCTATCCTGTCTTGACAAAGTACAAAATAGACTTCGTGGCTTAGTGGGGGATGCTCTCTTCTTTTCCCTACAACCTCTCTCCCACAGAAGAGACGTTACGAGCCTGTCTTTATTTTATCGTTATTACCATGGCAAGTGCTCGCCCGAGCTCCAATCTCTGGTCCCCCCTCGCCAATCTTTCACGATAAACACCCGTCTAGCTAAAACCACTGTCAGTAATTTCCCCCACCCTTTATCTGTGCCTAAATCAAAACGTAGATTCCATGAACATAGCTTATTTCTGAGAAGTGTTCGCCTGTGGAATTCTCTTCCGTTTGCCTGTTTCCCACCTGACTACAACTTGGATGTCTTCAAGTCCAACATAAACAAATTCCTGATTAATTGCCCCCTTAAGTAAGACACTTTATCAAATCTCCAATACCAACTATTACTACGATATTATCCCATTGATTATTGTACACAAAATAACCCTTATCCCCGAGTGGCTTCCAGGCCTTGATAAGTGGCGATCCCCTTGAATATATATATACATATATATATATATATATATATATATATATATATATATATATATATATATATATGACTACTTCATTTAATCACATAAAGTAATATACTAAATTATAATTTTATCGTAAACTAAGTATTTACTTCAACAGTGCTCAATACATAGGTAGGGCTAGGTAGTAAGTTAGAAAAATATATATGGCAATTAAGCTACACAGAATATTCCGCGTTTCGTCCACACTAGGATTCGCCTGACGAATCAATCCTAGTGTGGATGAAACGCGGAATATTCTGTGTAGCTTAATTGCCATAAAAATATATATGGCAATTAAGCTACACAGAATATTCCGCGTTTCATCCACACTAGGATTCGCCTGACGAATCAATCCTAGTGTGGATGAAACGTGGAATATTCTGTGTAGCTTAATTGCCATATATATTTTTCTAACTTACTATATATATATATATATATATATATATATATATATATATATATATACAAAAGTGAAATGGGTGTGTGCGTGTGTGAGGACAATTCTCAACCTATATATTCAACGAATTTTTTTATCTACAAACTTGAAATTTGGTATATAGGTATTCAGATATGTGGAAAACGTTTTAATTGGTTTTCATTAGGAAAAAAGGACTGCTAAGGGGTCAAAATTGAAAAATTGGTACGTGGGGTTATCAGAGGTTTATCTGTTTGTCAACTGTTACACGAATGCGCATGCGTGAATGAATAACATGACAGATTTCTTATAAGTATAAGTAGGTTTGGAAACCATTTTTTAAAATCATGTCAATAGTTATCGTATTTGATTCACAGTCTTTAGGGTTTGGTTTCAATCTCAGCCCGATTATTTTTTTTTCTTACTTTACAAGAAGTGAACTGTTTAGAAAAAAAACGTAATACTCGCATGCGTATATCTCAGTTTCTGTATCGATAAGAATAAATATATTTTCGATCGGACAACGCCGGGCAGTCTGCTAGTATATATATATATATATATATATATATATATATATATATATATATATATATATATATTTGATAAAAGGAGAGAGAGAGAAAAAGATCTTTCGAATGAGCATTGCTTTGGAAACAATGGAATTTTGAGTTTGTATCTGCTGTCTCTGCTGCGCACCGCCTCCATAATTGCTTCCGGTCGTTGTTGCATAAAGAAAACCGGAAACAAAGCGAAAGAAAGCGAAGCTACAGGAGCAGTAGAAATGGTTGTGACGTTCTCGGGATGGGGTGGAGTGGGGATATAATGGCCGCTTAGTGGAAACGCCAGAAAACAAAAGCAAGAAACCTGTATTAGATACTTTTTTTCCTTGGCACAAGGTTGTGTACGTGTTGTTCATGCTAGTCGAGGAGACGTCTTCGACAATCAGTCCACCCGCGGCTGTGTTGCTGTTCGGATGCGGTATGGTTCTGTTCGTTCTCATGAGGTTCACCATCCTAAGCTTTAACATCTTCCTGGGAAGGAGTGTATTGCTAATCGCCTGACGTGCCCCAGTATGTAAATGCTAACAGAACTGTTTAGGCATTGTTGTAGGCCAGAGTGCAGTTTTATCCATTGCGCCAGCCTTTAAAAACCGCGTATAACTTTCTGCACTCGTATCAGATGCGTTTTTTTTTCTGTGTGCATTAGTATCAGTATCTCTATTTACCTGCTAGACTTAAACATCAGGTCAGTTTTTAATGTTGGGGGAAAATCCAGCTCTCAAAAACGAACACTCTGGATTGGAAGAAAATTATATATTTTTTTTAATTCAAGATTTCTCCATCACTACCTAAACAGAGAATGATAAATGTGTAATATTAGAACAGATACTGCACGTTGAGCATAGTAAAAATAACAGTTACTTTAGTAATACTTATATACTTGTCTCCCCAGGAGGGCAGAGTTAGATATAGGGTTGATATTTAATGTGAGAAAAATATAGCTTCTCCAAAAAGGCACCTGTGATGTTGGCCGAAATAAAGTTACCTCATTCTAGAAGGATTAATCTTTCACTGAACGAGGACAAAACATACAGTATTATATATAATTATATATATAATTACATACTTAACTTAATATATAATTACATACTTAACTCCCAGAGGTCTTATTGTCGGTAAAAACTGTTTGTTAGCCATATTAGAGGTGAACGTGTATGGTAAAAATTCACGTAGGGTTAAAAATTTGGTAACGCCAAATTTTCCATTTAAAATTAAAAGTTGTTCACGAATACAATAAGTGGGTCTGGAAAATTAGTAGAGAGAATCGTTTTTTTTTTTTTTTTTTTTTTCGTCTGAACCACCAGAGAGTGCGGTTGGGAGTTTCAATAGCTGTTTCCACCCTCTAATGTGAAAGGTAGTTGATGCTGTTGGATGCGAGTACATGTATGCCCTTAAGAAGAAGTAAAACCTCTAGAAAGATATCTTCAACCCAGTTGTATTTGTGGGCGCTTTTTTTTCTTTTAATAACGCATGGAAAAAATGATTATGGAGAAAACGAGGACAGCGACCGAGAAAGAAGAGATGGGAGCCTTTGCTGCAAGATCAGCGTCGAACCCCGACCGGTGAACGTGGACCTACCGTCGGGATCGAATGGAACCTCCCGTCGGGATTACAGCAACTTCTGCTACACGTTTTACGTTTTTTCAAACCGATAATTAAATAAAAAGTTTACCTGTACGATTTAATTCGTTATAAAGCCTGTCTCTGCTCTATCGTTATTTTCATGTCAAGTGTTCGTCTGAGCTCCAATCTAAGGACCCCGTTGCCAAACTTCACAAAAACACTTGTCTAGCTAAATCCACTATCAATAATCACCCCAAACTCTTCATCTGTGCCTAAACCGAAATATGGATTCCATGAACAAAGCTTATTTCTTAGAACTGCCTGCCTGTAGAACTTTGTTCCGCTGGCCTGCTTTCCAGCTGACTACAATATGGACGTCTTCAAGTCCAACATAAACAAGTTCTTGTTAAACCGTCCATTTTAATAATCAAATTATACCAAATTTCCACTACTAACCATTACTACGGTATTGTTTAAATTAATACCGTACACTCATTAATTCTTATCCATGAGTGGCCTCCAAGCCTTGATAACTGGTGACTCTTCTGTAAAAAAAATAGCTTAGTACAAACAGAAATACCAGCGGTGATTTTTCTTTTAACCTTTCCAAGTAGTTGATTAACAGTGATTCTGATACCTAAGTGTTTTTCGTTCATATCACCCCTAGTTATAAATATATTCGTCCATAATATCCACACCAATTATGCCAAAAATATTACAAAATAGTATTCCCTGAATCATTACTAATGCACTTTTCTAATCCGGAAACCAAAAATATATAAAACTAGCGGATGTACCCAGCGTTGTCCGCTATTAAACGTCGCGTTAAATTCCTTTGAAAAATTGAAGTAAAAAAAAAAACAGGAAGAAACTGAGACATGTGCATGCGAGTATCTTCTTGTAACTGAAAAAAAATCAACCTCAGATCGGAACCAAACTCTTAGGACAATGAGTCAAATATAATAACCAATAGGCCAGCTTGCCACGACTTCGATAAGTGTTTTCAAACCTACTTATTCTTAACGTAAGGAAGCTGTCACGTGGATATTTCATGCACAGACGTGAAACAGTTGACAAGCAGATAATAATCCGAAAGACCTCAAAATACTAATTTTTCAATTTTGACTCCTTTGCAGCCCTTTACCGGAAGAAAACCGATTAAAACGTTTTCCACATGTCTTAATACGCTATATACCAAATTTCAAGTCTGTTTCAAGAGATACGTGGGGTAATGGAAACCAGCTGATTGATGCAATAAGGAAACAAACAAATAATTCTGTTCATGATTTCGTATTTCGTTGTGGTGAGCACAATATACCTCCGTGCAACATGGTCAAGATAATCGGCCAGTGTGGACATTGCTCGAACAGAAAGAAACTGCAACTTATTGTCTGTACAACTTCAAAGAAAACCATGGCAATACATCACTCTTTATTCAATAAACAGCGTGAATAAGATTCTGAATCAGAACACCTCGATCAGCAAGAACTACCATGAAAGACAGGTGGCACCTGATTGTTATCGAACTACTTTCCAGCAACCAACAAAGAATAAATCAGTCTGAACACCTGAGCAACATCAAAAATGATGAGCAACAATAAATTTATGAATGCCTTGATGGAAAGAGATAGCTGGAGATCCATAGTTACCAATACCTGTACCAAGCAGAATACCACTTGATGATGAGTCTCTTTCTCTCTCTCTCTCTTAGATCTATTCTCTTCCAATAAAAATTTGAAGAAAGTCAGAGAACCTCTCCTTGTGTCTTTAATACATGAAAAGATTTATTCTTTTTAGCTAAATAGACGAGACGATCACGAACACCCATGAAACGGCGACGAAGAAAAAGCAGCATCGATGAAGAAGATAAAAAGAACATGTATAAATCCCGCATGTATAAGTATAAAGACGTTCATTTAATTTGATTTATTAAACGCTCTCTGGTGAAAAATATACTAATATGATGGAATTCATTATGTGAAATAGATTAAAGATCAAAATTTTCGAATAGAAATTACTTACTTTGAAGCGAAGAATTTTGTGAACGAAACAGCTGTCGCGTCATCGGTGCTGAAAATGGCAGATTACCATGCAAAAAGGCTTCGGCGTCGGGTTCATTAGGCTGACTAATTCCATTGCTAAGGCTTGAAACACAACTGTTTGTTTGTCTGCTGTAACCCCGAATCATCTGACTTGAACCTTGACTTCGATTTGTTCGCTGGTCATCGATTGGTCGAAGTAATTGTTTGCATAATTTCAGCTCTCGAAACAAGTGAGATCTACAAGAAAAGAAATAGTGATAATAATTCTGACATATAAATAATCACGTAGATTTTCAGCAACAGACCTAAATAGTATTGGATTTGCGAAATCGATATCTAACACTACTTGACTAATGAAGAACGAAATTATTCACATAATGAAAAGAAAATTCCAATCTATTTCATCGGTTACATATTTAGTTGCTTACATATGCCATTTATAAAGAGAAACTTCGCGATAAACCATGTTCCCAAGCCAAAATAGAAAAATATGTTTAAATAATCTATTCTTTTTACTACTAGATTTGAAAGATATTAAATAAAAACAGGTCTTATCTTTCTGCTAAATTTTCCAACTAAAAAAAACGAGAAAATTTCGTTTGCATTCGAATAATATTTCTAGAACTTCTATAATATGACAATTGATATTTCTTCTGGGTTAGTCATTTTTTAAACTTCCGGTTTAGTCAAGGATATATATATATATATATATATATATATATATATATATATATATATATATATATATATATATATATATATATATAAGCAACGTTGAGCCTGGCCAGTACCAGATGGTAAGGTAAGGCATTGTGTGTACTGCGCCGACTCGTAGAAATTTACGGTTTGGTATCTGGAGGCGCATTAATTCACTGGGAGAGATGCACCCCCAATCTTCGTTAAGCCATTCATCTAGGAGAAGGAAACTTTGATGTAAAAACCAGCAGTCTACGGTATACTCTGTTCTGTTGCAGTTATCTGCACCGAGAGAGGTTAGCAGTAATAAAAAAAGCGTAGATGGTTCTACACAAAGCCTCCACCATTATAAACAAATCACCTGTGTAAATTTCCGAGAAACTTAGTTGCTGTGATGGAACTTCATACGTCGAAAAATCGACAGACAGTCCATTTATATATATATATATATATATATATATATATATATATATATACACACACACACACACACACACACATATATATATATGTATATATATATATATAAAACATATTTTATTAAAAAATATACATTACCGTATTTGTTTGGTCTATAGGGTTTTTTCGGTGGATAGACTCTCTACCGTGAGCCGAACTCGATAAAAATGCAAAACACCAAACAAACACTGTAAAGTATAGTTTTTAAATAATTTATATTTTATTTGCACTTGTAGAAGATACGATTCGGCACTATTTTTTAAACAAATTCATGATCTCTCTCTCTCTCTCTCTCTCTCTCTCTCTCTATATATATATATATATATATATATATATATATATATATATATATATATATATATATATATATATATATTACGATAATAAATTTTGAATACCTAGATACACTAGTGTTTCATTCTTTTCATCAGCGCAGGGAGTCACGATTACAGCCAGTTGGGAGATTCGAACCCGGCGACGAAGCAATCTTTGATTCCATTAGCAAGGAACAAACCACACGCCCAACGTTAACCGCGAGAAATACAATTGAAATTTAAACATTTATTATTAAATGTCGAGATGTCCGTCTAGAGTGACAGAGAGAAAAATAATTTTCTTTTACTTTGTTATTGCTTAGAATAACTAAAAAAAATCAATTGCTACCTATACCGTAATGCCTGTATTTACCGAATTTAGTTAATTGCAATTTCAAATCTACCAGCATGCGTTTTGGTTCCAAAATTTGTATCTTTAGTCACTAGTTTTTAGCCAACTGGATGATAATTTTTAAAAATAATTTTAATGCTAAATAATAATATATATTAAATTTTCATTTTCACCAGTTTGACTTAAGTCGGGAGGTGACGATGACAAGTTGTTGATAACACTGACTTACAACTTAAGATGTTGGCAACCTTCACGTAAGTACCGAGTGTATTTACGTTATCGCCCTTCATAAATGGCGATAAATCTGATGTCGCTTACAATCCGAATTGGCTCATTTTTGCATGAATAATTTCAAACACGTCATTACAATTTTAAATAAATGCACACTACAGCATCACGGCTTCTCAACCAATTGTTTACAGACCTCTCGACCCTCCAACTGACGATATCTTTAACCCTTTTCCTCAAGTGTCTCTTGAACCTTGATAAATAGTGACCAATAAGTAAATGTCATGCTCTTTTTTGATCGACTCAACTTTTTATTTTCCTCTTCGCTTAAAAGGAAAGGCGTTAAGATTGTTTTTCTTTCACTATAAGTGCTTTCAATTTAAGGCATTTCGATTCGTTCACACGACGTTCAAAGAAAACCCCATAAATCTACATAAACTCAATGGCATGGCATGTATAGGATTGGTTTTGGAAATAATGTGGGTGCAATGATGTGGCCCCTATTAAAAAAACGAATGCATATGTAGTATTGGTTCCCCGACAAAAGGAGGGTGGAACTGTAAATTAACCCTTGTCCGTTCGTCCATTCGTCCGTACGTCTGTCCGCACTTTTCTCAATGACTACGCCTTTTAAATTTTGCACAAACATTAAACATGATATGAGTAAAAAAGTAACAGAACATATTTTCCGGGAAAACTCCGGTTGCCCCCTACGGGTGCCTTTCGGGTTAAAATGGCTAAAATTGACACTTTTGTGCTTATTAAAAAAAAAAAAAAAAAAAATTGATGCCTTGGATTTTTATAAAACTTTCTGAAAAGTTGTAACTAACTGCTTTCTATATAATTTTGTCTATACTTCACAATAACTCTTGGATGTGCTCCAGGGGCTCTTTTAGGGTTTGGAACTATTTTATCATATTTGTCCAATATTTTCTGTGTATGTCTATTTATCAGTTTTGCATGTTGCTGGGGACTTTTGGGGCTAAATGGGGGTTGGGGCAAATGATGGACTTAGTCATAGTGCAGAACTCAAATTTACATATGTTAAGGCCTAAAACTGCATCGTTTGTTCATTTTCACCAGAATTTGACGTCCCCTGGTGACTTTTGAGGGCTAAATGGAGTGGGGGGGCAAATACTGAATTTAGTCATTTTTTTATGCTTCGTTCACTGTGCACTTACGGGGGACCATGCATGCCTCATTTGTAATTTTTAAATTTAACGGCCATTTTGTCTGTGAATTTAAAAATGATGAACTTACTAAGGTCATAAGCTATTAGAAGATTGATTTAATGAGATTTCAATTAGACAATGAAGAAAACTATGAGAGGAGTTTTTTTTTACACGATGGTCACCACTTATCAAGGCCCGGAAGCCACTCAGGGATAAGGGTTATTGTAAGTAAAGTACGTTAGTGTGGAGATTTAATTAAGTGTTTACTTAAGGGGGCGGTTCATTAGGAATTTGTTTACGTTGGACTTGAACATATCCAGGTTGTAGTCAGGTGGGAAGCAGGCAGACGGAACAGAGTTCCACATGCGTGCAGTTCTAAGAAAGAAGCTTTGTTCATGGAATCTACGTTTTGATTTAGACACAGATAAAGAGTGGGGGAAATTTTTCACAGTGGATTCAGCTAGACGGGTGTTTTTCGTGAAAGATTGGCGAGGGGAGACCAGAGATTGGAGTTCAGACGAGCACCTGCCATGGAAATAACGATAAAACAAGGATAGGCTCGCAACGTCTCTTCTGTGGGAGAGAGGTTGCAGGGTAGAGAAAAGGGCACCCCCCACTAAGCCACGAAGTCCATTTTGTACTCTGTCAAGGCAGGATAGGCTGTTTTTAGCAGCTCCTGCCCAGATATGGCAGCAGTATTCCATCCTTGGACGTACTTGGCTTTTATATAGATAGAGAATTGCATCAGTAATGAGATATCTTCTGGAGCGGTAGAAGGATCCCACCATCTTTCCAGCGACCTTGGCAACAGACTTGATGTACGTGTTCCATTTCAGATCAGGAGTAAAGGACACACCCAGAAGCTTATCAAAACATGGGGCTTCACCTAGACGAGAGCCATCCATTTCAATTGATGCCAGATGGGGATCAGAGCGTTGATGATGTAAAGATAGGAGTTTGGTTTTAGATGCATTAAAAGTAAGCAGCCACGTCTTCCTCCCCCCCACTGAACTACGCGCTCGAGATCAGAGGAGAGAGAATCAGAGAGAACTTTGTCATTTACAGCCTTTGATGTGTTGCCGTAGATGGTCCTGTCATCAGCATAGATGACAACGGATTGAAAAAGATGGACGGAAAGGGTAAAATTTTATTAATTTATTATGTTTTCTGTATTATTTAGATTCATCAGTATACCGTTCTCATCTTGAATGTCATTTTTATGACGCAAGGATCCGTGGCGGAGTGGTTAGAGTACTTGGTAAGAAACAATTACAATGAAGGTTGAAGGTTCAATTCTCAGTGTGAGTGACCGAAAAATACAATTGTGAATTACTTAGAACCTCTATCCAGTCATAGCTAACTAACAAGAGCATACTACCCCCCCATGAAGTAAATAAAGGGATCCGTTCGAAATTCCGTCAAAATTTCCGAGTTCGACAGAAACATTCCCGCGTTCGACAATATACACCTGAAGAAGGCCGAAGGTTACATCGACCAAAACGTTGTGAAAATGACACTCAAGATGAGAACAGTAGTCCGAAGATTCCAAACAATACGAATAACTAATCCTTATCTAAAAAATTCAGAAACGGGAACATGTAATTCTTTTAACCTATGTTTTTGTTAAGGAAGTATTTTAAAATTGTATATTTGCTTTTAAATATATATTTTCTTAAACTACATAATTATTTAGAGTAAGTATTTTTGATTATATGAATTTAAAAAATTATATATTGTCTTTGTGGAGATTGCTTTAAAAAAGGCATAAAAATACTTAATTTAAAGAGCTAACAAGAACGAAAGATAATTGTCGCCAAATAAAAAGCATGCATGTTACCCTTAGTCTAGTAATCAACAGGAAGTAATCAACGAGATTGCAGTTCTTGTAAAGAAGCTACTGGAATAAAAAGCTCTGTTTCAGCGATGCATCAGAACAGCGGATATATAATGATTTTTAAAAATATTATACATATTTTAGAATAAATATTATTAATATTTGTACATATTATTTATATATATTTAACAAATATATTTAAAATTATTCATAAAATATATTAAAAATTATTCATAAAATAT
Source organism: Euprymna scolopes (assembly GCF_053919585.1). Taxonomy (NCBI): domain Eukaryota; kingdom Metazoa; phylum Mollusca; class Cephalopoda; order Sepiida; family Sepiolidae; genus Euprymna; species Euprymna scolopes. Next base: position 34,935,318 of record NC_136512.1, on the reverse strand, counting down.
ATTTAAAATTATTTATAAAATATATTTAAAATTATTTATAAAACATATTTAAATTTATTCATAAATCATATTGAAAATTATTCATAAATATATTAAAAATTATTAATAAAATATAATTAAAAATATTCATAAAATATATTTAAAATTATTTATAAAATATATTAAAAATTATTCATAAAATATATTTAAATTATTCATAAAATATATTTAAAATTATTTATAAAATATATTTAACATTATTTATAAAATATATTTAAAATTATTTATAAAACATATTTAACTTTATTCATAAAATATATTTAAAATTATTTATAAAATATTTTTAAAATTATCCATAAAACATATTAAAAATTATTCATAAAATATATTTAAAATTTTTTATAAAATATATTTAAAATTATTTATAAAATATATTTAATATTTATAAAACAATAATAATATATTAAAATTATTCATAAAATATACTTAAAAGTATTCATGAATTAAATTTAAAATTATTCATAAAATATATTTAAAATTATTCACAAAATATATTTAGAATTATTCATAAAATATATTTAAAAATATATATTCCAGAATAAGTATGTTACAATCATATAACACTTGAAAATTATATATTTTTAGAATGTATAATTTTTACAATTATACTTTTTCTTAAAACATATGACCTTTTTAATTATATTGAATGCTTTTATCATATTATTTACTAAAAATATATTTGAGACTATATAATTAAAAAATTATTCTGTTTTAAGTTATATAATTAAAAAATGATTCTGTTTTTAAATTATATAACTAAAAATTAATCTGTTTTTAAATTATATAATTAAAAAATTATTCTGTTTTAAAATTACATAATAAAAAATTCTGTTTTTAAACTATATAATTAAAAAATTCTGATTTTAAATTATATATTTAAAAAATTTTGTTTTTAAATTATATGATTACAAATTCTGTCTTTAAATTATATAATTAAAAAATTATTCTGTTTTTAAATTATATAATTAAAAAAATCTGTTTTTAAATTATATAATTAAAACATTCTGTTTTAAAATTATATAATTAAAATACTTTCTCGCCAGTAGATTAACATTATCGATTTGAAAATTTATTCTAGTTCGCATATGCGCAGTGAAAGACACACAGGCAGATAACTAGTTGTTTGTGTATACGCGATAAAAAAGTAGGCTAAGTAAGGAAGTAAAGAGATGTTGTTAAATATTGATGTGGTAGATCTATTAGTGGAGAAATATTGCGTAGTATATATTGCTAAGATATATGCTTGTAGGCGATGGCGCCAAAAACAGCAAAAATTTCAGATATATTGTGGAAAAGGGATCTAAGATGGATCTTGCTAGATTGAAAGTCAAAAGTCGATTAAACGGGCGGATATAACGTAACTTCGTTTCAAACTGAGAAAATTTCTGGGCGAAGATAATCACTCTTAGTGTGACTTTCTATGAGACAAGACATGTTTAACATGATTTAAAAACAGTTAATAGATAAGCTATGCGCTTAAACGATAATCAACTCTCTCAATCTCTCTCTACCCCATTTGACCTTTCATTCACTGGACGAACATCTAAGATTAAATGATTCATTCTAAGAATATGTTGATTAAATTAACTAAATAAGTATATTAAGAAAATATGTCAGGTGTCTTTTGATTGCGGCTAATGGAATGTTTGGATTTTCGGAGAAAGACAAAACGCACGCACATATGGCAAAGTACGCTTTTAAATGAATCAAATTATTAATGTTCCAATATGATTATGTAAGAATGGACATTTACTCGAGAAAAAGATTCAACCGCCGCTCCCGAGCCCATTCCAGCATCCTTTCGCGCTCTTTGTCTGTGGCACCATACTTGAGAGTCCGTATCGATTGGGAAAGATCACCAACATCTGACGATACCTCTTCGAAGGTTCCCGTCAGACGGTTATAGATGATTTGCTGAGGGAACACCTGGAAGTATATGTAACAAAAAGGAAAGACAAAGTTAATAAAGAAAAGATGAATTCGAGGAAAAATGTTCAATGGTGATAAATGTAGTCCATAAGAATAATGGTGGACAAGAAATAGAAATCGGTAATACGTATGTTCGGAAGTCGAATATAGCTGGCCACACATAGAGGGAATAGGAATCCATCTTCACTTGAGACGAAGTAAGAGTTATGAACAGAGAGAAAACAATAGAGAAATCAAGACGTTTGGAAAGGGTTTTGTGGACGGTCAAAACAGATGAGTGACAACGGTATTTGAGAGTTAATAACAAAAAGTGCATGAGCAAGCTCTTAGTCACCTTCCACAAGTTTCACATTGACTGCACGATCCATATGATCGACTTATACAATCACAGCAACAACTTTGCCGGTTTTCATTTGTATTTCAGGAATCGCAAATGAACTTAGCTTCGACACAACCTTTTGTTGAGTCTCGCAGTTCTTTGCTCGACTAATATTCCAGCGCAATGAAAATGACTTTGGTTTAAACCAATTACAATACAGTGATATCACTTGTCAAAATAAATTCTAACAACGTTTCCAGTTTAGAGATTATTGGAACTGTTATTCTCATCCTGTATTGTAATCTCGAGTTTGCAGTGATGTACCACCCGGCGTTAGTAGAGTGTGTTTTTCTGAACTTGAGAATATTTATTATAACTGGAAAACCTATAGTGAAATAAATTCGAATAATCGAATCGATTCAAATGATTAATGCTCATTTCAAATACTCTGGAACTTAATAAAAATATTTCTTTATGTCTTTTTGCGATTAATTTACACACACACACATATACATGTATATATATAATGAAATAAAAATTACAATTAACTTTACCAAAATGATGCAAGATGGTATAACTAAAGTATATTATAAATATTAAAGAATTAATTTTATAAAGTAATCTCACCCAGATGTAAAAGCTCGATAAAACGAAATAGGAGATAGAGCATATAATAAGAGCAAGTAGTTAATAAAATATGTTAAAAACACTTTGGGAAAGAGTTAAAAACATATTTAATTTGAAAAAGAAACACTAAATAAGTGGATAGTCCTTAATCCGCGGAGTTTCAAAGAAATAGTTTCCTTCTCATCAGAGAGTAGGATTTAGCAAAAATGCGGAATCAGATTTTACTTGATAACAAAAAGTGAAGCAGAGGGAATTGGGTGAAGAAAAAACTGATTTCACGTGAATGGATAGTCAGGTGAAGGGTAAAGTATCCAATGACGGTAAAATCCAAAAATTCAGAATCAAAGAAAGTTGGTTTAATTTCCATTCGCACAAGTAAAATCTTTTTTTTTTCCTTAATTTAGCCTTGCCTCTTCCATTTTTTACGCACATCTTATCTTTCTTTTAATAATATTATTGGAATTCTTTCCCCTTTTCCTTGTACCTATTTGTGAATTATTCCACGGATTTCGGGCTTTTGGATTATTTTGGACCATCTTCCAATTACGCAATTCCCTTAGATTTTACTTGTGCGAATGGAAATTTAACCACACACACACACACACACGCGCGCGCGCACACACACGCACGCGCGCGCGAGCGCGCGCACACACACACACACACACACACACACGCACATATATATATATATATATATATATATATATATATATATATATAGACAAGAGCTTTGCGAAACTGAATATACAATTATAATTTTATCGTTATAGATTCCGGCGAGTTACGAACTCGCGACCTTCTGCGTGTTAAGCAGACGTGATAATTACTGCATCACGGAACTTTAACGACTGCCTTATATTGCAGCAAACTAGCCCAAACGCAATATAAAATAGACACAATCAGGAAAGGCAATACACTGGCAATTATGCAAACGATTGCATCTTGAACACCCAACCAAATGGTACAACACAAAAACCGGCAGCAGTACTGGAAAATGAATATCACAAAATTCTATGGAACATAGGTATACAAACGGATAAATCCATCCAGGGAAGAAGACTGGATATCATAATAGTTAACAAGTCCTGCCATATTGTAGATTTTGCCGTACCAGCAGACCACAGGGTGAGGATGAAAAACACGGGAAAGCGGATAAAATACACAGATTTGTGTAGAAAGCTTAAAGGGATATGGAAAAAAAAAAAAAAAAACAGCACTAATAGTAGTATCGAAAAACTTTGAAAAAAAAATGTGAGAAATTGGAATTAGAGGCATGGCTGAGAAGATACAGCGGATAACAATAATAAAAACTGTAGAAATATTAAGGAAAACCTTGGTATGTGGAAACTAACACAGATGAACTACAGATACAAATTGGACACATAGAAATGACTACAAATGTAAAAAGCAAAGGAACGTCACATGGAATGGACGGTATAACTGTAAGATATTGACCTCTTTTTTGATGAGTGTGATCATAAACTGTCACCACACCTATTAAATGAGGGTCAAGGAGGGTGGACAACCGAGAAGAAAGCACAAACCAGACCACCATTGGTTGAGTGCAAAAAGACTTGGGGAGGCTTATTGCCACCCAAATTCCAGTGAAGACCAATTGTAACTGCCAACGACAATGGTCAGCGGCTTTTTCGATTACGAGTACTGGAAATCTGGGGAGACTTGTTGTCACTCAGGCTCTAGGGAATACCACAAGTTGTTGGTAGAGAGAAATATTTGATGATGGCCTGTGTGACTACTCCTAGTTAGTAAACAATAATAATCATCTCGATCAGAAGACTAGGAAATGTATGACCATTCACAGTGCATTACACTCACGGGTTGATGCTGATCGATCTACGTGGAAAGGAAATGCAGAGGGAAAGGATTGGTTAGAATACTGTATGAATGACACAAAAATAACAAATTCTTTTTTTTTTTTACACAGTGATCACTACTTATCAAGGCCCGGAAGCCACTCAGGGATAAGGGTTATTGCAAGTACATTACGTTAGTGTGGAGATTTGATGAAGTGTTTACTTAAGGGGGCGGTTCATTAGGAATTTGTTAACGTTGGACTTGAACACATCGAAGTTGTAGTCCGGTGGGAAGCAGGCAGACGGAACAGAGTTCCACAGGCGTACAGTTCTAAGAAAGAAGCTTTGCTCATGGAATCCGCGTTTTGATTTAGGCAGAGATAAAGAGTGGGGGAAACTTTTGACAGTGGATTCAGCTAGACGGGTGTTTTTCGTGAAAGATTGGCGAGGGGGGACCAGAGATTGGAGTTCAGACGAGCACCTGCCATGAAAATAACGATAAAACAAGGATAGGCTCGCAATGTCTCTTCTGTGGGAGAGAGGTTGCAGGGTAGAGAAAAGGGTATCTCCCACTAAGCCACGAATTCTATTTTGTACTCTATCAAGGCAGGATAGGCTGTTTTTAGCAGCTCCTGTCCAGATATGGCAACAGTATTCCATCCTTGGACGTTCTTGGCTTTTATATAGATAGAGAATAAAATTTTAAAATACATAACGCAGAACACAATCAAATGGGGAACGTAGTACATTGAAGATCATGCAAACGGCACGACTGCGTAGGAAAAGTATTGCACTGAAACTCTACAAGACGGCTGCACTTAGGACAATTAGAAAAATGTTGCGGGTACAAATCGGAGATAGTACGGGAAAACGAAAACTACAAACTCCTTTGTAACATGGAGGTACAAAGAGATGAAATTACTTGAGCAAGGAGACCGACCAACAAAACAATTAACAAAAAAGACATAAACTGCCAAGTTATATATTTTGTCGCTCAGCAACCACAATGTGAAGACGAAAGTGATGAAAAAAATGATACAAATACGCGGAACTAATTAGTAAACTGGAATATGGAATATGAAGGAAGTCAATAGAATGCCAATAATGGCGGGAGCACTATAAACAATCCGTCGAAAACTGGGAGGGGGAAGACTAGGAGTAATTGGAAAACTGAGACTGTACATCGAATGTCGTGATGAAAATAACTGAAATCTTAAAGAAAAAGCGTGAACGCAGAAACTAATCGATATTACCGACAAACACTAATCGGGAAGATAAAAACTACACCAGAAGTATAAGAGAGCTAAATAAACTGTGCCCCTTTATAAAAGAAATGGGATCATCTTCTGCTGATAGCACACGAAATAGTCGTTAAGGTTTAAGGAGAATGAAAATACAGAGGAGGAAGAGCATTACCCACACCTCTACTGGAAGCGTGCGGGGAGTACTGGGACTTTATGGAGTCTTATTGTCACTCAAATCTTAGTGAAAACCATTGGTTGTTGCCAGAGAAATTAATAATTGCGATAACGTGAAGGCATTTGCAAGGGTTATCGAAAGATTTTGAAACTACAGAAATTTGGGAGAGATTTCTTGTCAACTAGCTTCCAGGAACACGACCGGTTAATATCAGTGATATTTCTCTGATGATGACCTGTGCGAAAACTCCTAGCAATGTTTGCATGTTTGTTTGTTTGTGTGTTCATACGTACATACGGACGTACATACGTACGTACGGACGTACATACGTACGTACGTATGTACGTACGTATGTACGTACGTATGCACAAACAAACAAACAAACAAACAAACATGCAAACAGACACGCAAACAAAAAAAAAACAAATAATAATAATAATAATAATAATAATAATAATAATAATAATAATAATAATGATAATGATAATAATAATAATAATAATAATAATAATAATAATAATAAAAAAACGCTTGAATGTGGAAACTAACACACTGGATCAACAAGTTTTGTGTTGAGTCTCATTATTTCATACTGATTATATTCTCCCGGATATATCTCACATATAATTTCAGCTCATCTACGTGACAATATTTCGTAAATATAAATATATTCTGAAATTTATGATAGACACATTCTCTAGCTATCACCAACGTAGCATTGGTACAGAGACAAAGACAAAGAAAATGACAAAATCTCCAAGTTCGTTACCACAGTAGAAAAAGGGAGTTTGGGATGAGGGGGGAGCAACTACGCGAAACAACTATTTATGCGTTATCTACAACT
>NC_136512.1:34673327-34923327 GCF_053919585.1 Euprymna scolopes | reverse complement strand
TATGTCACAAAGTTTAACAAGGTTCTTTAATATAGATCCACAGAATATTGTGATACGTGTGAACAGGTATGGTATAATAAATTATGGGTTTTATCTATTTTATTTTTACTTTCATTTTACTTTTTATTTCCAAATTCGAAGCTATCGCTTTACAACCCTTTCTTTTCATAACCTACTTTCATAAATCAGAGTCCATTTTTTGTAGGCTGTTTTTGGACACAGTCAACTAGGGGTACTTTTGCTAGTATATATATATATATATATATATATATATACATATATATATATATATATATATATATATATATATATATTTGTGTGTGTATTGGGGTAGAGAGGGCTACCGTAAGCCGTGGTGAAGGCAACCTTTCTAGGAGAAGCAAATCTCTGATTTAAAAAACCATAAAGCGGAAGACCAGTACCCGCATTAAGCTGGTCTGCAGTTTAATTTGGTGCTGGCTATCTTGCTCTTGCTTGTTGCTGGATCTCAACATTTTGAACCAAGAGAGAGACTTAGCTGTCGTACAAAGCTAAGACTCTGTAACATCATATTTGTATAGATACTCCCTCAGACATTTGGGCTCATGGATTTTAAATGTCTGAGGGAGTGGCACTCGTCTGACAAGACGTTGCAATCATCATATATATATATATATATATGGCTACTTAATTTTATCACATAAATTAATATATAAAATATAATTTTATGCATAAATTTTCAGCATTTACTTCAACAGTGCTCAATACATAGGTAGAGCTAGATAGTAAACTTGACGAATTCTCACGATAATGAAACGCGGAATATTCTGTGTAGCTTAAAAACGGCAAACATATAAAAAAAAACAAAAAGAAAAAACGGTAAACATATTAAAAAAAAAGGCAAACATATTAAAAAAACAAAAAAACGGCAAACATATTTAAAAAAAAAAAAATCGGCAAACATATTTATAAGAAACAAAAAACGGCAAACATATTAAAAAAAAGCAAAAACAAAAACGGCAAACATATTAAAAAAAGAAAACGGCAAACATATTAAAAAAACAAAAAACAAAAAAACCGGCAAACATATTAAAAAAAACAAAAACAAAAACGGCAAGCATATTCAAAAAAAGAAAACGGCAAACATATTAAAAAAACAAAAAACAAAAAAAAACGGCAAACATATTAAAAAAAACAAAAACAAAAACGGCAAACATATTAAAAAAAAGAAAACGGCAAACATATTAAAAAACAAAAAACAAAAAAACCGGCAAACATATTAAAAAACAAAAAACAAATAAACCGGCAAACATATTAAAAAAAAACAAAAACAAAAACGGCAAACATATTAAAAAAAAGAAAATGGCAAACATATTAAAAAAACAAAAAACAAAAAAAACGGCAAACATATTAAAAAAAAACAAAAATATATTAAAAAGAAAACAAACAAAAAGGCAAACATATTTAAAAAAAAACAAAAAATGGCAAACATATTAAAAAAAAAACGGCAAACAAATTTAAAAAAAACAACAAAAAAACGGCAAACAAATTTAAAAAAAAAAACCCCAAAAAACGGCAAAAAATTAAAAAAAAAAAAAGCGTAACGGGTGTTGTTTTAGCACACGTGTAACTAAAAAAATCTGTTTAAATGGATAAAAAGGAGAAAAGATCGGAAATGTGGATGACATACACTAAAAATTGATAATGTTTAACTGGAATCGGAGTCTGGTAGTCATTGTCGAGGTGTAATGCCTTTTTATTTTTAATTTATTGAAAGTTAAAAGTTAAAGGAAAAATTCGGTTCATATTGTGTAGAAGTATCCAATTAAAATTAGAGAATACACTTAAATACAATATAAGATCAACAAATTCTCATTCTGAATACAATTTTCGTAAAAATGTCTAATAATCGATTCAATTCGTTCGGTAAATTTCGTTAATGTTCGGAAGTTGTGGATGTAATGCGTATTTTACGACGTAAGTTCTGAAATTTTCTTGGATACATATTCATAAAAGCCCAATAACCTGTAGCCACTTTAAATCCGGAATTATGATAATCTAAGCATTTATTGAAATAGTTGTAGTGTAAAACTTTTAAACTATGATAAAATATGATGATTCTAGATTTTATATGATCATACACACACACACACACACATACATATATATATACAGAGAGAGAGAGAGAGAGAGAGAGAGAGAGAGAGAGAGAGAGAGAGAGAGCTGGGTCATCTTTTAACAATCTATTTAATGTTACACTTACAAAACGAGTGTTTTTTTGTTTTATGCTGTCAAACGCAAGAGAAGATAACTCATTCATATTTTTTTTATTTTGAAATTAATTTTAACAAAGATTTCTTTCAACAATTGGTTTTTATTTACAAGTAAAAATTTGTTTAAATATTTGTTTGAAATTGTAACAAAGAAATCATTTTTATTCGCTAGTTAAATGAAAAAAACATATTTTCTATTCGAAGAATAAAAAGATCAAAAGTGCAGTTTCATTGGCAAATGGAATTTAATATCATTTTGGAATTCAAATGTGCAGCATGCAGAATATCAAGGATTTGTACTAAAAGAACAAATGCTATAGATAGATGTCGATGTGATTGTTGTACGTGTAATTGTCGGCCAACAAGGAACATGCGAAAAAAATACATATTTGCAAAGAGCTGGAACATGATCGTACCATTTCTCGCAGTATTTCAATTCTCGTATCTTGAAAATATTTTCTATCTATATAAAAGCCAAGTAGTCCAAACATGGAGTGCTGCTGTCACATTTGGGCAGGAGCTGCTAGAAGCAGCTTATCCTGCCTTGACAAAGTACAAAATAGACTTCGTAGCTTAGTGGAGGATGTCCTTTTCTCTTCTCTGCAACCTCTTTCCCACAGAAGAGACGTTGCGAGCCCGTGCTTGTTTTATCATTATTTTCATGGTAAGTGCATGTCTGAGCTCCAATCTCTGGTTCCTCCCTCGCCAATCTTTCACGAAAAATACCCATCTAGCTGAAACCACTGTCAATAATTTTCGTAACTCTTTATCTGTGCCTAAATCAAAACGTAGATTCCGTGAACAAAGCTTCTTTCTTAGAACTGCACGCCTGTGGAACTCTCTGTTTTCCTGTTTCCCAGCTGATTGCAACTTGGTTGTCTTCAAGTCCAATATAAACAAATTCTCGATGAACCTCAGTACAGACCAATAAGTCTCCTGTGTGTCATGAGTAAGTTACTGGAATCCATATTAAATAGAGAGGTAGTCAACCCCCTCAGCAGAAATAACTTTCTTAGTGATATACAATATGGTTTCCGTTCTGCTAGATCTACAGCAGATGTGCTAACGGTTATATCCCATAGGATAAGGGAATCTCTTGACAAAGGCTTCCTCTCTAGGGCAATAGCTCTTGACATATCAAAAGCCTTCGATAAAGTATGGCATAAGGGCCTACTTCACAAGATGTCCAGCTACGGTATAACTGGAAATGTTTTCTCGATCATTAAATCATTTCTCTCTGATGGGCTCATAAGAGTAGTGGTTGATAGGCAGAAATCAGAGGCTCTCAGTATTAATGCTTGGGTCCCTCAGGAGTTCATCCTGGACCCAACTCTCTTCCTGATCTACATCAATGATCTCACAAAACACATACTTAAATCATTCGTTGACATCTATGCTGATGACACGACTATCTATGGCAACACATCAAAGGCCATAATGACAAAGTTCTCTCGAATTCTCTCTCCTCTGATCTTGGGCGCGTGGTACAGTGGGGGAAGACGTGGCTGGTTACTTTTAATGCATCTAAAACAAGCTCCTATTTTTACATCATCAACGATCTTATCCCCATCTGGCATCAATTGAAATGGATGGCTCTCGACTAGGGGAAGCTCCATGCTTTAATAAGCTTCTGGGCTTGACTTTTACTCCTGACCTGAAATGGAACATGTACATCAAATCTATTGCCAAGGTCGCTGGAAAATGGTAGGATCCTTCTACGCTACAGAAGATATATCACTGCTGATGCAATTCTCTATTTATATAAAAGCCAAGTACGTCCAAGGATGGAGTACTGTTGCCACATCTGGCCAGGAGCTGCTAAAAACAGCCTATTCTGCCTTGACATAGTACAAAATAGGCTTCGTGGCTAAGTGGGAGATAACCTTTTCTCTTTCCTGCTACCTCTCTCCCACATGAGAGATGTTGCAAGCCAGACTTTGTTTTGTCGTTATTTCCATGGCAGGTGCTCGTCTGAGCTCCAATCCCTGGTTTCCCCTCGCCGATCTTTCACGAAAAACACCCATCTAGCTGTAATCACTGTCAAAAACTTTCCCCACTCTTTATCTGTGCCAAAACTAAAACGTAGATTCCATGGTCAAAGCTTCTTTCTTAGAAGTGCACGCCTGTGGAACTTTGTTCCGTTTGCCTGTTTCCCACCTGGCTACAATTTGTATGTTTCAACATAAACAAATTCCTAATAAACCGCCCCCTTAAATAAGACACTTTATCAAATCTCAACATTAACGTACTGTACACACAATAACCCTTATCCCCGAGTGGTTTCCTGGCCTTGATAAGTGGTGACTACCTTGTAAAAAAAATGAACCTATTTAATCCAATTTACCAAATTTCCATTACTAGCGATTGCTACGATATTATCCCATTTATTACTGTACACTCAATAACCCCTATCCTCGAGTGGCATCCGGGCTTTGATAAATCGTGACTCCTATGTTAAAAAAATATCTAAGTTAACCTTTCTCGAAATATTATTATAATTTCTCTTGTACACATTTTGGGCTAACTTCTCACAACTACTGACGAGGTTCATATTATTTGGATTGATCGGACTACTGTTCTCAACTTGATTGTTATTTTCACAATGTTTCGGTCGATGTAACCTCCGACCTTCTTCGGGTGTATTTTGTCGAACTCGGAGATATTTCTGTCGAACTCGGGAAGTTAGACGGAATTTCAAACGAAACCCTTTATTTACTTCACGGAGGTAGCATGCTCTTGTTCCGTCAGCCATGACTGAATAGAGGTCCTAAGGAATTATATTTTTCGGTCACCCGCATTGAGAATTGAACCTACAACTTTTGCCTTAATTTCACTTTTACAACTTACATATTTTGTTTGAGTTCCATTGTTCCCTGACGTTTGTATTTTTATTTATTGTTGTTTCATTGTTTCTTAATCTATGTTAAACTTGAGGCGTAACGGATAAAGTACTAGGTGAATTCTCCTCTGAAAGGTCAATCATCAGTGCGGGGGGTGCTAAGAATACAATAGCGAATTACCAAATACTTCTACCTGGTTATGGCTGACGGAATAAGCGCATGCTACCCCCTCCAGTGGATTAAATAAACATTCCGTTTGGAATTCCGTTCAGATTCTCGAGTTAAAAAGAAAGATTCCCAAGTTCGACAAGATACATCTAAAGAAGGTCGGAGGTTACATCGGCCGAAATGTTTTGAGAATAGACTCGAAATAAAAACAGTAGTCCGAATAATCCAAATAATCAAAATTATTAATCCTCATGTCAAAAATTCCGAAATATAATGGTATTTTGTATATAACTAATTGAACTGAAGCTGTAATTTTACTCATAGCAGGAAGGGGAATTGGGAGTTAATATCTTTCCAAACTCTTTTAATGCGTATCCCTTGTTTGTTTCATTCTTTTATTATGGCTTTTTATTCCTTGAGCCAAAATTGTCTAACTTTTTTCAACATCGTGTCCTAGTTTGTCTGTCTGTCCCTCTGTCTCAGTTTGTCTGTCTGTCTGTCTGTCTGTCTCTCTCTCTCTCTCTCTCATGGGAGATTGGAGGTAACGTCGACCGAAACGTTGTGAAAATATCACTAAAAATGAGAAAAGTAATCCGAATAATGCAAATTATACAAATTATGGATCTTCATCTCCAAACTTCAACATCAATGTTAAAATCAATGAATGAAATCTAAAACTGAGTTCATGAAATCAGTTAATTTACTAAGTTATTTCTCTTAGATTTTCTTCGTGTAAAAACAAACCAAACAAAAAGTGAAAGGCAAATAAGACAAAACGGTAAAAATAAAATGAAAAAAACAAAAAACAAAACAAAACAAAAAAAAAACAATTTAAGAGAGGAATAATTAAAAACGAAACGAAATTTGAACAAAGACCAATTTCTCATCTTACAATTATCCGAGTCACTTGTCGCCTCTACGTCAGCCATCGTCCTTCCTGTCTTCTGTGCTAATATTAAGTTTTTGAAACTCGAGACCCCGCAAAAAAGTTTAAGAATAAAATACTTAAAAAAAAAGAGAGTTAACGACTCTGTCTCCATTGCCAAGAAACAAAACAACGCCAAGGGAACATAAACACAGATAAAGAATAGGTCATGGAGTAAAAGACCTTTCATTGTAGCTGGTGTTGGTCGTCACAGGTAGCAACAAGTTAAACGACACAGGGCGGGAGGAGGGGGAGAAGTGAAGGAAGTCTACTTTGTTTGCTTATCTTTTCTCAAGAAGTGGGACAATTCTTTTGATTTATAAGTTCAACTTAAACGATAACAATATGGCAGGTAAAGTTTAAAAAGAAAGAGAGGACCGGGTGGAAAGGCCAATTAACACCAGGGTACCTGTCTAACCACTTGACCCGTTGCTATATTAACTATTGCGTCAATCACAGGGCAATAATCCCGACAAGGCATGAAGCCATTTGATGTCAGTCGCTAAAAATTAAAATAAAATATTACTTCAAGATTAACAAGTAGTCTAGTCAACAGTAAGAGTTAGTTGGATATATTTCAACTCGGACAACAGCAATTTTTCACCCTTTGTCCGACACATCATTTATGGCTAAAACGTGAAGTATGGTTCGGTTTCATTTCTACCATTCAATCATTAACGCGTCCTACTGCAGGTATCTGTTTATCACCAGTCATCTAACCGACCTCTACCAAGAAATTCCTAAAGATCCGATCACAAACCAATTTAGGACACAAACAAATTAGCTTATCTTAGAACTTAGATTGTATATACTTAACCATGCAGTATATCAGACATATACGGGTCTATAGTCTTAATTTAAAAGGGATGTTTTAATCTCACTGTTAGTGCAAGGAATGGCAAAACTTCATGAATATAGATGCATGTTTCCTTAACATGGATGTCACTCTTAATGTTACTCATTGAAATGAAAATTCATTGGCAAAAACAGTTGCAAAAACAAAACCTACCAGATATTTTAGTAATAGCGTAATGTATTTTTCGGAAATAAGAATCGTAAAAACGTATACGGCATAATCACGTTGACACCCCGGTTCTCGTCAGATCACCGAAGTTAAGTACGATATGGGTGACCATTTGGGAATTCTAGGCGCTGTATGTGCTCTACGCTTATCTCGACAATGTTTCCAGTCGCCCTGAATACACACACACACACACACACACACATACATATATATATATATATATATATATATATATATATATATATATATATATATATATATATACTCGGGTTTTTTTTATATTCAAAAGTAATGGACTAATGAATTCAACGAGGTTGTTAGATAGTGCTCAATAAAAAGAGCTGATAATACTTGTTTATTGTTATATAAACATGCTCACATCCCGCTGCTACAAACAGCCACTTGTTTCAATCAAACAACAGATAACATCAGGCAGCGACTTGACTATTCAAAAGTTCAATGAATAAATGGAATGGTTATTCATTGAACTTTTGAATAGTCAAGTCGCTGCCTGATGATATCTGTTGTTTGATTGAAACAAGTGGCTGTTTGTAGCAGCGGGATGTGAGCATGTTTATATAACAATAAACAAGTATATATATATATATATATATATAAGGGCTCCTTCAGTCTTTGAAAGACTATGGATACACACGATACATGCCTGGGAGGAGGTGCGCAATCTCCAACAACACCTCTCCTGGGTCGACATTGTTAAATACCAGTGCCAAATGAAGCGTATGTACAGGACGACTGAAAATAAATGAAACATATATATATATATATATATATATATATATATATATATATATATATATATATATATATATATTATACTCCATTTTCTATTGTTATTTAACAATGTCGACTAGGAGAGGTGTGGTTGAGATTGCGCACCTTTTGCCACAAAAATTTCATGCGTTGGCACCCTACAGTTGATATCCATAGTCTGACAAGACTGAAACAGCATTTAACTTTTCCAAAATAAATTGTGTAGGATATTGACCGTCACGGCTCCCGAATAAATAAGCAATGTTTTGGGTGTCTGTACACCGTGTGTGGTGTAAATCCTATTATGAGTCTCCATTCTTCTACTGATATGATTGTATGCGAGTGTATATACTTGTGATCGTCTATCTGAAGATCGTTGTGTACATTTAAACATAGTTCATGGTGGGATAAAAATATAGATAAATAGTTTCAGAACACAAAGGACGAATGACATTTATTTGGGTTTCGACATTAGACTATTCGGAAACATATTTGGCCAACTTGGGGGGGGGGGTTGACGGAAAGCTGCAATGAAAATTCTCCCCAAATACGAGAGAGATTCGGGTTTTATTTTCGGCGAATAATATTCTGGATATTTCCCCACTAGAAAGCTACACGCTGGTTCATCGTTTCGTACATTTGATAGGCGTTGGATCGCTCACTTCCCCAGGTGCCATTACGACTGGTCGGCTCGACTCTGTCTGACCGTGGCTACCGAGAGTAAAGAAGGCCGATGCACATGACAGCGTGACGTCATTATCAGATTCAGTTGTAGGTATATGGTCTAGGCTATCAGCAGCAGTTTCCTCTAGTTTTCAGTTTGCTAACATGGTGTATTCTTGCGTTGTTCCAAATTACCGGGGAAATTATCCAAAAGGCCCTAAAGTACATACATTTTCTTTTCCTAAATTTTCTCAATTTGGAGACGTACCATTAGAAGGGAAAATTTTTATTCTAACCAAATATAAAGTAAGTAATGTTATTTGTTAATAATTAAACGTGTATTAAATTAGAACCGTATTCAAGTACTTTCATAACGTTTGATAACATTGTTAATATAAATTAAAGAAACAATCCTATTTATTGCTTATACAGCAAATATTATGTTGATATTTTAACTTTTTATTTTCTTATAAGGCTAAAAAGTCTATCAGAAAGGTTGAAAATTTAATTTAATTTTTTTTTAGTTTTGAAAATTATAAACAAATAATTTTTACACGAAAATAATTGTCAAATGTCTTTTTAGTAATGAATAAAACCTTTCATTGAGTATTTCCAAATTATTTTGAAGTTCTATATTTTTTTCTAAAGTCGGTTTGAAAATTATTCACCACGCGACTATTAATTAAATTACCAGTGACTGAGTGTTATACATTAAAATTGATTGCTTCTTTTTAAAATAAACAAACAATTTTACATGAGAATAATTGTCAAAAATATTGTTTTTAAATTTATTTACTTGCCTCCCCACGAGGGCACAGTTAGACACAAGGTCGGTTTTTAATGTGGGAAAATCTAGCTCCCCAAAAAGAGGCACTTTGGATAGGAAGAAAAATAAAATAAAAATTGTGTCAGTCATATAGGATTTCTCCTCCACTGACCGAGGACAGAACAAATGAAGTATAGCATCAGAACAGATACTACACTGTGATTATTATTGTAAATGTTTGTTTACTATCTTTTCTTAGATTTTAGCAATAGTTTACATTATGGTATGAATGTTTTCTTTAATTATGTTTTTAGGAATGTGAACATCATTTTCGGTATGAGGGTGTAATAAAGGCGAAGTCAAGATTCGATGATAAAACGTTGTGAAATAAACACGCAAGATGAGAACATTAGTCCGAATAATCTCTAAAGTTAAAAAAAATAACATTCAACCCATGTGATTTTTCTCTAAATTAAATCAAAAAATATTTCTGCACTAGTAACTTTTGTTTCTTTGTATTTAAATTATTTGTTTGATTTCAATTTTTTGCATTTTATCGTTTGTTTTCATTCTAAGAATTATGTATCGTTTGTTTTTACTTTTAAAATTATTCATCGTTGGTGTTTATATGTTATTTAATTCCATGTTTCCTAAATTCATAATTCACTTTTATCAGTATTAAATTGTATATTGCTTAATTTTACATAGATAATATTTATATTTTATATTGAATAAAGTTCAGTTTCAGTATTAATCGAACTGTGTTCGTTTTTATTTGTAAAATGTTTTATTGCTCTTTTTCGAATGGCTCTGATGTAGTACTGACAGTCTGATAAATCTTACCTGCATTGCCTGCTGGCATTTTTTACTTAACATGCCTTCTTCTTAATCTCGGTGGCCGTGGTCAGACTCCTTCAATCTCTAATTTCCACGTATCTCCAAAAATCATGCCACTTATAAATGACGTCATTAGTATACGTCACTAAGATATCATTATTTCTAAGCTGTTACCCTATTTGTTATAATAAGCTTTTTAAGTAAATGTAAGTTAATGTAAAAAATATTTATTCTAAATATTTTTTTATTATTTTAAAACAGATTTTAGCTGACAAAACGTTTAGGCTTAAATAACCATATAATAATCGTCGATCAGTACACCCTTCAAAGGTAGCAAAATAGGATTGTTAAAGATGTGGCAGTTTTAGGTGTGGCGGTGAGTTTTGAAACAGTTGCAAACAGTCTTGGGTTTGCGGTTAGAGTTACGACGAGTTGCGAGTTAGAAACAGTTGAAGGTAGGCCATGGCTTGGAACAGATCGAGAAAGCTTTAGGAGATCGAAATGCATTCACATCAACTGACGAACACGGCCTCGACAAAACGTAGATGTGTGGAGAGGGTCGATGGTGTCACACACACACACACTCACACACACACACACACAGTGCAAATAATATTTGCAGCATGTGCTGGAGTTTGTGTTTTTTTTTTTAGTTTCTCTAGCGTTATTTTTATACTCATAGGTCCCTACCTTCCAATGCCAAAAGCCAGTGCAACCACACCGGCAGTCGCCAAAATGTGATAGATGACACGGCCAGAAGATAAGACGAAGGAGAAGAAGACGACCGCACACAACGTCGGGGCTGGCAGTTCTTGAGAAAGTATAGCAAGTGTTGTTATTGTGGTTATCAGAGTATATGCATTCAGAATTATGGAAAAATTAATAAATAATTTACAAGGACATTTTTGGGTCTACCTCATGAAATATTCAAAAGAATTAAATTATATATTCTGTAAGATCGTAGGCTTTATATATATATATATATATATATATATATATATATATATATATATATATATATATATATAATCAGAGAGGCGGTAGCACTCTCTATATAAGGATGGCCCGTACACGCCTATATACGCCTACAAAACAAAACTATCTAAATCTCAACTAAAATCAACTTATAAGTTTCAAAAAGCACATATTCTTACAGAGAAGTGTCTTACGAATCCAGCGAGTGTCAGAACGTCGGTTAAAATGTCAAAAGAGAGCAAAAAAAAAAGGGTACAAAAATGGCCAATTGTTCTTCTTTCTTCTTTCTTTTAAGACGATGTATTTCGGTATACGAACGGTCTCTGACAACAGTTCAAGCATCAATCGACTGCTCTTTACACGGAGAAGTGCAGTGACCCATCGCTTTTTAGCTAACTCCATAATTAAATAAGATTACGTATAACAAATTTTAAACACTATATACCCAATGTAGACAGACCACTTCGAACACGGAACTTCTCTCAAAAGGGACAGCTCCAAATAATACACCGGATGCTCACAGACGTTCCAGTTTGCCAGTGGCCTATATTTCTTGGACGCTGAATATTTGAGGTGAACGTTAAGGTTTTTTCTTTAAACAGTAACCCACCAGCGTTAATGAAACCACGAAATATTTATCTCAGTTGATCAAAATTGTTATAAGAGTAACCTATCAGCAAGTACGACGTCAAAAAACAATGTTATAAAAACAAATAATTCTTCAGATTTTGGACTGTAAAATATGTACAAAATGTCAATGCTGTGACCAGGATTCGAACCTAAGTTAGCACGGCCACAACGTGGGGTCCTAACCTCTAGACGATCACGGCTAACACTGACGTCTGTCGCTCTTGGCAGAAAGACACATGACTACTGTCAAACTATTGAAAAATAAGGAGGAAACTTGAAATTCTCACGCATGCGCAAAAATACACTATAGCAACCATTGTTAAATGCAGCTGAATCTCTTCGCTCGCTAAGAAAAGTAGATCAGACCAGTTCTTCTAAGAACTCACCAAACGCCAAAGGAAATAAGTTAAATTAACCGCAAAAGAAACTGCAAGAAAGTCAAGAAAAATTTAATAGTGAAGGTATGAACATTTTAGAACTTTATAATACTCTAACTGTTTTATCAGAGAGGCGGTAGCACTCTCTATGTAATATAGAACCGATGGAGGACCAAGAGGCAACTCCTAAGGCCCAAAACCCAAAGACCTAAAACCCAGCAGGAAGCGACCTGCTACTAATGGAGGCGGCAATGAGCCGCCTCCTAAAAAAGACAATACTATCATGAATGTAAGTTTAAAAATAAGACTGTAAGTAAAAATACTAATTAACAAGAATAAAAAAGCATTGGAAATGCAAAAGGATATAGGGATGGTATGCCCAAAAGTATACAAACAAGATAGCTATGAATGGCTAGGCACATGGAAATAGAATTGCATCCAAAGTATAGCCCTATAGCTTTTTACAACTGTAATGATGGCACGGAATGAAGATTTTTTATTATTATTTTAGCATATAGTTTATGAAAACATCAGCAAAATATTGGGTCTTTTTTTTTTTTTTTGATAAAATACACCATAAATAAATCTAGCATTTAAGTAGTGCAGATGAATCTGGAAAATATTAAAATATAAGGAAAAATAGTTAATTAATGATGTAGATAAGTAAAGTAATATTAGTTCATAATAAAAGTTAGAATAAAATTACAAAGCTGTGATTAGATTATGTATAATGTTATAATAATATGCTATTAAGAGAATTCCAACAAATATAAGTGCATATATATATTTTAACCTTGAAATGGTTCATCCTTTGAAAGCCGTAATAATCCTCAGAGCAATTTATTTAGATGTTGTCCGTAGCTTCTATATGCTCTAACTGCTTAATTTCAAATCGAAACGCCAAAAGGGAAGTTCCTAACGGTTATCTTATTTCATCATCGCTTAATTTAGGTTTAAATAAAAATATAAATATTCAAAATGAAGGGAGATAATTTTGTTTGTCTAGTAATATGGTCAAAGGGGGATAATTCTTCTTTTTTAATTGTTTTTTTTCGTATAGTATAAGATAATTTTATTGAGTAAATTTAGTAACATTATATATATATATATATATATATATATATATATATATATATATATATATATATATATATATATATATTATTTGATTGAATAAGGATCCAAAAATATTTCACACCATATCTTTATTGATATTGAAATGAGAGAAACTGCACATTTTTCCATTAAATCGATTGATTATTTACTCAAGTTGGTGGCCCATTTCAATGTATAGTGTGAAATATTCACATGCCTCCCCACAGTGATTTACTCCACAATTCATTGTAGTCTACATTACACTGTAGAGAACCTATTGTTCATTTCATAAAATTATTTCATATAATGCCTTGAATTAAAATTTAAAATTTTAAAGTAAACTATCATAGTGCGATGGTGCCCTGAATAGAAACATTCATTTCAAACTAGCTCCCGTCTTTTTCAATAACCTGCCGTTGATTTTATGAAGATATTTTTTCTAATCTCTGTAATTAAAGTTTAAAATGCAAAAATCAAGTACACACACACACACACACACACACACACACACACACACACACACACACACACATATATATAACTACTTCATTTACTCGCATAAATTTAATATACGAAAGTATAGATTTATGCGTAAACTTTAAGTATTTACTTCAAAAGTGCTCAATACGTAGGTAGAGCTAGTTAGTAATTTATAAAATATATATGGCGATTAAGCTACACTGAATATTCCGCGTTTCATCCACTATAGGATTCGTCAGGCTTATATATACTTTCTAGCGTTGTTGGCGAGTGAATGAGGATCAATAAATGTTGCACCCTCCTATACTTTTATTGTCATTGAAATCGATGAAATCGCCCATTTTTAATCAAATTGAAGGATTACCTACTTTAGTCGGGGGCCCACCGCCATGTACCGGAAGGAAACTTCACATGCCTCCTCACAGTGATTGGTCCACAATACATTGTGTTCTATATTGCATATTACACACGCATACATACGTACCTACATATATATATATATATATATATATATATATATATATATATATATATATATATATATAGTAATTTATAAAATATATATGGCGATTAAGCTACACTGAATATTCTGCGTTTCATCCACTATAGGATTCGTCAGGCTTATGCGCGAATTTTGTGGTTGCTTCTTGTTTTTATATATGTTGAGGATTTCTAGTTAGCCAATCAGCTTTCTAGTATCCACCGCGCCCCTTCCTATCAGCCAATGGGCATGCATTTTAGTGTAGCTTAATCACCATATATGTTTTATAAATTACTAACTAGCTCTACCTACGTATTGAGCACTTTTGATGTAAATACTTAAAGTTTACGCATAAATCTATACTTTTGTATATTAGGTTTATGTGAGTAAATGAAGTAGTTATATATATATATATATATATATATATATATTTAGTGGAAATGGTAATTAATAAAAACTGAAGAAAATGCTCAATACTGTTGTAGAGCAAATATGCATTTTATTTATATTACCGTATCTTTCTGTTAAGTTTTATTACCGTATCTTTCTGTTAAGTGAAAGAGTGAATGACCTCATTCACTCTTTAACTCTTTCATCCCATAATAACGAACATTTTTGTAAAAGTCTGAGGAAGCTACAGACGGCAAAAAAAAAAAAAACGGCCGGGTAGCTGAAACAATAATGTAACTTAACAGAAAGATACGGTAATAAAAAAATAAAACGTATTATATATATATATATATATATATATATATATATATATATATATATATATATATATATATATATATATATATATATATATATATATATAATACTATTCTCTTTATTGAAAATTTATTCCAATGAAAAAAAAAACAAGCTTATAAACCTGTAAGGAAGGTATACGAAATTTTAATCATTCGACAAGGAGTACAAATAAATAAAGAAAAAACCTTATTTCATGGAGTTTTGCATAATGCAATACTTCTCATCTGAGGAAAGAAATTTGCAAAATATACAATAAATCTTGCAGGATTATGCATTAAAAAAACAAATAATATAAAATTAACCATATTTGTATTAAAGAAATCGTTTAACATTTAGTAACAGTTATATATATATATATATATAAAGAAAGAGAGAGAGACAGAGAGAGAGAGAGAGAGAAAGAAAGAGAGAGAGCAAGGAAGACGCGTGTCTGCCTGTCCGTCTGTATGTATGCTTGCTAATTTAGTCTATAAACCATAAAAACGTGTCATCGTGCAGAAATTCTTATCCAATTATGTCGATTGTAGTAAAAAGCTTGTTTCAGTTTTTTTTCCCGAGAATGGGGTTCAGCCAGCAGCATTAAACGCATTAAAGCTCTTTAAATGTGATGAAAACCTTGTAGACTCTTAAAAAATGAGCAAATTGACGGCCTAATGCGCAATTAATTCAACAAGCAATCACATCAGTTGCAATATCGCGCATTTTTCCACATCTAAGTATGCTTTTGATTAATTTGAAGGATTTTCTGGTTAAAATTTACAAGTCAAATGGATAAATGATGCGTTATAGCAGATTCTAAAAATTAATTTTTAGGTTGGGGCAAAAATAATGTCGTTTTTCGCCGTTCAACTATATATATATATATATATATATATATATATATATATAAACGACATTATTTAAAATAATGCCGTTTTTCGCCGTTCAACTATATATATATATAAAAACGACATTATTTTTGCACCAACTTAATATATTAATTATTCTTAACTACACCACCTGAAGCTTGTTTAAAGAATCTCGTAACCCATTCGGAAACGCTGATAACTTTGAGATCACCAGAGATATCATCCTTAACTTTCGACTACGATTCAAACGACTAGATACTTTAAAACAGACTGGTTGGGAATCCATCATAGATCACATCAGAAACGTTCCATAAAATAATATTTCCCCACTCTACTGAACAATGTGTAAATGAAGCAATTAAATAGGTCAAAGCACACATTGAAGCACATGTTCCACACGGAAATTCCGATAGCAATTGTCACTGCCCCTAATGGTTCACCTCAAACCGTGCTGCTGCACTTATGAAAAAGCAGAAAGTTTTTCACCAATACGACCGCCATAAATCAGATTCAATCTCGAAAACATAGAAGTTAGTAAAACCAACACAAAGTCAAGTATCTCGATTCCTTTGTGTTCTTAAACCAAAGGAAATGGTTGATTGTTGAATTGCGCCCCCGTTGTATCAAAGTACCTGCAGAATGTCTTCTTGGTTCCTCCTCTTCTCTTTTCTCTCTCCCAACAATCGAGCACAGCATATAATAACAAAACTCTAAAGCACGTCTGACAGCACTGACTTCTGCCAACAGTCTGCCCCTCCTCTTAACAACACAGGCTTTTTATATCGCAAAATCGTTCACCTCTATTTGCATATTCTTCTAACTCACGTGATCACTACTCTATAAATAAGAGTCTTGACCGTTTCTTTTCTTTCTTTTTATTTATTTTCGGTGACCGACCCGCACGTGGTCTATCCAGGTAAGTCACGCATTTCTCCACAGTTAGAAATACTTGTAAGAATGTAATAAACGGAGCCAAGGAAATATCTATCGAAATGACCAGAAAAACAGATTGAATCGTAGAAATGCGGAATTCGCAAGTTATGGAAAATTTATAATGGACGATGAACAATTTCTTCACTATACTACGACTATGATGTCATCTGTAGAGCAACTGAGAAGGCTGAACTGCTTTTCCGGCGATTCGTTTCTAACTTCGCCTTAGACACCGCAATTCACTCCCTTCCAAATTTCTTTTAGCAGAAAGAAACCAAACTTAATGGGTTTTTAATGATCTCTTCCCATGTCTGTGATATCATAAAAAAAAAACTAGATACCTTTAACGCTGTTGGGCCTGATCTTATCCCTAATATTCTAATAAAGAAATTTTCTGTTGAGATAGCCTCGATTCTCTTCAAACTCTACAGCAAATGTCATGCCGAATCTTGCTTACTTTACCAATGTATAATCACTTCTGTGGTACCTATATTCAAGAACTGGCTCGATCAATTGTCGCCTCATTAGTCCTCTCCTCATTTCGCTAAACTCTTTGAGCCATTAAAAAACGGAACGTTAGTCCACAACATCGTAAATACAAAACTTCTTTCTGAACAACACTATGGATTTATGAAAGTCCGCGCTGCCCCAGATATCCCAACGAACGCATATACCATGTACTGAACATGGCGCGGGAAGATATCGTGGTTTAATATGTAAAGTAAGATTTGGCATAAAAGTGTTCTCATGAAAATCAAATCATACTATTAGTGAACGGATATTTAATATAATCAGAGCACAAGTTGTTCCCAATGACCGTACATAAAAAAAACATGACATTAATACGTAGATCTTTATTGTTCTTTCTGTTCATAAATGCCCTCCCTGATTAAATTGTGTGCAAAATGGTTATGTTTGCTGATGACATCACGCTCTGAACCAGACGTGTGAAAGAAAGAAACAAAAAACAACAACAACAACAACAACAACAACAACGAATGTATTCCTATTAAAGGCAGTGTTTGAAACCTCAGAAAATGTACTTGAATGAGGGCGTAAATGGATGACACCATTTAATGCGACGAAGACTAGACTCCCAAAATTAAAAATTAAAGAGCCACCGACAGCCAAGACTAACGACATTCTATCCATTCAAACTTCACAGCCTAACATAAATTGGAACAAATGCATAGAAGATATTGCCAAAGCTGTTGCAAAGAAAGTGGGCTTCCTCTTAGAAAAGCACTGGCAATATCTTATCTCTTATGTATGGAATATTGTCTCTTCATATTAGCCGGTGCATCAACCAATAGCCCCTCCTTATTCGACAGGTTTCAAAAAAAGAGTCTACAGTGTTAACCACGTGCTAATCATAATGTCACATCTCTATGCTTGTTTTACGAGTACTTCAACAAGCAGCAAAATATTACCCCTTCACTCTGGAGGTCTCCCGATGCTGGAGAATCTTTTACTCTAAAATTTTCTTCCCTTGAACTGCTAAACTCTGGAATCCTTTTCCTATATTCTATTTCCCCGTCTGTACTAGCATACAGAAGTTTCAGTGCAATATGATAAACTCGCTACTCAACTCCCTGTTTAGAGTCTCTCTATAGGCATGGTTCCTAAGAGTAGCCTTTTATATCTCTTACTTGACTTGAGATGGATATGACTAAATACATAAAATAAAAAAGAAAAAAAAGAACTTACTATAGCACGTTCATCTATTGCACTACGGATCCTTGCTGTAACGGCTGGTAGAACGAGGATAAATAAACAGCCCGGAGAAATTAAATGCAGGATTCTGTTCGGAATTCAGAACAGTAGTTCAAATAATTAAAATAATAGAAATGATCAAACTTTTACTTTATATATATGTCATTTTAAAGAGCATTTTTCGCTCTAATCAATCGTTGAAATTACAATCGTTGAAATTACAATCGTTTTAAAACAATTATCTTCATTTGAAAACGGCGAATAAAAGATGGAAAAAGCCAATTCGCACAATTTTTTTTATTTCAATCCAATCTAACCCGAAACGCTGCTGAAACATCTCGCGATATCAACGAAGCGTTTGGCCCAGGAACCAGTACTGAATACACAGCCCAATGGTGGTTCAAGAAATTTCATGGCGGTGACGAGAGTCTTGAAGCTGATAAACGTAAGGTGAGCCATCGAATTTTGACAACCATCAATTAAAAGTCTTAGTTGAAGTGAATCCATTCAGAACTGTTTGAGAACTTGCTTCTTATTTAGATGTAAATTATACGATGATTTTCAACCACTTGAGAAAGATTGGAAAGATAAAAAAATCTTGATAAATGGGTGCCTCACGCACTGAACAACAAGAAGAAGAAACGCCGCTATGAAGCGTCATCTTCCTTTCTATTACGCAACAAAAACGACCCGTTTCTCGACCGGATTGTGACTTGCGATGAAAAGTGGGTTCTTTACAACAATCGCCGATGCTCATCTCAGTGGTTAGATGCCGATGAAGCTCTACGACGCTTCCCGAAGCCAAAGTTGCACCAAAAAATGTTCATGCTGAGTGTTTGGTGGTCTGTGACCAGTCTCATTCATTACCGCTTTTTTAATGCAGGCTAAATCATCACGACGAAGAAGTATTGGCAACAAATGGGTTAAATTGCACCAGAAAATTCGACAACAACACTCAGCATTAGTCAAGAAAAGGCCAATTTTTTCACGACATTGCTTGACTGCACATTGCTAAACCGACCCTGCAGAAGAATGAATTGGACTATGAAACCTTGATTCATCCGCCATACTCACCTCCAGACATCTCACCTACCGACTACCACTTTTTTCAAGCATCTCGACAACTTTCTGTGTGAGAAATGCTTAAAAAAACTAAGCGATATCAGAAACGCAAGATTTTTTATATTACTGGCATAAATACACTTGTTAACTTTGATGGTGCTTATTTCGATCAATAAATATTTGTTTGAGCCGAGATATATTCATCTGAACTTTCTTGTCAACCTGGTAGTATGAGAAAACCAAAGAAATATTTATTTTGTGCAAATTCTAAAGTTACTTCGCAAGAGAGTGGCGCGAACATAAAGTTGCATCAACGGTTGTTCGGCCTGAGGTATTTTATGTTTTTAATTAATAACTTATTGTGATAAACTGGTTGTCAGTTCTCATGTCAGTGTCGAAGGTGATAGGACAATTATGAGTTTTAAGAGTGTCAAGACCAATTAACGCGATTAATTGGAGACATGTGAACGCCGCAAGAAGTAAGTAGTCAATTAGGAAAGGGTGCACCAGTAAGACGACTGATTGAAGCCTGGCATATGGGGTAAGGCGGTTGATATTGCATTTCCACCTGCAAAGAAATAATTGGTAGGCTATTAATCACGACAGACAAATTGAAACGAATTGTCGTGTTTTATTTCCAAGTTGCTGTTCTATTCATCCGGTCTTGCTAAGATTACATATTTGCACACACACACACACACACACACACACACACACACACACACACACACACACACACACACACACACGTGTATATATATATATATGTATATATTATATATATATACAGTGATTTCAAGATTATTAGGGGTTTTTAAGCATGAAAACGATGTTATTTTTTGTATTTGATATTAGTCACAAAAAGTATCGAAATGAAAATGAAAGACATTGAAGATATATATATAAATATATATATATACATATATATACATACATATATATACATTAGCAGGGAGACCCGATGTTGCCCGAGATTGGATGATGATCAACAAATGTTTTACACTCCCATATTTGTATTGCCATTTAAATCGGCGAAAGCATCCATTTTTGAATCAAATCAATTGATTGCCTGCACTAGTCGAGAGGAAGCTTCATATGCGTCTTCGCAGTGACTTACTCCACAATACATTGTAATCTATATTGCACTCTCGAGAACCTACTGTTGATTTTATAAAATCAGTTTTATATATAACTATCCTGGGTGCCCGATATTGCCCGTGTGTGTAGAGGTGGAGGTAAGCAAAAGAGCAAAAACAAAAAAAAAAAATTAAAAATTAGGAGCAGTAGGCAGGCTCGAACCTGTAACGCGCCGGCTGTGTAAGGGGTTTAACCTTGGTCAGTATCGCGTGTCCCTACTTTCATCGGATTATTTCTATTTTTCATTATCGATACTTATCAATTTCGATACAAAACCTATCTAAGAACACTAGTCATACACATAAATTACCTTCGTGTGAAATTTCATAAAAATCCATCCAACCCTTTTCGAACTCATGGAGAACGAACTCAAACACGTACACCGTAAGTTTCTTTTATATATATATATATATATATATATATATATATATATATATATATATATATATATATATATATTGTGTGTTACATTAATATACTTATGGCAATTAAGCTACAGAAAGGCGTCCGCGCTTCTCATCCATAGGGAATCGTTAGGGTAAAATGCATCGAATTCGTGTTACCGAGTGTTATATATATCCATGTATTATTCATTTTAGCTACATAACAAATGATGTTCATTTTTCCATTTCACAGGTTAACATTTTTATTACCCAATGATAGGGCTTCTCTCAAACAAAGGTCTGCTTAAGATATTTTTATTTCCATTGTTTGCTGTGTGAGACATTAATTGTATTTAGTCTTTTATTTATTTAATTGATTTTTATTCGTTTTACTTGCTATCATAAAATAAAGTTTATTCTGTGCACACAGTTGTTTGCTCTTTCACTTCTATAGTTTTATAGGCTGAAGAGGTCTTCATAGTTTAGAATTTCAAATTTCTTATTCAAAGATAAACTAAATTTATGCATGTACTGGCCTGTCGTACTATTTTTCATTTAATTATTAGCGATTATCACTTTCTTTGAGTTCCCAGCAATGAGTCACTAGTGTTAGTTTATTGGCTATTTTTTCTTATTGAATATGCTGTAATATCTGGTTTTAAAATCTAGAGAAGCCATAATCACGTAAGACTTCTTGTTATTCGAGCTTTCATTGGCAAATATTGTGGTTTTGGAAAACATGCTTTTGGTTATATAGATATATATATATATATATATATATATATATATATATATACTTCTATCGCTCTGAAATTTACATTGTAAACGGTATTTGTTATTTTGATTTCACACGCACACCCATATATATTCAGAATGTGAAAGATTAATTATTTCCTCAGCCAAAAGCTTAAAGATCATCATCATCATCATCATCATCATCATCATCATCATCATCATCATCATCATCATCATCATCATCATCAGGACGGGCTCCTAGCCAGAACTAATCTGACTCTTCCTCTCCGGAGTTTCCCGTCTTCCATCAGCTGCCTCACATTTAGCGTTGTGTGCTAGTTGCTGGATGTACGTGGATCTATGTTGTCCTTTTCTTGCGCGTTGGTGTCTTGGAGTCCATAGCAATACATCACTCACCAATTCATGTTTTCTCCTCAGACAGTGACCAGCAAATTGCAGGCGTCACTCCCTCATGGTATTAGATATGGCAGGTAGCTTGCCATAAAGTTGCTGCTTCTTAGGATGATTTTGCCACGATACATGTAATAATGTTCGTAGCATACGGGCGTATGTGCCGTCTAGTTTTCTTTCCAATCTTTTTGCAAGTGTCCAGGCTGCGGCACCGTAAACAAGGACATACTCTTCCACTGTCCTAAAGAACTGCCTTTCAGTTTGTCAGTTAGCCTTGAAGTCCATATGGATAGCTGCCCATCCAATGTGTCGCATACTTTTGAAATGCGAATTTCAATATCTCTCTCTTGCTGCTCAAATACGTAAACCCAGCGACTTCTTTCAGTGTTGTTTGTTCCAACCAGAGCCCTGATCTCTCCTTCCACACTGAAAGTAATAAATTTTGTCTCATCCGCATTAATGTGGAGACCAATGTCATTCGCGGACTTTTCTAGCTTGCGTAACAGTGTTTGCGTATCAGCAGTGTTATTCGCAAACAAAGCAATATCGTCTTTATAATCTGCATCAGTTATGTGTGCTGAATGATGACGTCTGTTTCTGGATTCATTAAGGATGAAGAGCCATAGCAGCCAACAAACCGGAAGTCCAAGACTCGATTTTCGCCCTTATTTGAGCTCATCAGTTAGACATATCCAAACTCGGGATTGCAAGGGCTGTACCTGGACCAACAACCTTTCTTTTGGTGCTATAACTGAATAAAATTTGAGTTTGAATATATGGTTTTGTAATTGTGGAATTATTTTTGTCTCAGTCAGAGAGTATTGAGTTTGTGAGATTAATTTCTCACATTCTTAATTTTGCAAAACGGTGGGTCAGTTTTGCCTCCCGATTGGGAGCCAATAGTTAACTCCTTTTGTTGGAGTGGCAACGTGGTTTTCCTTCGAAAAGGTCTATGATAACTCATGGTGTTCTCGGCAAGAGTTCCGGTGACTTTAATTAGGCATAAAGTCTCTTGGAACCCTAATTGAATTTAGAAACGTTCGTAAAGTGTTTAAATGATACCTTCCTTTAATTACGATATATTCGACACAATGTAAAGGTGTCTCTGCTTGTAGAGATTTCAAGTCCTTTTTCACCAAACATTTAGGTGAAATAAACATGATGAAATTGTTGCGGCTCATTCGCAATTTGGCATTCCTCTCGGAGCCGACTTTTGTGAGTCCTACTTGCCGGGAGGTTTTCGTAGACTGAAAAAAATGGATGTTTACAAAAAAGGCGCCAAGTAATTATCTTGCCCCATACAAATTAACCAATCACAGGCTGTCTACAAGAAATGTGCGTAGGCGGCTTAAAAGATTGAAAATGTATTGTAACTGGAATTTCTCACAATAATTATATAATTTCTCACATTCTGAAAATTCTATTACTAATTGCTCGCTAGGTTAGCATGTTGCTTGATCTGCGTTAGTTATTATAATAGACTTTCTTGTATACAAGAATACAACATACTTGGGGTTTGAATCCCGAGTTCGGATGTGTTTAACTGATGAGCCCAAATGCGGGTGAAACTCGAATCTTGGACTTCCGGTTTGTTGACTATTATGGCTCTTGTGAGCTGTGACGTTGTTTGGCTGTGGAAATAATTATACACACACACACACACACACGCACACACACGTATATATATACATATATATATATATATATATATATATATAAGAACAAATAATTAATAAAACATGTTAAAACCCTTTAAGAAGAGCTAAAAACATATTTAAGTTTCAAAAAGAAGACACAAATTAAGTAGATTGTCCTTAATTCGTGAAGTTTCGAAAGAAATACTTTCCTTCTCATCAGAGGATAGGAATTAGCAAAATGCGGAATCGGATTTTGCTTGCAAATATTTAATCAAACTACAAGTAAGCCACAGAGCATACTTGGTAAAAGTTAAAAAATAGTGAAGCGGAGGAAATAGGGGAAAAAGAGGAAAAATGATTTCACGTGAATAGATGGTCCAGTGAAGAGTAGAATATCCAATAATGATAAAATCCAAGAAAATTTGGCAAAAGTCCAGTATCCAAAAGTAACAATCCGAAGTATATATATATATATATATATATATATATATATATATATATATATATATATATATATATATATATATATATATATATATATACGCAGCGGCCGATGTAACCTGCAACCTTTCGTCTAACCCTGGAATCTGTACAAAATTTCAAATGAAACCTTTTTAATTAATCAACGGGAGTTACTTGCTCACGTTCCGTCAGCCATTACCATCAGTTATGACTTACGTAAATCGCAATTGTATTCTCAGTAGTGCCAGCATTGAGAATGGGCATTCAATGTCCAGAAGTGTGTCACTATGAACTGAATTTTATTCAGTATTTATTCATTATGCCACGGATCCGTGCAGATTTCAGATTTTAATCTAAAGATGCTTCAGTTCGCCAATAAACACTTGAAGAAAGTCGGAGATTACATCAGCCGAAAAATTCTGAGAATAGCATTCAAGCTGACAACAGTAATCTGAATAATCGAAATAATACGAATTATTAATCTTCATCTCAAACATAGAATCACATCGTTTTTATAATAAAATTTTTCTCGCTTTTTTTTTTTTACAAGGGTGTCACCACTTATCAAGGCCCAGAGGTCACTCAAGGATAAGGGTTAATAGGTATACATTAGTCATTGTGATTTTAGCATAGTAAACAGTGGGAATTTTGAAACTTGGATTACTTAGGGGGACGATTCAATTAGAACTTGTTCACATTGGACTTTTTTTTTTTTTTTTCATAGGTATCAACTCATTATCAAGGTCAAAGAGGCAACTCAAGGATAAGGGTTAAAGAGTGTACAGTAGAAATTGGACAATATAATAATCATTAGTAATGAAAATTTGTTAAATTTGATAACTTATATGGAACGGCTCATCAAGAACTTATTTACGTTAGACTTGAAGACAACCATATTATAGTCAGCCGGAAAGCAGGAAAACGGAAGACAATTCCACAGGCGTGCAGTTCTAATAAAAAAGCTTTGTTCATGGAATCTACGTTTAGGTTTAGACACAGATAAAGAGTGGGGGGAATTATTGATAGTGTTTACAGCTAGACGAGTGTTTCTTGTGAAAGTTTTGCCAGGGGGGACCATAGATTGAAGCTCAGTCGAACACTTTCCATGAAAATAACGATACATCAGAGACAAACTCGCAACATCTCTTCTGTGAGATAGAGGTTGCAAGGAAGAGAAAAGGACATCTCCTACGAGGCTACGAAGTCTATTTTGAACTCTATCAAGGCAGGCCAAGTCCTTTCTAGCAGCTCCTGCCCAGATGTGGCAACAGTATTCCATCCTTGGACGTACCTGGCTCTTATATAGATAGAGAATTGCCTCAGCAGTGAGATATCTACTGGATCGATAGAAAGATCCCACCATTTTTCCAGCGGCCTTGGCAACAGATTTGATGTACGTGTTCCATTTAAGATCAGGAGTAATGGTCAATCCCAGAAACTTGTCAAAACTTGAGGCCTCCTGAAGACGAGAGCCATTCATTTCAATTGATGCCAGATGTGGATCAGAATGTTGATGATGTAAAGAGAGAAGCTTGGTTTTAGATGCATTAAAAGTAACCAGCCACTCCTTTCCCCATTGTACTACATGCTCAAGATCAGAGGAGAGAGAATTGGAGAGAACTTGGTCGTTTACTGTCTTAGATGTACTACCATAAATGGTAGTGTCGTCAGCATAAATGTCTACAAATTATGTAAGAATGTGATTTGGAAGATCATTAATGTAGATCAGGAAAAGAGTTGGGCCCAGGATGGACCCCCGAGGGACATCGGCATTAATAATGTGGGCTTCTGATTTTTGCCCCTCAACTACTACTCTTATGAACCTATCAGAAAGAAATGATTTAATAATTGAGAAGACATTTCCAGCTATACCATAGCTAGAGATCTTATGAAGTAAACCTTTATGCCATACCCTATCAAAGGCCTTAGATATGTCAAGAGCAATTTCCCTAGAAAGGTTGCATCCGTCGAGAGATTTGCTAATCCTATGATTGTTACCATTACCGCCAATTGTTACCATTTCATCTGATAATCGCATTTTTTTTAACTTGCTACATGTCCAGGTAACCTACATCTTAAATTTTAAGTGTTTGAACCGAAAATTGGCGAAGGAGTCTCGTAGAGTCTGCAAAGATCAACTCTGTCAACTTTGACTTCTTGGCAGCCAACTTTTCGCCCCCAACCTGATTAAAAAGCTTGCTGCATATCTGAATACCCTTTATGTAAAATTCCAAATATTTAGACCCAAAATTGGCTGAATAGTTTGCTAGAGACCGTAAGTTAAAATCTTTTGAACTTTGACCCCTTGGCAGCCAAATTATCGGCCAAAAACCGATTAAAAGGCTTGCCTTTTGTCTGAATACATTTTATGTAAAATTTCAAATGATTAGACCAAAAATTGGCTGAGTAATTTGATAAAGACCACAGAGGTAATTTTTGTAAAAACTTTGACTCCAATTTCAACCTCTTAAAATTTATTGTTTTGGGCTCCAATCAAATTAAAACGTTTGATCCATGTCCAAGTAACGTACATCTAAAATCTCAAGTGTTTAGACCCAAAAAATTGGTGGAGTTTTCAAAGATCAGATCATTGAACTTTGTCCCCTTGACAGCCAAATTTCTGTCCGAAAACCGATTAAAAAGATTGTCCTAAATCTCAATACCCCTTATGTCAAATCTTGAGTCTGTAGACTGAAAATTAACAGAGTAGTTTGGTAGGGAAATGTACACACACAGGCACACACATAGAGACAATTTCACTCTTATATATATATATATATATATATATATATATATATATATATATATATATGTATATATATATTGTATTGGTAGTAATTATTTGTAAGTGTGTCCACCAAAAGAGTGCTCAATGTTTAGACAGAGCCAAAATAAGTGAGTTTAGTTTACAAACAAATGGCTACACATAAGCATACATGTTTCAGCGAAAACCCAATACGGGAATCGCTTATATATATATATATATATATATATATATATATATATATATATATATACAAAGTCTTTCTGTAACATCATCGACGGTGAAAGCCATATTTTATTACTATATAAATTGATGCACAGGTAGATATACATTTTTACGACATTAAAAAAAGAAACTGATATGCAATTAGAGACATATACCAAATCCAATAATAACTCGTTCAAGATAGACTATGATAACCCATAATTCGATCCACGAACGATAATAAGGGGATGTTCTTAATTATGCTTTTAAATATGAAATTTCCCCGCACTGGATGCGTGTATTCAACCTAATCGATAGTGATACGGACGAAAATGTCGGCAATTTGAGTTCGACTCCTATCGCAGCTGCAGTAATCATTAACGGACTGATATTGTTGAGAGAGGCACCCACAGTTTCCCCACATCAACTAGGGTTAAGCTAACAATAAAGAAAATTCACCCCAAATAACGCATATTACCACTGAAGCGTAATTACCCAATGCGATGCGGGGGACAGATTTGTAGGGTGCAAGACGGGTTGGGAAGTGGACAGTAAGATAATCGTTTACATTAATTCTAGTTTTTATTTTTATTTAAAATTTTTAAAAATTTATTTTACTCTTTTTTTTTTTTTTCATTTTCTTTCTTTGAAGATTGTAATTCTGGGTATGGGGTCAGTCAAACCAGCTGCCAACATTGCCCTGTTTTTTTATTGAAACCAACCGAAAGCTCTTTTTAGTGTGCTGGCTGTTCCCTTAAGTGCAATTGTCTGGATCTCTTTTGCACTTGGTTCATCAGGAACATTAGGTAGGACTTCAAATTCTTCTTCATAAGCCCTGTCACACATATAAAAACTAGTATGATTGATCTCTCCTAAGATTCCAGTTTCTTTTCATATCATACATGGGACCTTGGTATTTTGTCTGTTTTTCCGTTTCAGTTCTGTCCAGACCTCCATCATTAGGGACACTCACTTCAACCAAGGTTGCTACTCTTTCTGACTTTTCCATTAAACTATATCAGGTTTGACAACAGCATTTTCAAGGTAGGTGACTGTAAGGATTACATGGTCGTATTATATGGTATATTAGTCATTTCCAACTGTTATTTCAGGTTGATTTTCCCAGGCCTTGCTGCTACACTGAATGTTTAATTTTAAACAGATGGTACAGTGGAGGTACTTACATACTCCATCATGTCTTGCTGTGTAGTAGCCATCCCCCCAAAAAACTTTGCAACTTGATAACAGATGACTCACACTTTTCAATTGCGTGCGACAGAATCTGCATTTGTTGTCATTACTGACACCTGCCATCTTCTTGAATGCATTGGTCATCAATCTCTTATCTTGAGCATCCATTATAACCCTTTCTTGATTGTGGTGGATCCCCCCCCCCTCTTGAGCCATTCCAAGGAACCTTCTTTTTATATGTTTGCATGATGGTATGAATAAGAAAACAGCGAGCAGGAAAGAAAAATCTAAAGGAAAGCGATCCGAAAAAAGAAGCTATCAGAGGATAAAATCTTCCGGCATATAGAGACCGCTACATTAAAGAGATCGATAGTGAGGCGGCACTACTGCCAAAGAAAAAGTAAGACGCCCCCTTCCCTCCACTAGTTTGTGTTAGAACCTTGGGCATAGTCGAGAACCCACTTAACTCTCCGATCAGGGTAACGTGAGGTCATGGAAAACAGGTTAATGATGTAATACGTAAGCAAACAGAAATAATTCTGTTCACGGTTTCGTATTTCGTTGTGCTGAGCAGAATATACCTCTGAGTACAATGGTCGGTCCAATCGTCCAATATGAGTACTGCTCGGACCGAAAGAAACTGCAATCACACTGTCTATACAGCTGCAAAGAAAACTATGGCAATGCATCAAACTGTTTATTCGTGAAACAGCGTGAATAGGGTTCTGAATCAGAACACCTCGTTCGCAAGGATTAACACGATAGACACCTGACACCTGATTGTCACCAAACTACTCCCCGACAACCAGCAAATAATAACGGGAAATATCGTGGGTATAAGAAGCAGAGGACGACAGCGAGAAACATACGTTGACAGTCTGAAGACCTAGGCAATATCAAAGTTAATGAGCAACAATGAATTCATGAATGCACCGAGGGGGAGAGATAGATGGAGAGCCATAGCCGTCAATTCCTCTATCAGGCAGGACACCACTTCAATAGTAAAATGGTACTCTTTGCTGCTGAGTCGGTGTGTTGGGTGTATTCTCATAAGAGTGTATGTGCTATTAGTTTATCAGAATGTGTTCCGTGTAAGTACTCATAAAACAAGCACAGGGGTACAACACTGGAACGATGTGAACGAAAATGGAGCTTGGTAGGCAGTGTAGGATCTATTAGTTTAGAGACTGTCTTTTTTTCTTGCTCGCTGTCCAGGAGGAAGAAACCACTGGTTAATGCACTAGCTCAGATGTCGTAACAATGCTTCATACATGGCCGAATGATTGCTATGCAGTGTTATACGTTGTTCTGAGCTAAGGAAGCATATCAATGCTACAATGAAAAATCCTCAATCCAAATAAAAAAGAACATAAGTCCAATCTATCTATATAAACAAAACAGTAAATAAATGTATGCGTGTCTGTGGGAAAATATTTAAGTGATAAACTCTTAAACTGCTCGTCACATAACACTAAAATTAGCAGAAAATGATAATCATACACCAGTTGGATGGATTAATAAAGCGTTCAGAAATTTGTCGGCAAGTTGAAATACTAAATGCTCTTTTCAACTTTCAAACATATTTTTGCGCATGCACAAATTCATTCACAGCTTGTAGTGGCTTAATTTTACATATTTCTTATCTATTTGTAGATAGATCAAACTGTAGAGAACGCGTCTAGACCGCTAAATGTCGTAGTGTCGATTCTAGCTGATGGCACCCAAGTTATTTTATTAAAACTTTTGAAAGCACTACTATATATAAAGTACAATATAATATTCAATAGAGAATTGGCTCTGTAATAATAAATACGAAGTCTACATGGATCAAAATATATTTAAGTGTATTTTACGGCAGGACAAGGCCGGGTACCCTCAGGGCCGCTGCGAAAAAGGTAGGCTCTCTCTACCGTGCTAGAAAACTACTGACACCTGAAAGTATCCTGTACCTCTATAAGGCCACCATTCGCCCATGTATGGAGTATTGTTGTCACATTTGGGCTGGTGCATCTGCTGCTAGTCTCTCGCCCTAGACAAGGTTCAAAAGAGAGTCGCCAATCTGATAGGCCCTGAACTGTCATCTAAGCTTCAGCCTCTGTCCCATCGACGAAACGTTGAACCCCTCTGCCTGTTCTACAAATATTTTAATGGTGAATGCTGTGACGAACTGCAGAGACTTGTGCCCCCACGACGTAGACACCGTCGACAAACCCGACAGGCAGCTAACCCCCCCCTACACACACAGTAGAGATCCTTAGATGTAAAAGATCTCTCTACTCCAGTAGTTTCTTCCCCAGAACCGATAGACTCTGGAATTCCATTCCAGGTTCCTGCTTCCCTAACTGTACTGACATGCAGAAGTTCAAGTGTAACGTGAACCGACATCTTGCTGCCCAAATCCCAATATAGTTCCCCAGCATTTGCTGCCCCTGATAGTAGCCCCCTACACCAAAGTGGCAATGTGCCTTGTTTGGGGTGAAAATGTAATAAAAAAAATAATTATGTTTATTATTTTGTAAAAAAAATGCCACTCACTTCAGTAAGGTTAAACGACTGCAATATGATACTCCCTTTTCTATGTGACCTTACTGAAGGCTACCAGTTCAACACGATATAACAGATCGTGTAGATAAAGAGCAGAAAGAGTATCTCAAACGCAAACAGTCCGAGGAATGAAGATATTGGAATATAAACTCTTCCGGCATCAAGGGACTTCTATTGTGGTTGGGTAGGAATTTGCCACTAGTCAGGTAGGTCGAGGGTATTTTCGTTGAGAGGGTACAATTAATCGTGTACAATTAATTGTTTGCAATAGGTATTGCGTTGTTAAAGAAGTGCGGGGTTGACACATCGTTGAAAATGAGCACAGGAAAGCTAAAGTTTATTTTAATGGCCGTCTCCCACGTGGTTTTTAATCAACGTGGTGGTCACGTCCGTGTGTTTACAGGACGGGAACGGACTCGAAATCGGAGAGGAATAACGATCGATTTCCCCGTGATGTAGTCTGCTCTTAAACGGGCTTCACTGATGAAACAATAACATTTGTCTCGTGTCCTGCTACTTTTAACCAGTCCAAAACTTTGTATATCGAACGGGTGGGATGGGATGGATGAAGCGGCCAGCGACGATGAGGTGGTGGACGTGTCGTATTAGTGGTGTGGGGGAGGATCGGGTTTTTATTAAGCAGATCTCATATTTTGCTCACACACACATACACACACAAATATATATATATACATGTATATATATATATATATATATATATATATATATATATATATATATACAGACACGTGTGCGTAGGCACTGAAGCAGTATTGTGTTATACACACGTGGAATTCATATCAGTGACGGGAACAAAAACGAAAACGATCACGTGTCATATCTCACTATCAGCGGAGGATGAGGAAAACACACGCATGCACATAATCAAACACATGCACACCAGCAAGTTCTCAAGCAGAAGCAAGTACATATACACACATATATACACACTCCAAGCAAAACAGACAAACACACATAGCGATACACATACACACATAAGAAATAACGCACAAACACATATACAAATTGAAGAATAAAAGCCCACGTGTAAATATACACAGAACCAAACGTGCATAAGCCGATCCATTAACACGAACACAATAACAAATGTGTAAACGTACGCAAGCGAGTCTTTACAGCTTCAGTTGCTTAGAGATTTTCGATTGCTGAATTCCAGTCCAGAAACCGTTCTCCGCAATGATTCCTGCGGGAACTGGGCCATCTTAGTAGCCTTTACCTGTAGAGTTAAGATACTTGCCTTGAGTAGTACTAGGAGGTCTACCCTTCCAAAACTTTCTCCCACTCTTTACGAGTGAAATTAGTTTATCGCTTAGTGCCCGAAGCGCCCCGTCTGGGAAATGCCAGCAGGGCTGCTTAGACCATCTTTAGAAGGCCAGAGTGCTATTCCTATAGGTGTGTTAGCTTGGCTCTCTTCACCCTCTGACTTTATCCCACATTTTCCTGCGGTGAGAAGGAAGCAAATAGCTAACTCACACACGCTAATATACACGGATTCATATTCATACGCGCACTCACAAAATAACGCATAGACTAACATATTCTTTTCACGCAAACATACACGTACGAATACTTCTACATAAAGACTGCGAGGTCCACGATACAATGTCCCTGGAATTACCTTTGTCATACGTTTTCGAAGACATGTTTCTGCTACTCGTCTCTAGGAAAAGATAAACAAAAAATGTCCGCATCATAAGACAATCAAAATGTTCCATCATAAGACAATCAAAATGTCTTCATCATAAGACAATCAAAATGTCTTCATCATAAGACAATCAAAATGTTTCCATCATAAGACAATCAAAATGTTTCCATCATAAGACAATCAAAATGTCCGCATCATAAGACAATCAAAATGTTTCCATCATAAGACAATCAAAATGTCTTCATCATAAGACAATCAAAATGTTTCCATCATAAGACAATCAAAATGTCTTCATCATAAGACAATCAAAATGTCTCCATCATAAGACAATCAAAATGTCTTCATCATAAGACAATCAAAATGTCCCCATCATAAGACAATCAACTAACGATAAACTCAAGTTGATGATACTTCAGTTAAAATGTGCACAGTAAAATAAGATCCTGATCGTTTGAAGTGCAATATCCCCAAAGGGATGATGCATCGAGAAAGAAAACTATTAGCCAAGGAAAAATGGATATCGATATAAAGATAAATAATATGAAGTTAAAGTTTGAATCGTCTTTGTTCAGGGAGATGCTTCAGCTACCCGTTCCAATTTTCATAACCAATCATTACGAACAAACAATAAAACGATGGGACGCACATGAGAAGCACATAGTTGTTTCACGCATGAGAATACTTGTCCACACATGGTGTATATCCGGTAAGCAATCGAAAAACAAATCAATTAATGAAAGTCTCTATTTTTACATACATTTAATAAAGTCTTTTTACATACGGGTGTCTGGTCTTCATTCTTTAATCCTCACTCTACATGTGTGTGTGGCCGCTGATCTCGTAGTGATTGCGAGCTTCTGTTAACTCAGGACGATTAAAACTCATGCATGGAAATACAAGAAAACTATTTTAAAGGTTTTGTTGAGGAGGGAATTTCGTTCAAAGGGGAGATACCAAAAATGTATTCCTTTAAAAATATAGATTAAAATTATTTCCTTTTTAGGGAATTTTATCCTCGGCTCCCAAAGTCAACATAGATTCGACCATTCCTGTAATGATCTAGTCCCAGTTGATTTTGCGGTGGGAGTTTAGTTCTGTACAATTCAAGAAGTTCACCCTCTTACATTTTGCTTTCTCTCTTTGAGAAGGGGTTAGTTTATTGCTAACCACCTGAGGCGCCCTCTCAGGGAAATTCCGTTGTGCAGGCATATTTGCAAGTCAGAGTTCCCCTCCCCCGGGCGCTGACGTCTCAATCCGATTTTTTGACTCTTAAATTCTTGCAGTGGGGGAAAAACTAGGAACCTTTTACTTAATATTTTTCTTATCTTTTGAAAATGGTGGACTATTGGATTGGCAAGTGACACCACGAAGAGAGGCATTCGACTGGATGCCTACACGCAGATCGATTCCAGGTGAAAAACGCGAGGCTTTCCACCATTGTCTATTGGAATGCATAATTTGATCAGAAATATAGGCTAAGGGAAATATTGAACAATACACAATGGGAAATATTAAACATTCTATTGTAAAAGAACGTTCATATAAATCGACAGAAAGCAAGAGAGCCGATCACAGAGACATAGAACAAAGCTGACACATTCTTCAACGCCAAGCATCCACATCACTCTCACGCGCCTTCACTGATGTTAAATACTCCAACAAAATCCCAAACTGTTGTCGGTGTGAGATAAAACAAAATATTATTTTGATAGATCAGCTGTGTTGTGTTTTATTCACTGTCAATGTGTGTATATCGTAGACCAGTGACGAAAGTTTGTATCTAACGATTCGAAACCTTCTTCAAACATGTTTTGTATAGGGATCTGACCTCTGAACCCTATCGCTCCACTCTCTGGGTTAACTGCTCCGTCTGCCGATAAATTATCATGACATGTACTTAATATAACCCTCTCGAAATTCATACTAGTTAACATAAAATTTCTACTTACTAGAGAAGGCCCCAAATATATACGACGGAACATATATATAATATTGGATTTTAAGAAAAATAGCCGAGCATTATGGTTGAACCTAAAAGATATGTAACGGTGATAAGCATATTTTCAGAACAGAACCACAGAATAAAAGATATAGTGAGGATGTATGTTTTTAGAAGTGATGAAATTTAAATTGACATCTCTGTTTTCTTTAATTGCAGATATGGTAACTATTGGTTATTTTAAGTTCAGCTTGGTTTGGCAATTCATCGTGAAGAAACCGATACCGGAGCAGCGTTTCCAAATTGTGTAAATTTATTTTAAACATCCGGGTTCAATTTAAGCAACACAAAGTGCATTATGTCATGATGTTCATAATTGACCATGAGGACATTTAATTTGAGAAAAAGTTTAAGCGGTTTCCGACTACGTTCATTCTAAATGATAATAACCATCCTATAAGACGCCGTTCAGTGCGCACACAACAAGCGATTGCTGTTATACAGCGTAGTTGATGCGCCAATCGTGAACGTGTAACAGAACTGCTAGGGCTGGGTTAGCAGCAGCCATAAACCATTGTACGATGTGACGTCACAGCAAAGGGAAAGAAAAGGCAGAAATAAAAAGACATACGTGGAGAAATGGTGTCAGGATGTGACGGGAGGAGCTCGTGTTCGAGGAATAGCTTACATTACAGTCGATCTGAAAAGTCACACGCTTACGGAGAAGGAGAAACGAAATGTTTAAATATTTAGAAAAAATGCGTTGTTGGAAATACCAGATATAATAAATTGAAATAGCTATAGTTAGTGTGTGTATGTTTTAGAGAGAGAGAGAGAGAGAGAGAGAGAGATAGAGAGAGAGAGAGAAGAGAGAAAGAGAGAGAGAGAGAGAGCAAAAACAAGGGACAATAAAACGAGAGAGAAATTAAAAGATTGACAGAGTGAAAAAAGACAGAAATAGAAGAGATGGAAAAAAAGAAAGAGAGAAATAAAAAGAAAAGAGATAGAGAAAATGGAGGAAGAGAAGGAGAGAGAGAGAGAGAGAGAGAGAGAGAGAGAGAGAGAGAGAGAGAGAGATAAATTATGAGATAGATTGCGAGTCAGAGAAAGAGAATCAGCGTTAAAGATTGATGAGATTTTTAAAAATAACTTCCGTCCGATATATGATAGTGTAATAAGAAGGGGAGGGAGGAAGAAAGAAGGAGGAAAAGAGAAAACGTATTGAACGGGTTGAGAAGGAGGAATTATTCGTTGTTACTAAATCTAATCCGATTAATAGCATCAATACACGATGGAAATCCAAACACAAAGAAACGGGAAAATTTAAAAACGGGGAAAATTTCTTTATGCGTCAAGTTGTAGTTTGAGGAAAGGATGCCTGAACAAAGTTAAAAGAAAAAAAAGAAGAGCTATTCAAGCTCCTACATATTTTGTGGTTGATCCCATTATACTCATTATATAGCGTAGAAGTTAAAAAAGGAGAAAATATGCATTGAGAAATGTATCTAAGAATTCACGTTCAACTGATATTTTTTTTATGCATGTAGTTTGTAATTAATTTTTACATATTTTTACACAAATATATTATAAAACTGTATGCACGTAACAAACAAGTCAACAAAATTGGTGAACTTTATAGACCACAACTTAGATTGCACGGTGTAAATAGTCCTTGTAAATAGTAAATAGTCGTTGTCATAAAAGAGAACGTCTTTGTCTTGCGGTTTAAGAAAGAACAAGTACATATTTGAACGGGAGTATCACTGCGTAACAACCACGCGTGACAGACATGCTTTATCATCTATAAAAGACTAGATAATGGAGGTCCTGGATATGATGTTAAACTATATCCGATGGTGAGGCCCCAGCTTGCGGCCATTGGGGAGTGTGGAGCTATCCTTTAATTGCCATTGCTCCCAGG
This sequence comes from Euprymna scolopes, assembly GCF_053919585.1. Lineage (NCBI taxonomy): Eukaryota > Metazoa > Mollusca > Cephalopoda > Sepiida > Sepiolidae > Euprymna > Euprymna scolopes. Next base: position 34,886,743 of record NC_136512.1, on the reverse strand, counting down.
TCCACTCTGACTCGAATTGGTAGTACCTGTAAGGGTCCCAACTATGGGTTAAATAGAAACCGACTTGAATAAAACAAATATATTCTATTAGAAAACTTTTCTTCAAAATCACTGGATTCGGCATTAAATAACCTAAAAATAGTTGATATGCCGTAAAAGAAAAAAAACCACTAACCAGATCATGGAAGTCAACAGAAGGCGTTTTAGCACTTGAGAGGCTTATATCATAGAGTGTTAATGATCAGTATTAAAAAGTGTGCCGTTGAATAAAATTCTTAAATGGAACACGTATATCAAATCTGTTGCTAAGGCCGCTGGAAAAATGGTGGGATCTTTTTATCGATCCAGTAGATATCGCACTGCTGATGCTATTCTCTACCTATATAAGAGCCAGGTACGTCCAAGGATGGAATACTGTTGCCACATCTGGGCAGGAGCTGCTAGAAAGGACTTGTCCTGCCTTGATAGAGTTCAAAATAGACTTCTTAGCCTCGTAGGAGATGTCCTTTTCTCCTCCTTGCAACCTCTATCTCACAGAAGAGATGTTGCGAGTTTGTCTCTGATGTATCGTTATTTTCATGGAAAGTGTTCAACTGAGCTTCAATCTATGGTCCCCCCTCGCCAAACTTTCACAAGAAACACCCGTCTAGCTGTAAACACTATTAATAATTTCCCCAACTCTTTATCTGTGCCTAAACCTAAACGTAGATTCCATGAACAAAGCTTCTTTCTTAGAACTGCACGCCTGTGGAATTGTCTTCCGTTTTCCTGCTTTCCGGCTGACTACAATATGGTTGTGTTCAAGTCTAAAGTAAATAAGTTCTTGATGAGCCGTTCCATATAAGTTATTAAATTTACCAAATTTTCATTACTAATGATTACTATATTGACAAATTTCTACTGTACACTCTTTAACCCTTATCCTTGAGTGGCCTCTGGGCCTTGATAATGTGGTGATACCTTTGTAAAAAAAAAAAAAAAAAAAAAATCTACTACGGCATAAGGGTCCAATGCCTGATACAGTGTTACATCGAATACAGTGTTGTCGGAAAATGTCTACTACGTGTTAAATGTTCGATGAAAAAAAAAACATTAAAAAAAGTAGGCGACGTTCCAGTGCTGATTCGCGCATCAGCAGAGATCATTTCACCTCTACCTCTTTTTTTAATTTTTCTTTGTTTATTCTGAAAAAAAAAACACACACACAACTCAACGCCATCTTCCCATCCCTCTGCCATTTCCAATCAACATTGTTTCTATCGACCTCAGCAAGCGCCTAAGCGACAGACGCATAATGATATGCGACGGCTTTAAATCTGCATACACATATATCGCCCCTGCTCTGCGAGGATCTTTCGCCCGCAACTCTAGCCACTAACCTTAAAAGCAAACACCCGTTCACTGAATCCACTCAGCGACCCATGTAATCTTCAGCGCAACGAACGACAGCTGCGTCGTCATACGTCAAGCGTGAATTGGCTGTGTGCATAACCGGCGTTGGACACCCGTATATCCAGTCACCTGGTTAAACCCGCCCACCCCAGATTCGACCGCACTATCGTCTTAACTGGCTCACGATTCAATCGCTAGAAAACTAAATAGATTTACTTGCTGTGAAGCTTCTGTGTTATTATTTTGTTCTGCGTTGTATTATTTAGATTATATGAACCATTGTTCTCATCTTGGGTGTTATTTTCACAATGTTTCGGTCGATGTCAACTCCGACCTTCTTCAGATGTCCCTTGTCGGACTTTGTAATCTGCATGGCATTTCGAGTAGAAACCTTTTAAATATCATATTTAAGCGTATTTTATGACCAAGAAACGTCTGGCGGTCTTCTAGTATATATATATATATATATATATATATATATATATATATATATATATATATATATATATAATGAATCCTTATCCTAAAAGCACATTCTTTCATTCTCATCGCTTGAAATTTGACAAGAATTCCCTGCGCCATGACATGTGGCAATTGAAATTAATTTCAGTTCTCAATCTCAAGTAGTTTCATTTAGTTCACCTTATACGAGTAAGAAAACATTTTTTAAATATATGTTTAAATGTTATACTTACAAAGTCAAAAAGCTACTGCAGTATAAGAGTAAATGCGATTATCAGTTGAATGATGAACAAGACAAGGACATGTTTGAAAATGTTGAACTAAATAATTCGACCGGGTGTCTTCACATATACGAAGTGCCTTCAATAAATTTCCTTACTTTTGTGTATAGACGGATTCCATGAACAAAGCTTCTTTCTTAGAACTGCACGCCTGTGGAACTCTGTTCCGTCTGCCTGCTTCCCACCGGACTACAATTTGGATGTGTTCAAGTTCAACGTTAAAAAATTCCTAATGAACCACCCCCTTAAGTAAACACTTCATCAAATCTCCACACTAACGTAATGTACTTGCAATAACCCTTATCCCTGAGTGGCTTCCGGGCCTTGATAAGTGGTGATCACTGTGTAAAAAAAAAGACGGGTTTATTAATAGTACACACATGAAACTAATCCCCTTCGAACTAATCTCCTCAGGCTGCACTGCACTTATTGTACCGTTCCAACAATTTCCAGAAGTCTTCTTGGTTGAGCATGCTAATAACCCTTGCCACGCTCACTTTCACCTTCTCCATTACGACGGTCCTAAAGGTTTTCCTTGAGTTTGAGTAATAATCAAAAGTCACAAGGAGCAAGGACTGGACTATAGAGAGGATATAATAATAGCATATAATTACAAGTGAAAAATAGGGAGGATATTATTATAGCATATATTAACAAGTGAAAAATCAGAGAGATATTATAATATCATATAATAATAAGAGAAAAATAAGGAGGTTATCATAATAGCACACAATAATAAGTGAAAATAGGGAGGATGTTATTCTAGCATATAATAATAATTGAAAAATAGGGAGGTTGCTATTATAGCATATACTAATAAGAGAAAACTAGGGAAGATATTATAATAGCATATAATAAGTAAAAATAGGGAGGGTATTATAATAGCATATAATAATAAATGAAAAATAGGGAAGATATTATAAATATAATAATAAGTGAAAAATAGGGAGGATATTATTATAGCATATAATAATAAGTGCAAAATAGGGACGATATTATAATAGCATATAACAATAAGTGAACAATAGGGAGGATATTATAATAGCATATAATAATAAGTGAACAATAGGAAGGATATTATAATAGCATATAATAATCAGTGAGAATCGGGAGGATATTATTATAGCATATAATAATATGTGTGAAATAGGGAGAATATTATTATATCATGTAATAATAAGTGACAAATTAGGATGATATTATCATAGCATATAATAATAAGTGAAAAAAAACGGACGATATTATTATAGCCTGTAATAATTAGCGAAAAATAGGGAGAATATTATTATAGCATTTAATAATAAGTGAAACAGAGGGAGGATATTATAATAGCATATAATAATAATAGAAAATTAAGGAAGGATATTATAGCATATAATAATAAGTGAAACATAGGGAGAATATTATTATAGCATACAATAATAATAGAAAATTAAGGCAGGATATTATAGCATATAATAATAAGTGAAATATACGGAGGATATTATTATATCATATAAGAATAATTGAAATATAGTAAGGATATTATTATAGCATATAATAATTAGCGAAATATAGGTAGGATATTATTATAGCATAAAATAATGAGTGAAAAAGGGAGGATATTATTATAGGGTATAATAATAAGTGGAAAATAGGGAGGATATTATTATAGAATATAATAATAATAATAGAAAAATAAGGCAGGATATTATAGCATATAATAATAAGTGAAAACAGGGAGGATATTATTATAGCATATACGAATAAGTAAAATATAGGGAGGAAATTATTATAGCATATAATAATATGTGAAAAATAGAAAGGATATTATTATAGCATATAATAATAAGTACAAAGAGGGAGGATGTAATTATAGCATATGATAATAAGTGAAAATAGGGAAGATATTACATAGCATATACTAATACGTGAAAATAGGGGGGATATTATAATAGCATATAATAATAAGTGAACAATCGGAAAGATATTATAATAGCATATAAGAATAAGTGCAAATAGTGAGAATATTATTATAGCATACAATAATTAATGAAAAATAGGGAGGATATTATTACAGCATATTACAAAAAGTGAAAAATAGGAAGGATATTATTATAGCATAAAATAATTAGTGAAATATAGGGAGGATATTATTATAGCATATAATAAGTGAAATATAGGGTGGATATTATTATAGAATACAATAATAATAGAAAAATAAGGAATGATATTATTATAGCATATAATAATAAGTTAAAATAGGGAAGATATTATAATAGCATATGATAATAAGTGAAAATAGAGGGGATATTGTTATAGCATATAATAAAAAGTGTAAATAGGGAGGATATAATTATAGCAAATAATTATCCGTGAAAAATAGGTGGATATTATTATAGCATATAATAATAATTGAAAAATAGGGAGGATATTATAATAGCATATAATAATAAGTGGAAAATAGGGAGGATATTATAATAGCATATAATAATAAGTGGAAAATAGGGAGGATATTATAATAGCATATAATAATAAGTGGAAAATAGGGAGGGTATTATTATAGCATATAATAATTAGTGAAAATAGGGGGGATATTATTATAGCATATAATAATAAGTAAAAATAGGGAGGATATAATTATAGCATATAATAATAAGTGAAAATAGGGAGGATATTATAATAGCACTATAGTAATAAGTTGAAAATAGGGGGGGATATTATAATAGCATATAATTATGTTAAAATAGGGGGATATTATAATAGCATATAATGATAAGTGAAAATAGGGGGATATTATAATGTCATATAATAATAAGTAAAAATAGGGAGGATATTATTATAGCATATAATAATAAGTTAAAATAGGGAGGATATTATTTTAGCGTATAATAATAAGTGAAAAATAGTGAGTATATTATAATAGCATATAATAATAAGTGAAAAATCGGAAAGATATTATAATAGCATATAATAATAAGTCGACAAATTAATTCTAAAAATGGTAAGACCGTATTTTCGCGAGGATATTAAAACGAATTGCAGGATTGTTCAAAATGTCTTAGAAGCAATTTTTTTTATATTTTAAGGAAATAAAATGTGAAAACATCTTTTTCTGCAATGAAGCGAGTTGGTCAAAGGGTTGGAGTCAAACGCTTGCTAAAAAGGAAATCTGGATCTGCTCGGCCTAGAGCATCCACTTTGAAGGACTACCACAGTCTTAAATTAACTGTTTTGAAGGATCGAAAGCAAACTTATTTTGACCAGAGCATAGAATTCAAAACAGGGTCTGGAAATTCTCTTTCTAGATATACAATATCTAGACGAATGAAAGAAATGGGATTTTCCTCTAAAAGGTGTGCAAAGAAGCAATTTTTATCTAAGAACAATATCAATGATAGAAATAGATTTTTCTCATTTTATGGCAAGAAAGATACAGACTGGTTCAGGAATATTTTCTGGTTGGATGAATCAAGATGTTGACTTAGTGATGCCCCCGAACTGTGCAATCGAAGAACTGGAGATATATTTTCGCCAAGCTGCATAAAAACAACAGTTAAACATGGGAATGGAGGGATAATGGTATGGGGGACGTTTACTACAGCAGGAGTTGGGGAACTTATTAGATGTGAAAATCAATTAATGTAAAGGAATACATTCGAATATTAGAAACAGAACAGTTACTAAGTATTCAGAAGCTAGGAATATCCCAGAACATTATTTTTCAACATGATAATGCCCCTGCACACACTGCTTAAGTCACAGAAAAATGGTTTTGTGATAATTCAATTAATGTGATATTTTGGACAGGTAAAAGCCCCGATTAAAGCCCAATCGAGAATATTTGGTGCATAATATCTCGTGCATTCGATGGAAGAACCTTTTCGAAAAATGGAAAACGAATGGAATAGCATCTCCTCTTCACAGTGTTTCGCTTTGGTTGAGAGCATGTCTAAAAGGATTGATCTCTTAAAGAAATCAAAAGGGAATGCGATTCCATCCTAAGCATTTATTAAAGTAAATGTCTTGTTCTGTGTTATTAGTCTCGTTTAAGTTTCCTTGTTCACTGTTCTTTGTTCAATATAGCTTTTAGTGCAATAAATGTATAAAATTTGTTTGGCCCATTTTTTTTTTTTTTTTGCTCACGAGTGTATATATATATAAATATATATATACATACATATACATATATACAAATATTTATATATTTACATACATATATAAACACATATATACATGCTTATATTTATATATATATACATATGTATAAACATATATATATATGCATATATATGCATATATATACATATATATACATAAATATATATACATAAAGATACACTTATATAAATATGTATACATATATACGATATATAGCTACCACACATATGTATAATAATATGCATATACATTATGCATATACATATAAATATATGCATATTTATGTATATGCATATTTATATGCATATGTGTAGTAGCTATGTAGTATATATAACTGTATGGTTATTTATGTATATATATTTACGTGTATATATATGAGTATATATATATGTACATATATACACACATATATATGCAGATATATACATAAATATATATATACATGAATAAATATACAGTTATATACACACACACACACACACACATATATATATATATATATATATATATATATATATATATATATACCATATAACTGCCATACATATTAACATATATGCATATACATACATATGCATATATATGGTAGCTTCCTTAAGTTTTGACATACTATAGATATTTATAGTAAAGGTGTCTGCGCGTTTAATGTTTGTGGCAAGAGTTGCGCAATCTCCAACCACACCACTCCTGTATCGCCGTTGTTAGATACCATTGACAACTGAAGGTTCAGGACGACTGGAAACAATGCTGAGAAAAGCGAAGAGTACATACGGCGCCTAGAATTCCCAAATGTTCACCCATCTGGTACTAGCCAGTCTTAACGTTGCTTAACTTCGGTGATCTAACGGGAACCGGTGTGTTAACGTGATCATGCCATATACAAATTTATATATGCATACATACATAAACATGCATAGACATATATACATATATCCATACATGTATATGTACAATTTTATATACATATTTATACACACGCGCGCGCGCACACACACATACACACACACATATATATATAAACATACATATAAATATATGCATACATGTATATTTCCAATTATAAATATACATTAACATATATATAATTATATATATATATAAACATACATATACATATATACATACGTGTATATTTACAAGTACAAACGCATATATATGTGTATAAATATATAAGTATACGCACATACATATATGCATACATATATAATATTTTATATATATAATATATATAATTATTTAATTATATTTAATAATTATTATAGTAAATAATTATGTCATCCCCTTTAGGAAACTCGTTTCTTATCGTTAATCACTTTCAGTTGAATTAAAGTCAGTCAATTTAGCCCGTATTTAAGATCATCATATAATGATTAGATCACTCTGACAGACGTTAAAAGCATTTAACAAATAAATGTTTAAATTTCAACAGTATTTCTCACGATTAAGGGTGGTCGAATGGATTAGGTCCTTGCCAATGGAGTCAGAGATGGCTTCTGTTGCCAGGTTCGAATCTATCGACCGGTGGTAATCGTGACACCCTGCACTGATGATTCCCGAAAAAATGAAACACTAGTGTCTGTAGGCATTTAATAATTATTATAGTAAATACGTATATATATATATATATATATATATATATATATATATTCACAATTCTATACATATATAAGTACACACACACACACACACACACACACACACACACATATATATATATATCGTACGTGGTAAATATCTAAACTAATGCACAACTCATTATATATATATATATATATATATATATATATATATATATATATATCAGTAACACAACGAAGAATAGCGACAGTTCTGCTCTCAATCATGTGACGAATCTCTCCGAACACAGTATGAAATTCGTGCTGTAATTCATATAATAATGAACGTTGGATGCCATTCACAAATGAAACAATTTTTCAGCAAATTGTTTGTACAACCCGGGTAACGCTGGGTTTATATGATAATTCCAAGTATGACTTACCTTTCATTTGCGTCGGCGGCGGCGGCTGCCGAGGTCGACGTCTTCTCCTTTGAAGTCCGGGATCGCAAATAAACAACCCGCTTGTTGATGACCCAGAGACGAAGACACTGGACCTGTGTCGACCTTGGCAAAGTGTTTAATACGGTTGGACACGGATGGAACCGATGTCTACATGGGGTCATTAATTGGTGTTAATATCTAAGTAAACGACCACTGATCATTTTAGTTACACGCTCCACTTTTTGTTTTGTTGTGCCTAGCGTAGTCCGGCAAGTTTCAATCGACGATCATTGTTACACTGTTTGCTTTCACAAGATTAATCGCACACGCGTTCTGTTTTTTTTTTTTTTTTTTTTTTTTTTTTTTTTTTTTTTGTTTCCTTCGTTTTTTTTTTCTTCTTTCTGTTCGATTTGTTGTTCATGCGTTGCCCAGGGAGATCGTCCTAATCGGCCCGTTAACAACTTCACGTACCCGTTTGGCTATAATCAAAATTGGCAGTCGTATACGACAACACAGTCCGCTTAAACCCTCTGAAATAGATCGACTGTTTTCTACTGTACCAACACTTAAAATTTAATGTGAACTAATATTTTATTTTATTTTTTTTTTTTACATGGGGGTCACCACTTATCAAGGCCCGAAGATCACTTAGGGATAAGGGTTTTTTTTTTTTTTTTTTTTTACACAGTGATCACCACTTATCAAGGCCCGGAAGCCACTCAGGGATAAAGGTTATTGCAAGTACATTACGTTAGTGTGGAGATTTGATGAAGTGTTTACTTAAGGGGGCGGTTCATTAGGAATTTGTTAACGTTGGACTTGAAGACATCCAAGTTGTAGTCCGGTGGGAAGCAGGCAGACGGAACAGACTTCCACAGGCGTGCAGTTCTAAGAAAGAAGCTTTGTTCATGGAATCCGCATTTTGGTTTAGGCACAGATATAGAGGGGGGAAATATTTCACAGTGGATTCAGCTAGATGGGTGTTTTTCGTGAAAGATTGGCAAGGGAGGACCAGAGATTGGAGTTCAGACGAGCACCTGCCATGGAAATAACGATAAAACAAGGATAGGCTCGCAACGTCTCTTCTGTGGGAGAGAGGTTGCAGGGTAGAAAAAAGGGCACCCCCCACTAAGCCACGAAGTCTATTTTGTACTCTGTCAAGGCAGGATAGACTGTTTTTAGCAGCTCCTGCCCAGATATGGCAACAGTATTCCATCCTTGGGTTATTGCGTGTACAGTAATCAATGAGAGTATTGTAGTAATCATTAGTATTGGGGGTTTTGATAGAGTGTCTTACTTAAGGGGGCGGTTTGTCAGGAGTTTGTTTATGTTGGACTTGAAGACGTTCAAGTTGTAGTCAGGTGGGAAACAGGCAAACGGAAGAGAGTTCCACTGGCGTGCAGTTCTAAGAAAGAAGCTTTGCTCATGGAATCTACGTTTGGATTTAGGCACAGATAAAGAGTAGGGAAAATTATTGATAGTAGTTTCAGCCAAACTAACTCTAACACTGTCAGTCAATTCCCTTTCTCCCTGTTTGTACCTAGAACTAAGCGAAACTACTCCGGAAGTGTAGAAAATAAACGTTGGGTTTTGTAGCAGTCACAATAACAAACTATTTTCTCTTGTGGATTAATGCCTCCATGCTGACTGATGCGGCCACGCATCGAACAATCAGCTACCAGGGCGCATTAATCCTATGTATCCCTTAAAGGACTATTTGCCCCTGTAAGTAACGCAGCAGAAAAGCCCAGACCACCAAAGAACACGGACCTATCTCCTCTCACTCTCTGTCCACTGAATCCCCCACTGAACTATTCCACTGAAAAGTCTGACACTTCAAGTTTTCTGCTTTTTTTTTTTAAATAATTATCTGGGACATGTTGCAGGGATAATATGTAGGGAATTGAGAAGCGAGATTATATCACACTTAAACTTCTGAATGTTAATACAGTTAGGAAAGCAGGACCTCGGAATGTAGTTCCAGAGCTTAGCAGTTCTGAGGAAGAAACTATTAGAGTAGAAGGCTTTCTTACATCTAGGGATCTCTACTGTGTAGGGATGGGATTTAGCTGCTTGTCGGGTTTGTCGAAGGTATTTAATCCGAGGGGGTACAAGGGCTTGTAGTTCGTCGGATCATTCACCATTAAAATACTAGCAGAATAGGCAGAGGGATGCAATATATCGTCGATGAGACAGAGGTTGAAGCTTAGATAATAGTTCAGGACTTATCAGGTTGGCGACTTTCTGAACTCTGTCCAGGAGCGAGAGGCTAGTAGTAGATGCACCAGCCCAAATGTGATAACTGTACCCCGTACATGGGCAAATGGTGGCGTTGTAGAGATACAGGATACTTTCAGACCTAAGTAGTTTTCTAGTACGGTAAAGGGAGCCCACCGTCTTCGCAGCAGCTTTAGCAATGCTCTCAGTGTATCTGTTCCAGATTATGTTCCCTTTGAATGTTTGGCCAAGGAGTTTGAAAGAAGTACATTCAGGTAATGTGGAGTCATAGCTATTTGTGGTTGAGAAGGTTTCTTGTAATTATTGAAGGAAACAAGCTTAGTCTTGGCAGCATTGAATACGAGAAAATCCGAGAACTTTCTGTTTCCTTTTCTTTTCTTTCGCCTTTAACACAGTCCTTCTTATTGCGAAATAAATCTTTTCGTGGTTTTGTTATAAAAAAGAGGTGTTGTATAATTGTTCCCTGTCTTTAGATTTATTAATCTTTTATTACGCATAAAACTACCTATAGTGTAATTTTTGCAGCCTCATAGAGTTGATTTTTGCAGACACTACCCAACTCCTCCGCCAATGTTTGGTATAAACATTTGAAATTTTAGATGTAGATTACCTGGACATGAGTCAAACTTTTATATATATATATATATATATATATATATATATATATATATATATATATATATATATGCACATAAAGTTATAAACAGTACATATATATATATATATGTATATATATATGCACATAATATATATATATATATGTACATAATATATATATATACACAGTACATATATATATACGTATGCACATATATATATATATACGTATGTACATAATATATACACACACGCACACACACACACATATATATGTACTGTATATATATATATATATATATATATATATACACACAGTACATATATATACATATAATATATGTATACATATGTACATTATATATATATATATATATATATATATATATATATATATATATATATATATATATACTAGCATTGGTGCCCGGCGTTGCCCGGGTGTTTGGAGGTGTATGCGAAGCAAAAAAAAAAAAGCGGTCAATTTTTTAAAAATTTATCCCCTATTATGACCCCTTAAAATTTATTGTTTTGGGCTCAAATCGAGTTATTAAGTTAGATCCATGTCCAAGGAACCTATATCTAAAATTTCAAGTGTGTACACTCCAAATTGTTGGAGGAGTTTGGTAGAGTTCTTAAAGGTCAAATCGTTGAACTTTGACCCCTTCACAACGAAATTTCTGGCCAAAAACCGCTCACATCGATTTTTCCAAATCTCAGTACCCTGTATATCAAATTTCGAGTCTGTAGACTGAAAATTGATAGAGTTATTGCGAAGGAAAATCTACACAGACAGACAGACACGTTCACTTTTATAGATATATAGATATATAGAATGCACACACATATATATGCACATAATATGTATATACAGTCCATATAAATATATACATATGCACATAATATATATATATACATATGCTCATAATATATATATATGTATATATATATATATATATATATATATATATATATATATATATATATATATATATATATATGCATATATATTCAGGTTTGAGGTGTTCAAAAGTCAGAACTAATGAAGACAACGAGGTTGTTAAATAGTGCTCGATAAAAAGAGCAAAATATTTTTTTATTATTTGGGGTAAACAGTTACATATGGTCGCTACACATGACCATCTGTTTCAGTCAAAGAGACTTCATCAGACGACCTGGCACCTCTCGACGCCAAAAATAAAAATAAAAAACTTGTCTACGCCAAAAAGAAAAATGAATTTTTAAGTTATAAGTAGAATGGTCGAAAGTTACATCGACCGAAACCTTGTGAGAATTACACTCTAGGTGAGAACAGTAGTCCGATGAAACAGTCTTACACCTGAGACTATTTTCTACCTCTACAGATCTACTATCAAACCATGCGGTGAGTAATGTTGTCATATTTGGGCTGGTGAATTCCTGTCACATATGAAAATTCTTGACAGGTTCTGTAATAAATGTATCTTTTATTCTTCTCTGCACCACTTCACTTTCAGGCGTAATGTTTCTATTTTCAGTTTTTTTCAATATAAATTAAACGGTAGATGTATGTATTTGTGTCTGTGTGAAAATATTTAACCGATAAACTCGTAAATTATTGGTCACATAACACTGAAATTAATAGGAAATAGTAACCATATACCAAGGATAGTTTATAAACAGTAAAACATTTGTTTGGATGAGGAGTAACGAGTACAGAAATATGTCGCTTGTTTAAATGCAAAATGTTCATTTCAATTTACCGTCATATTTCTATTACTTTTGCGCATGTGCAAATTCATTCATAGCCTGAAATTGTTTAATTTAAAATATTTCTTATCTATCTGTCGATAGCTTAAACAGTAGGGAACGTGACTGGAACGATAAATGTTTTAGTTTACATTCTAGCTGATGACAATCATGTAAGTTTTGGAAACCAGTACTATGTATATATATCTTGATGGATTTTCTTCCATACTCCTTCTTTGCATATTAGCCAGGCATAGAGGTCGACTCACAGAGATTCAACAGTAACACTCAGTGGTCGATGTTGTTTCCTGACTAGGGCAATGAACGCCATTTTCCCCTCTCCCGAGACATCCCATCCCTTTAAACTGGGCACTTGGGAGTGCTTGAATGCCATAATGCCAGTACAAGTAGATTGGATTGACCATTGTCTGATGGGTTGAGGGTACCGGATTGACAGTTCCTCGCTGCTCTTTCCGACTGGTAGTACAAGAGCCCTAACTCTCCGGTAGCGCTGGGAGCGGCTGCTCCATCAACAGTTGAATAGTATCGGGATATTTGTAGTGCCATGTCGCGCATGGAAAGGGACCCTGCACTCATCCCCGATGGGCTTTCCTGAGGCCACAATCCTAGTAGATGGAGGGTCAGCTGACGGTCTCCTTGTATTGCATGTCTAGTATTCTGCATAACCACTCTTTCAGCACCCCTTACCTAAACTGAAACTCTTATTTATGGATTTGACCCTATTATCTCCATTTGATGGATTGATTGTTGCTATTTCTTCTGATGAGTTAAGGGACAAATATATTTACTGATTGATATAATATATAAGTGATTGCTTTTGTGCTACGAAACAGATACTGTCAAGAATTGTAAATGTCAACTGAATTAAAGGAAAAAATTGTAAGATGGTCAACATCATGAACTTTAGAATATGGACTTTTGTCAGTCATTCATTATATTGCTCTGTTGAGCTTCTTAAATAACGATTGCTGTATATCCCAGCTAGTTTAACTAATTATTTTAGTGATCTTCAATTTTCTATTTTTATTCCTCGCTATACTACGAGTCCGTATTCGAGTAATTTCTTTCCAAGGACTGCAAAGGTTGTGGAACTCTCTCCCTGCTCACTGTTTTCCCCCAAACTACAGACATTTGAAACTGCTGACTTTTAGGCATTTTAAAACTATTAAAGTCAATAGAAATTATTTTTTGCAATGATCATCTTTCGTTTTCTTTAGCTCCTTACATCAAGTGGCTTCATGTATCGTCCAGGATGATTTCAATGAAAAAAAAACACGTATATGATATTATTGACTGACACATGTAACCTATTGAATACATAAGTGAATTTTTTTATTAGTTTTTGTAATCGATAGATTGTTGCATTTCGATATGTATTAGCAGCTAACCCCAACCCAAAAAGCATCTACACAATAAATTGACACACCTGATATGCTTAATGATGCAAACAGAGCCTAATAATAGCAATCAATAATGCATCGTTTCTCTCATGTATAATAGAATAAGGATTTCCTTAGTTGTTTGATGATGGTAAAAAGAAAATCGACACTGTCATTGGGACACTGTGTATACGTTTCAATTCACACAATGTTAAAGTAACAGATATGGAATACAGTATATATATATATATATATATATATATATATATATATATATATGTGTGTGTGTATATATATATATATATATATATATATATATATATATATATATAATTTTTAGAACGTGAGATAATAATTTCCACAGTCGAACAACGTTGCAGCCCAAAAGAGGCATGAATGACAGTGAAGACAAGGTTCTTGTGGGCTGCGGCGTTGCTTGTCCGGGGATTTTTTTTTACATGGAAGTCACCACTTATCAAGGCCTGGAGGCCACTCGGGGATAAGGGTTATTGCGTGCACAGTAATCAATGGGATAATATCGTAGTAATCGTTAGTAATGGAGATCTGATAAAGTGTCTTACTTAAGGGGGCGGTTCATCAGGAACTTGTTTATGTTGGACTTGAAGAATTCCAAGTTGTAGTCGGGTGGGAAATAGGCGTGCACTTCTAAGAAAGAAGCTTTGTTCATCGAAGCTACATTTTGATTTAGGCACAGATAAAGAGTGGGGAAATTACTGACAGTGGTTTCAGCTAGACGGGTGTTTTTCGTGAAAGATTGGCAAGGAAGTCCAGAGATTGGAGCTCAGACGAGCACTTCTCATGGAAATAACAATAACACAACTACAGGCTCTCAACGTCCCTTCTGTGGGAGAGAGGTTGCATGGAAGAGAAAAGGGCATCCTCCAGTAGGCTGCGAAGTCTATTTTGTACTCTGTCAAGGCAGGATAGACTCGGTCAAGGCAGGATAGACTGTTTTCAGCAGCTCCTACCCAGATATGGCAGCAGTACCCAACCTTGGACGTACTTGGCTTTTATATAGACACAGAATTGCATCAGCAGTGAGATATCTACTGGAGCGGTAAAAGGATCCCACCATTTTTCCAGCGACTTGGGTAACAAATTTGATGTATGTGTTCCATTTCAGATCAGGAGTAAAAGTCAATCCCAGAAGCTTGTAAAAACATGGAGCCTCCCCAAGATGAGAGCCATCCCTTTCAATTGATGCCAAACGGGGATCAAAGAGTTGATGATGTAAAGATAGAAGCTTGGTTTTAGATGCATTAAAAGTAACCAGCCACGTCTTCCCCCATTGTACCACGCGCTCAAGATCAGAGAGAGAGAGAGAGAGAGAGAGAGAGAGAGAGAGAGAGAGAGATTGAGAGAAAGCACGTTGTCATGTACAGCCTTTGATGTGTTGCCATAGATGGCCATGTGATCAGCATAGATATCAACGAATGATTTAAGTATGTGTTTTGGGAGATCATTGATGTAGATCAGGAAGAGAGTTGGGCCCAGGATGGACACTTGAAGGACACCAGCATTAATATTGTGGGTTTCTGATTTCTGCCCATCAACCACTACTCTTATGAGCCTATCAGAGAGAAATGATTTAATAATTGAGAAAACATTTCCAGTTATACCGTAGCTGGAAATCTTGTAAAGTAGGCCCTGATGCCATACCTTATCGAAGGCCTTTGATATGTCAAGAGCAATTGCTCTAGAAAGGAAGCCTTTGTGAAGAGATTCACTAATCCTATGAGATATAACCGTTAGCACATCTGCTGTAGATCTAGCAGAACGGAAACCATATTGCATGTAACTAAGACGTTTTTTTTTTTCTGCTGAGGTGGTTGACTATTCTTTATGTAATATGGATTCCAGCAACTTACTCATGACACAGAGGAGACTTATAGGTCTGTACTGAGAGGGAGATTACGTGTCATCTGAATTCTTAAATACAGGGCATACTTATGAGGTTTTCCAGGGTGTTGGGAAGCACTTCTCCTTAAGACAACACTTAAACAGTTTTGTAAGTATGGGGCCAAGTTCTGGTTGAAGCTTTTTCAACACTATAATTAGAATGCCGTCAGGGCCAGTTGCTTTACTGGAATCAAGGCTCTTGATTAGTTTGGCGACATTGCGCACAGATATTTGTATGTTTCATAGCGTGTTGTCTGTTATAGGAGGAAATACGGGGGGTTGATGGTCTTGGTTGCATAGGGTAGAATTAGCTGCAAAGTTCTTGGCAAATAGTTTGGCTTTGTGTAATGCTCACGAGGTGACTTCAGGTCCATTGATGATGGTTAGGATAGAACGCACGCTTCTGTTCAGGATCCTGTTTGCTATTTGCCAAAGTGGTGGGAACCAAGCCGCTGCTCAGCTACTTTGGATTTAAGGGACTGACCATATAGCTCTCTTGCATTTTTTATTACTCTTTTACAGTGGTTACTATTATTATTATTTCTCACATTCTGAAAATTCTATCCCCAATTGCTCGCTAGGTTATAATTGCTGGATGGCTTCGTCCTTACGAGTTGAACTTTCTACTTGTGATGGGTTATTAGCTGGTTGAATGACGAAGTAGGTTCATTTTACAGTCGGATTTCGGCGCGATTTGCTTAATCTGTGTTAGAATTTATTGCGTGCGGAGCATTTACAGAGTGTTTGTCTCGCATGCAAGAGGCTTTCGTATCCTGAGTTCGGATGTCTCTAACTGGTGAGCTAAAATGAGGGCGAAATTAGAGTCTTGGTCTTAAGGTTCGCTGACTGTCATGGCTCTTGTGGGGTGCGACGTTGTTTTGGCGTGGAAATTATATATATATATATATATATATATATATATATATATATATATATATATATACACGTAAATTCTGAATTAAATTATTTATGTACAATTGCAACAAAATTTATTGATTGACAAAGGAATACAAATAATTATTACAGTTTTTATCTTAATCCATGGATTTTCAATGAATGGCTCATCTCATCGAAAGAAATGTTAATAGAAAAATAGATATGGGTAATTATAAATTTTGCTTATTAGCACATAAATTGAAAATTAAATTTGAAATGCCAGTGTAAAAAGGAATGAGAATTTTACAACTGTTTTTGTATCCTCATTCGTTTATCGCTATGGTTCTGTTAATACCATTATGAGTATTACTATCAGCATTATCATTTTTACGTGTACTATAGTTTTCTCAGTATCACTATTATTATTTTCTTTATATTAATATCGTAATTCGCTTCGGTCATTATCATGCTGTGCATCCCTAAAAAAGGATAGTGGTAATTCCAATTAAACCTTAAAAATTGGTGTCGCAAAGCAAATAAAAATGATTTGTTCTCCTTGGCCTTTTGGCCAAGATCAAAGTGTAGTATATGTCTTCAGATGCTACATTCCAATTTCTTGTTCTCTTTCAGTAGAGGAGAAATCCTTCACGTCTAAGACAATTTTTGTTCCATTTCTTCACATTAAAATACGACCATGGTGTCTAAATCTGTTTCGTGGGGAAGCATTATAAATAGGTACTATATTTAATGTAACAAAGTTTTAATATTACAAAAGTAACTGAGAAAAGTAATTTCTTATTTAATTACAAATGACCCAGAGATATCTCTTCTGATTAATTATAAAATGCCCTGGAAATGTCCCTTCTGATTAATTATAAGATGCCCTGGAAAATCTCCTTATGATTATTTTTTTTTGTTTTCTTATCTCTCCACGAGGGCAGAGTAAGACATGAAGCCGGTTTTAAGTTTGGGGGGAAAACCAGCTCCCAACAAAGTAACAAAAATTACAATTGTATCGGTAATGAAGGATTTCTCTTCAATTAACCGATACCAAAAAGGGGGTGAATTAAAGTCACTGGAATGCGGAGACTGATACTACACTCCAAAATATATGTTGAAGTAATGGTTGCCTAATCCCTAACCGTGTTAATGTTTTTTTTATTTATTGATTTCGAAAAGCTGCTGAAACAGTTTATAATTTAAACATTACTTTATTTCATATATATTTTTAACAGGGGTTGGGGGATATGAAGTCAGTCCCGAAAATGGCTGCAACCATTTACGTTTTAGACAGTACTCCATTTATTGTATATTTTTAATAGTGGAGTGGGGGATTAGAAATCTGTCCCGGAAATGGCTGAATGAGTTTACGGTTTAAACATTAGTTTATTTTATTTATATTTCTAGCAGTGGAGTGGGGCATATGAAGTCAGTCCCGGAAATGGCTGAAAGACTTTACGATTTACGCATTATATTATTTCATGTATATCTTTAACAGTGGGTTGGGGATATAAAGTCAGTACCGGAAACGGCTGAAACAGTTTACAATTTAAACATTACTTTATTTGTTGTGTATTTTTAACAGTGGGGTGGCAGACATGAAGTCAGTCCAGGGACTGGATGAGGTTAGTGCAAATATATAGAATACCCAACATCGCTCAGGATTGAATAAGATAGGTGGAAAACATAGAGTAGCAGATCACCTAGCGTCGCCTGGGATCGAATGAAAAAGGTGGAGGATATATACTAACAGAATATGCGGGGGTCACTCGGGATTTGATAAAATAAGTGGAACAAATATACTATGAGAATATCTGGAATTGATTGATGTGTTTGTAATGAAATAATCAGCCTAGGTGTGGGTTAAAATTATAAAAAGTATTGTCGAAATAAGTAACATATTTAAGAATTATGAAATATGATTAAATGCGAGTAAATTGATTGGTATGTTTGCAATAAAATAATTAGCCCAGTCAATATATCAAAGTTTTATATTAGTAGGGGGTGATAATGAGGGTCAGAATTATGAAAATTGTCGAAATTAGTAACATATCAAAGAATTATGAAAAATTATGAAATGTGAGTTAATTGATTGGTGTGTTTGTAATGAAATAATAAGTCCAGATAATATATCAAAGTTATTATTTTAGTATAGGGTGGAGCGATAATATGAGTGTTAATTATAAAAAAATAATTGTTGAAGTTAGTAACATATCCAAGAATTATGAAAAATGATGAAATGTGAGTTAATTGATTGGTGTCGTTGTAATTAAATAATAGGCCCAGACAATATATGAAAGTTATAATTTTAGTAAGGGGGGCGATAATGTTGATTAAACTTATGAAAAATGATTGTCGAAATTAGTAATATATCAAAGAATTATGAAAATGACGAAATGTGAGTTAATTGATTGGTGGGTGTGTAACGAAATAATCAGCCCAGACAATATATCAAAGTATTACACAATAGCATACATGTCGTTTTGTAGCCGGTTTGTAGCAGTCTGACGTGGGGTGCTACTCAAGTTATGCTGATTTATAAGATGCAAACAATCGATACACTTTGTTTGAATACACGTAATAAATTGGTCGTTCTAAAACCAAATTCTTTAATTTAATTAATGCTGAGTGATTATATTTCAAGAGTGTAGAATTCAAAGAGACTTGACAAGTTAAAATATGGTAAATTTTATAGTTCCTCAAAAGTCTCCCTCTCTTCTTCCATGTCTCTCACATCATCTCTCTCTCGTGCCTTCACTTACACACAACAAAATCATTTCTAAATATGTCAAACGCTTGTAGCCAACTTACTCCATACCATCTTTCTAATTACTCTGATACTATCGACATCTCAAAGTAAAAAGCTTACAGCGCAATGTTTACAGGTTCGTTAATAAAGCTCTTTACTTCGTTCAATTTACAAAACTTAACTTTTCAGACTTTACAGCAAATATTGTTACACTAGTAAGCCGCCCGGCATTGCCCGGTCGTAAAATACGCTTAATTATGATATTTTAATTGATGTATATTTCGTATTTATTATTATACTAGCAGTTCAGCCTGGCTTTGCTCGGGCCCTACGTACTGTTGATAACTTTATGTGCATGTATATATATATATATATATATATATATATATATATATATATATATATATATATATATATATAATTATGTTTTCACCTCAAACAAGGCATATTGCCATTTTGATGTAGGGGGATACTATCAGGGACATAAGCTACTGGGATACTATGTAGGGAGTGGGGCAGCAAGATGTCGGTTCACGTTACACTTGAGGAAGCAGGGAACCGGAATGGAATTCCAAAGTTTAACGGTTCTGGGAAAGAAACTACCGGAGTAGAAAGCTCTCCTACATCTAGGGATTTCCACTGAGAAGGGGTGGGATTTAGCTGCTATCGGGTTTATCGAGGGTATTTACGTCGTAGGGGCACAAGTGCTTGCAGTTCGTCAGAGCATTCACCATTAAAATACTTGTAGAACAGGCAGAGGGATTCAACATTTCGTCGGTGGGACACAGGTTGAAGCTTAGATGACAGTTTAGGACCTATCAGGTTGGAGACTCTTTTGCACCTTGTCTAGGAGCGAGAGACTAGTAGCAGATGCACCAGCCAAAATATGACGAAATACTCCATACATAGGCGAATGGTGGCATTATAGAGGTACAGGATACTTTCGGAAGTTAGTAGCTTTCTAGCACGGTAGAGAGAGAGAGAGAGAGAGAGAGAGAGAGAGAGAGAGAGAGAGAGAGAGAGAGAGAGAGAGAGAGAGAGAGAGACTACCTTCTTCGCAGCGGTCCTGGCAATGCTTTCAATGTAATCGTTCCAACTCATGTTTCCTGTGAACGTTAGGTCAAGGAGTTTGAACGAAGTACTTTTAGATAATGAATCTTTGGCCATTGTTATTGGTGGTAGAGAAGGTTTCTTGTAATTATTGAAGGAAACAAGTTTAGTCTTGGCAGCATTGAATGTGACCATCCATTTTTGCCCCCATTCCACTACAGATTCGAGGTCATCCTCTAGTGTTTCTGCCATTTCCTTAGATATGTGTTCATTTGTTTCCCCCTCATGCCTGTTATAGAGCGTGGTGTCATCAGCATATATACCCATCTCAGAGGCAATTTTGACGGGGAGGTCATTTATGAATATTAGGAATAATAAAGGTCCAAGGATAGACCCCTGAGACATTCCGCATTTATATAATATTGTTTAGATGTACGACCGTCGAGGACAACCTGGATTTTTCTCTTATCTAAGAAGAATTTAATTACGTTTAGCATTTATCCAGTGATACGGCATGATCTGATTTTCCTGAGAAGACCTTCATGCCATACCCTGTCAAAAGCCTTAGATATATCTAAAGCTACCACTCTACTTTCCTCTGCTTTGTCCAGTGAATGGTATATACGTTCAGAGATTACAGTTAGGATATCTGCTGTGGAACATAGGTTTATCGAGAACACAAGGTATGGGAAATGGGGTTGGTGGATAAACAGTGAATAGGAAGCTGAGTTGGGATTGTAGGTCAAGATGTGCCCATAATTAAGCAAAAGGTCAATATAGTTAAAGTTACTTGATGGTCATTTTTAGGGGTGATAATAAGTTTTGCGACAATGTAAGACGGTTACGACAGTTTGGGACAGTCTTAGGCTTGTGACAGTTGACCACAATTTCCAGTTAAACACAGTGGAACGCAGATTTTAGCTTGGGCCAGATCGAAAGAATTTTAGGAGATCAGAATAAGGAAATGAATTGATCAATCGACAGACGAACTTGGCCTGGACAGAAAAAAACTAAGACATTAACGTTAGATCTCAGGAATCAGCGTTGGGTCAGTGATGTTGCCAAGCAGGAGATCACGTGGTTATCACATAATCACTATGCTGAGCAAGACCTCAGATGGCAGTTCGAACATAGCCATTAATCATTTTCCAGATTTCAAACTCTCTTGATATCGGTTTGAATTCATTTGCGGACTGAAGCTTATTAATGTAGTCCAGGCAAGAAAGTCTTGGCTTCCATCTTGAAAATCTACATCGGAGTGCAACCAATTACCCCAAAAAACTTTATCAGAAAAATTCTAACGAAAACATGTATACGTAAACACATCGCCTAATAAAGCATTCACCTCTTTTATTGTTATACCACGTTCTTTGTTGCTTGCCCATGTATATATATATATGTATATATATATATTAAGTAATGTGATTTATATATATATATATATATATATATATATATATATATATATATATATATATATATATATATATATATATTAGAGGAAATTAGACCTGGAGTCTAAAGAGCAGAGACAATTTTAATGTATTAGTAAATGTATTATTACTTTTAAAAGAAAACAGTGCCCACTGTACTGTAATAAGCTCAATAGGTATAGATATCCTAGAGCTATATTAATACTGAGTAAAACGATTCATAATTGTGAATTAGAAATCAGTTTCAGAAGGAAAAAACAAACAAACAAACAAAATCAACTCGATTGTACGATCGTTTCGGAAACGGTGTCCATTTTATTGAAATTGACAATAAGTATTGACAATAATTCTACAAAAGTGTTTTCCTTAAAATTTAGTCTCCTTATCAGCAAAAATTGGGGGGGGGGGAAAGAAGTTAGATACCAAAATAAAAACTGGAAATATTTAAAAACAACAACAAAAAAAGAAAACTAAGTTATCAATTTATGTTGATAAATAAAAAAAAAAAGATAATTTTTTTAATAAAAAAGATATATGTACATTCTTTAGCGCCATTGTAAAATTTGTTTTAAGTTCGGTCAGCCTATCTTTTGGCATGCTGTTATATCTTGTCTCCGAATGGTTGAAATAATTACTTGGAGTTTATATTTCATAGTTGTTTGAATGTACGCTTAGTAATAATTACTTGGAGTTTATATTTCATAGTTGTTTGAATGTACGCTTAGTAATAATTACTTGGAGTTTATATTTCATAGTTGTTTGAATGTACGCTTAGTAATAATTACTTGGAGTTTATATTTCATAGTTGTTTGAATGTACGCTTAATAATAATTACTTGGAGTTTATATTTCATAGTTGTTTGAATGTACGCTTAGTAATAATTACTTGGAGTTTATATTTCATAGTTGTTTGAATGTACGCTTAGTAATAATTACTTGGAGTTTATATTTCATAGTTGTTTGAATGTACGCTTAGTAATAATTACTTGGAGTTTATATTTCATAGTTGTTTGAATGTACGCTTAGTAATAATTACTTGGAGTTTATATTTCATAGTTGTTTGAATGTACGCTTAGTAATAATTACTTGGAGTTTATATTTCATAGTTGTTTGAATGTACGCTTAGTAATAATTACTTGGAGTTTATATTTCATAGTTGTTTGAATGTACGCTTAGTAATAATTACTTGGAGTTTATATTTCATAGTTGTTTGAATGTACGCTTAGTAATAATTACTTGGAGTTTATATTTCATAGTTGTTTGAATGTACGCTTAGTAATAATTACTTGGAGTTTATATTTCATAGTTGTTTGAATATACGCATAGTAATAATTACTTGGAGTTTATATTTCATAGTTGTTTGAATGTACGCTTAGTAATAATTACTTGGAGTTTATATTTCATAGTTGTTTGAATGTACGCTTAGTAATAATTACTTGGAGTTTATATTTCATAGTTGTTTGAATGTACGCTTAGTAATAATTACTTGGAGTTTATATTTCATAGTTGTTTGAATATACGCTTAGTAATAATTACTTGGAGTTTATATTTCATAGTTGTTTGAATGTACGCTTAGTAATAATTACTTGGAGTTTATATTTCATAGTTGTTTGAATGTACGCTTAATTAGTCTTTATCGTTGGAACGTTAAATTTACAATTTTAAATTATATTAAATTAAAAAGGGAGACAAGTGCTAATATTAGAGAAATGAAACAGAAATAAAAGAAACTTTTATAGATCAAAGGGAGATAACTTCTTATTATTTTAGGGATTAATTATTTATTTATTGTAATGCTTAACATACTAAAAATAAATTACGTCAATAATAGTAATGATCTTTATCTTAGTGATACTATAATAAACGAATAATACTATAATAATGATAATAATAGCAGTAGAAATGATACTAATAAAATAAGTGAAATAATAACATTAATAATCATTAAATTATTAATTATAAATGGGTAAAATCCGATTATAAATCAGATTAATTTTATTATTTTATGGAGGTTTAAATCTGTCAAATTTCAACCAACGTTTATGAATACAACCGGAAAAAATCTCGTCCTTTCGGTCTAGAACTGTGGAAATATTGTCATTGAATTTTAATATAGCCAGGGCTTCAAATCTACAAAGGACGCAGAATTTGTCAGCAGGCTAATATGCTTTACAAGGGGCTAGTTTTTTCCATTTTGAATTAAAGGGATATTCATATCTTTCAGATGCCAAATATGTTTTGCTAAAGTTGTCTGGTTTTTTAAGTATCTTTTTTTTTTTAAAGCGTGTTTATGTGTGAAGATTCTGTGTCTTATAAGTCAAGTCCAGAAGTAGAACCAAAGTACCTATTTACTATGCCTCCCCACGGGACAGAGTTAGACACCAGGGTCGTTTTTTAACGTGGAGAAAAGGTACAAAAATAAAAATTGTCTCAATCGTGAAGGATTTCTCCTCCACCGAAAGAGAACAAGAAATAGAAGTGCAGCATCTGAAGAACAGATACTACACCTTGATCTTATCCCGAAGGCCAAGATGAAGTAGAACCAAAGTATATCGCATTTTGTTTAATAGAGTTGTAATAGTCGCTTTCAGTTTGATTAGCAGTGGCATTGGTTGGTTGGTTGTTTTTGTTTTACGGCATATCAACCTTTTTCAGGTTACTTAATGCCGAATCCAAAGATTTTGAAGAAAATCTTTTAATAGAATATATTTGTTATTTTCAAGTCGGTTTCTATTTAACTCATTGTTGGGACCCTAACAGGTACTTCCATTCCAAGTCAGAGTGGACCTGGGAGCAATGGCAATTAAACACTGGCTCCACAGTCCCCAAAGCCCGCAACCTGGGGTCTCATCACTGGATATAGTTTAAGGTCATATCCAGGACCAACAGTGGTATTGCTATGCAAAATGTTTGGTTCTATTAGACTATTAGATGGGTTAATGGGGCGTTGTTATTCATTAATTGTGAGCTGGTGTAAGTCTACGCGAAAGGATTTATATGGTTGTTATTATTTGAATTTACATTTGGGATTTGCGATACTGTGCATCTGTAAATTACACTTCTTACTTTGCAGGTACCTTTTAAAGGACATGTGTTTTTTTCTTCTACAGTTAAGATTATACGAAATGTTACAGCTCTATAGATAAATATTAAGAAATTTTCAAAGAATTCGAATCGGAATTGGTAATTGTATCGGAATCGGGAAACATTTTATAATCATCCAATCACTAATATATCCAGCTATCTCTATCTAAATATTCATCTATCTACCATTATATAAAAGTCACTTTGTTTGTGTGGGCGAGTTTCTTCCTCACGGATTCCGAAACGGCTGAGCCTATCTTTTGCAAATTTGACACAAAGCTAATCTATATGTCTGGCAGTGTTCTTAGATATGTTGTGTACAGAAATTCATCTAATAATATCGAGAAAAAAAACCCGATCTTAAAAATACTCTTTTCTCTTTTATAGATAAAAAACACTAATTTTACAAGGGAATATTTTACGTTACACCGGCGAAGGGATATAATAAATTTTAGCATATAATTTCTTCTTAAAAAAACAGACGCCAATAATATATATATATATATATATATATATATATATATATATATATATATATATATATATATATACATATGCAGTCATCTACATACAGTACTGTTTTGCTATATCATAGCTCACCAGTGCGGCCAGACAGGCAACTAACTAACACTATATATATATATATATATATATATATATATATATATATATATATATATATATATATATATATATATATATATATATATATATATACCATTCGGTAAGGACCTGACAATGGGAAACTAGATAAGAACGAAAACTTAGATTTATAAGACCAAAAATCCAACCTTGAACGCCCTTTGGCGCACTGGATAGAGGGGTTAAATCTCTACAATACCGGGTGAGCATTGTTTGAAGATAGCGGTTTCAATCCTACCCAAAGTGGGTTAGAAGTTTTGTTAGCCAAAACGTTGCGAGACAACAACTATGGAAGGCAGTAATTACTAGAGATACATTTACGTGGCTTAATATTCCTATCCCGTCGCGGTTAATCATCCGAACGAAGACCAGAGGATAAGTTGGCCGAAACATGATGACACAACAACAACTATGAGGATAACAGTTCACAAATAAATAAATAAATAAATAAATCCAATTAGAGAAAGTTCTTAATTTTTCATTTTGTAATTAAAAAAAGTTATTAGAGACTTGCTTTGGATAATCTCGATTTAGGGTTAGAGTTACTCTCTTCCATCAAATAAATTCTTCACGTTTTTATTTAAATCCACTAATAATGCATTCAGTTTGTGTTCACGGAACTTCGGTATTCTCGGGAGTTTCCGGTGAAACTCGAAATTGATTGCCAATAAAATGAGGGGGGTAGCTAATTTAAAATTGTATCTTATTTACATATATTTCATATATATTTGTTAATTTTTTATACACAAAAACAAAACACTATTGTTTTTTTGTTCTACATGTTATATTGATTGTTGGACGATTTTATATTGATTGGAACGATGTTTTTGGCTTTCAGTTTTATTTTCGTTACGTGATAATTTCTTCTGTGGGAAAAAAAACACAGTTTGTATTAGGTTGGTGCAAAATAATGTCGTTTTTTTTGACGTTCAACTTCAAAAGATCATAACTCCTTTCATAATAAACTTTATTAATCGAAATAAGAACCATTTGAATCGACATATTTTTGCCAACGAGAAACAAGTTTATTTATCTCATTAGGAAAGAATTCCGAAGTTCTGGAAGTGATGAAATCATTGAAGGCCGATTCAGCATAATCTCAGCTTTTGAAGCATTTTTCGCGCAGAAAGTTGTCGAGATGCTTGAAAAAGTGATAATCAGTGGGCGAGAGATCCGGTGAATATGGCGGATGAGGCAGAGTCTTGCAGCAGGGTCAGTTGACCGACACGCGGGCTAGCGTTGTCATGGCGGAGAATTGGTCCTTTTATACTGACCAATCTCGTGCACTTACGTTGGAGCATTTCGTCAATTTGTCGGCAGTACTTCTCCGCCGTAATCGTTTCTCCCGGATTCAAGAAGCTGTGATGTATAAGACCGGCCGCAGATCACTAAACAGTCACCATAAACTTTTTAGGTGCTATTTCGGCTTCGGGAAGTGTTGTGAAGCTTCTCCGGCATCAAATCACTTTGCCGAACGTCGCCAGTTGTAGAGGATTCACGTCTCATCACATGTTACAATCCGCTTGAGAAATGGATCGTTTTTGTTGCGCATAAGGAGCATAGAAGACATCTAAAAACGACGATTATCGTTCAATTCACGCGGCACCCATTTATCCAACTTTTTTTACTTCCCTATCGCTTTAAATGGCGAACGACTGTTTAATGGTCGACCTCGAGTTCAGCAGCAACTTCTCGTGTTGTTTTGCGAGGATCGGCTTCAATTAAGGCTTTCAAATATTCGTTATCAACCGCAGTCGACCGGCCGCGACCGTCTTCATCTTCGAGGCTCTCGTCACCATTGCGAAATTTCTTGAACCACAGTTGTGCCACACCTTTGTTAGTGGTGTCTGGGTCTAACGCATCATTGATACCACGAACTTTGTCGGCAGCTTTTCGGTCTAGTTTGAACTGCAACAAGAAAATCGTGTGGATTTTAATTTTTCCATGCTGTCGAAACGCAAGCAACGCAAGCACAAAAACAAAAACAACAACAAAAAAAAAACAAAAACAAATGAATGAAGAGATCAAGAACGGTAACGAATAACACGATTCGATAGAATGAAAGTACTCTTCAAAAAAATAAAAAAAAATAAAAAAAATATATATGTATATAGATCAATGAATTAATTCAGAAATCATATATAAAAGTAACATATGTGAGAAAACGATATTGTTTTTGCACCAACCTAATAAAATAGTAATCCAGTAGTTCTGCCTTTCATTTTAGGGTAGTTCATAATAAAATTGCAAGTAACAACCAATCGAGTTCACACATGGTTAACGCATTGTTCGCGTTTACTCAACAAATAGAAAATACTCTTTTTATTAAACACGTCATGTCCACAAAGAGTGCCAAATTATTATTCTAAAAGTTCTTCCTCCTTCCGTATAAAAAGATTAAGTAAAATGGAGGAAAGACCGAAGTTGTAAGCAAGATTAACGGTGTAATTTTAAATAGTTAAAGTGAATCTGCCGGTTGCAGGTCGAGGTAGTTATCGGAGCCGATATGATGCAAAAGTACATAGAATCAGCAATGACGGTCGTGTATTACTGGCGAACTCTCTTGATGTACGTAAAAAAAGATATTTTTCATTGATTATCGAAATATTTTCCTTTATCGATGAAGGATAATAAATTTCTTCACATCCGAACATTAAAAATAGCATCATGAGAAAACATGGAAACATACAAATTATAGGTGTTACTGCAATTTTTTTAATATTCAGATAGTCATTTGTCTTTTATGAATTAACAACGTTGAACAAATATCAGTACAAATGTACTTTCATGACGTTGTAGTTTCTTTTCTCTCTCTCCCTTTCTCTCTCTCTCTTTCTCACTCTCTCTCTCTTTCTCTCTTTCTTTCTCCTCTCCTCTCTTTTCTCGCTCTCTTTCTTCCTTTCTCTTCCTCTTAATCTGTCTGTCTGTCTGTTTGTCTGTCTGTGTTTCTGTCTCTGTCTCTGTCTGTCTGTCTGTCTGTCTGTCTCTCTCTCTCTCTCTCTCTCTATATATATATATATATATATATATATATATATATATATATTATATATATATATATATATATATAATCCAAAATTAGGGCAAAATCATTTCTAAGTATATCAGCTGCAAAAGTTCAAAATCAAAAAATGTTTCTGCCTGTGATCACTTCTGAGACAAATATTTTATACATTTTTGATACATATATATATATAGACACACACAAACAGATACACGCACACACACATATATACACATACACTCCCTTTCACACACAAGCACACACGCATATGGAGTAAAGAGAGAGAGAGAGAGAGAGAGAGAGAGAGAGAGAGAGAGAGAGAGAGAAAATAGACCATCTATTATAATGCTAATTTATATTTCAAAATAGATGGTTAATTTTGAGACACCTTGCATACACACACACGCACACACACGCACACACACACACACACACACACACACACACACATATATATATATATATATAATATGCAAGGTATCTCAAAATTAACAATAAAACCATACATATACAGTGGCATATTTAAGAGATATAGACCATTATTGCATTTAAATAAACAAAATAAAATAATAAAATGGCGACTGAGTCTTCTTTAAACATCCTGCTTATGACAGAGTACAGGGCAAATACTCCAAAAATCAGTAGTTCGAATAAAAGATAATCCTTCTATGCAATCTTCAAAAAAAAAGTTTGTTCCACAGTTAAAATTAAAACATTTCAAATAAGAACAATCAATCCATTTCCAATATATATATATATAGTGGAAATGGATTGATTGTTCTTATTTTATATATATATATATATATTCAAGTCTTTTTATACTTTTTTTCATTCGCTTTTTTATTTTTGTTTGCTTGCCTTTTATTCTCCATGTCGGTCAACCACCTCCTGACGCGATCATTGAGGGTCTCCTGTCTCAACTGGGGTTGGGTCTCCATTTTCTCTATGGAGCTTTCTGTCAAAGGCAGAATGCGCGTCATTCGGCTCCGGTTTGAACCGTTCTCCTTGTCAAGTGAAACGTGGTCGGTACGCTGACCTCCGATCACTTCGAGCCTTGCCGAATTCTGAAGCGAGGGTAGAATGGTCTTAGTTGTTGAAACTGATTTTCGAGACGGGACTCCGATCCCAGCGCATTCTAACATGGAATACTGATTCGCGGAGTGGGATCTGCATTTCAGGGATTTCCTGGCGTCACCCGACATCAATGGAATTGAATTTCTCAAAAAAAAAAAATTGTTATTGCTGTTTTCTTATGAAAATATTTACTGTTCAAAATTCAAAATTTGATTCAGCAAAAAGTAAACAAAAAATGATTTTTTGTATCGAAGATAGATGACGTTACAAAGTCAAATGGCGTAAAAACACGATGTATGATAAGAAATGCAATCCAACTGAAAAAAAATTCATTTTGTTTGAAGGCTAAAATGTTATTATTTATTTTCGCTTGTCTAAAACTGAAACAATTAAATCGTTCGTTTTCACATACATCACTTAAAGCACGTGGATGTTTCTTTCTTGTCACCGTGCACAATAAGTCTAAAATGGCTGACGCCATAGAAGAAAATGACGTAATTAAATATAGAATGATTAGGGAATTGGTGATAAGAAATGGAAAAAAAATAACAGAGCAATAGAGAAGAATAAAAGAAAAAAGAAAAGGAAAAGTGAGAGAAATAGGAGAGGAGAGAGAGAGAGAGAGAGAGGGGGGAAGGCAGAGGAAAGCGTTGGTGTAAAGTGAGACGGAAGAAATAGGAACAAGAAATAGAAGAGGAGAAAGAAGTAAGAGAGAAGAGAAAAGAAAGAGAATGAGAAAGACTGGAAATACGGGGAAAGAGAGTAAATATATGAAAGAAGAAAATAGTAAAGATGAGAGAGGAAAGCAAGGGAAAAGGTGTGTGAGAGAGAGGGGGGGAGGCGAAATTGAGAGAGAAAAGGAAAAGGAGAAGGGTGGGAGAGAGAAATGAGGAACAGAAAGAACAATAAATATGGGAAGGAGAAGAGAGATGGTAAAGATAACGAGTGAAAACGGAGTGAGAGACGGAGGAAGAGTAGAGATAGTACGAAAGAATAGAGATTAAAAAGAAGTAGTAGTAGTAGAAGAAGAAGAAGAAGAAGAAGAAGAAGAAGAAGAAGAAGAAGAAGAAGAAGAAAATAAAAATGGGGGAAAGAGAGAGATGGGGGAAAAGGAAAAAAGGAAAAGGTGAGAAATAAAGAGATAGACTAAAGATGGGGTAGAGCCATGCAAATAATGAAAAAGAAAGACAGAATGAAAATAGAAAAGAGAGAGAATAGCAGAGAGAGAAAGACAGGGAAAGGAAAAGGAAAAGTTGGAAGATATAAGAGTAAGGAGAAATAAAAAAGAAAAGGGAGAAAAACGAAAAAGAGAAGGAGAAGTGAAATAAGAGAGAGAAAAGGTCGGAGAAGGATGGAGATGGAAGAAGACAGACAAAAAAAAAAAAGAAGAAAAATAACAGAGAGAATGCTATTGAGGAAGCACGGAAAATGAGAAAGAGAAATATATATACATGTACAATGCTGGTAAAAAGAAAGTCCGCACTTGTAATTTTTTCAAAGATTGCAAATTTAAGCTAAATTTAATGTAACTGCTTAAACAAACTATACCTCATTTGATTCGCCTTTTATTCCTCTATAATTTTACTTGTTCATATATGACCTTTAATTAAAATATTCTAGTGTTCACATCAATTTAAAAAAATAACTTCAAATTGAGGAGGCAAAAAGAAAGTTCGCAGCAACAAATTCGCTTAAAACCAGCTTAAATTATCGTCCCTAAATCAGTTTAAAATAGCAACCACAGGCATCAAAGCATCCCTAATCGTAATTGTGGTTGTTCCAGGTTATACAACGTAACATTTAGTCAATATGCCATGACTTTCTCTTAGTGATCGTCAGGAGCTCATTTATCTCCACCTTTCTGATTTATCCAATCGAGAAATCGGCCGCAGATTAAAATGTGATGAGAAAACGCTACGAAAGATTGTGCAAAATCACCAAAACACCGGCAGTATTCGTGATGCCCTTAAATCTGGTCGTATAGAATTACTTCTAACAAGGAAGACAATGCTATCAAGATCCGCAGCCTAAGAAACAGATTTGAAATGGCTCCCCAAATCCAACAACAGTGCAATCCTGTTAAAAAGTGCTCTCTTTCTACTGTCAAGAACAGATTAAAGGAATTTAATTTGCGAGGATATGTTGAAAGACGCAAGCCAATGATTTCTATAAAGAACATAAAACGCCGTCTGGACTTCGTCAGATGTAATGAAGATCATGACTCTTCATATTGGTCAAAAGTTCTTTTTAGCGACGAAAGCAGTGATGGTAGGCAGTACGTCCGTCTGAGAAAAGATGAAGAATTTAATCCTAGGTGCTCAGTTTCAACGCTGCAAGGTGGTGGATGTTCAGTTTTGGTGTGGGGCATTATTAGTACCAATAGTCCAGGGCCAATAGTTCGTTTGCAAGGTCAAATTAATTCGACCAAGTACATTAATATGTTGACTGAGCATTTTCTACCCTACTATAGTCGGAATTTTGATGATAATCCTATTTTCATGCTGGATAATGCTCCCATTCACACAGCTGACAATGTAAAGAAGTTCCTTGAAGAGCATGATAATCCGTGTTTGGATTGGCTTGCACAATCTCCAGACCTCAATCCTATCGAAAACATATGGCATTACATCAAGCAACAGCTACGCAATGATAAAATTTCAAATTTGGAAGAACTTTGGACAAAAATTAAAGAAAAGTGGAATGCCCTTTCCTCGTAGTATTGCTGCAGTCTGATTCAAGGAATTCCCAAAAGATTGGAGGCTGTCAAATTGCAGAATGGCTATGCTACTAGATATTAACTCGTTCATTATGTTCCTGTTGTATTTGTGTTGCATTAATGTCCTAAAGTTACATTTAAATAACAATTTTCCATTGTGCGGACTTTCTTTTTACCTCAACAATTTGAAGTTATTTTTTTAAATATACGTGGACACTAGATTACTTCAATTAAAAATCAAATATGAACAGGTAAAATTATAGAAGAATACAAGGCGAATCAAATTAGGTATAGGCAGTTTAAACAGTTACATTAAATTTAGTTTACATTTGTAGTTTTTGAAAAAATTACAAGTGCGGACTTTCTTTTTGCCGCATATATATATATATATATATATATATATATATATATATATGTGTGTGTGTGTAGTAATTTACAAAAATATATGGCGAGTAAACTACACTGAATATTCCGCGTTTCATCCACTCTAGGACTCTTCAGGCTTATGCGCGAATTTTGTGGTTGTTTATCGTTTTTATATGCTCCTCTTCTATTGAGATTTTAGTTAGCCAATCAGCTTTCTAGTATCCACCGCGCCCTTCCTATCAGCAAATGGGTATGCATTTATCGGACAAAGGATCTGTTTTAAAATCAGGTTAGTGTTTTTTTTATTGTTAGTTTATATATAAATATGTGTACATACATATATGCACACACACACACGCACATATATATATATATACATACATACATATATGTGTGATCGTTTATGTATATTCATGTTTATTTAATTTATTTATTTGTTTATTTTCTATTGTTTTTGTTAGTTTTAAAACTATTTTGTATCGCTATCCTAGGGTAAATTTCATCTTGTGAACACAGTTATTTGCTATTTCTCTTCTACAGTTTAATAGATGTTGGGGTTCTTTAAATTACAGGATAGCAAATTTTTCATGAAGGCATAATCTACATGGGTCGTCTAGGTCCCTACACGTGGTAGCTTGTCTTATTATTTTCCATTCTACTACCGGCGAATGTCCGCTTTCTTTGAGTTCCCAGTATTTATTCGCTAGTGTTGTCTTTATACGGTGTTTTTTACTGTTAAATGTACTTTTGTGGTCATAGTATCGGGTTTTGAAATCTAAGGAAGTCATACCTACGTAATATTTTTTGTTATTCGGGTTTTCTTTTGCAAATATTGTTGCCTGGTAAACTACGCTTTTGGTTAGACATTTATTTTGAAGTGGGCAAAGTGTGCGGTGTCTACAGTTGCATTTATCTTGTTCGTTATTAGTATGTTTGTTTATAGTATGGTTGTTCTTGTCCGGGGTTGGTTTATTATTATTATTATTATTATTATTATTATTATTATTATTATTATTATTATTATTATTATTATTATTATTATTTCTGCTAGTGTTATTTTTATTTTTGTCATGGTGTCTACTTTTTTATTGTTTATTTTGTTGTTGTTTACATTGTTTTTATTTAAAATTTTGTTATTATGTGCTTTAATTATCATCTCCAAATTTTCGCAACAACTGTAAGATAACTTTAAGGTATTTTTATTGAAGATTTTGAGTAAGGGGTTTGTTGCGGGAAAGTGTTTTTCAATAAGATCTAGAAATTTCTTGCCAAGTTTTGTTTTTAACATTTGATTGTATGGGGACGTATACCAAATTATAGTTCTTTTTCTTCTATTTTTAATTTTATTATAGTTATTGGTGTTTTGTTGCTTATATTTGATATCGATATTTTTGTATCCACTATTTTTTAGGGCTGTTTCGTAGATATTGGTTGACCTGTTAAATGCATTTTCATCGCTTGAGTTATTACTGAGTCTACTTACGATCGAGTTAGGAATCTGTTTTATAATTGATGGTGGGTGATTGGACTTAGGGTTTACCTATATTGGAGTAGCGTTATCTTTTAAGTAGGGTTCATATGTTTTTATCTAAATTTAACGTGACGTCCAGGAAGTTTGTTATTTTTATGTTAGCTGATACGTCTGCTTTTAGGCCTAATTTTTTTTCATTTCCTTGTGTATGATTTTCTTAAAGTTATCTCCCTTGACTTTGTTGGAGTTTTTTTTTATTATAGCTAGTCCGTCCGTCATCTCTGTATAGGCCTATATTCGTAGTATCAAATATGCTTATGAGGCTATATAGAATGAATAATCCCACAAGATCTGATGCCTCTGCAGAATCCCTGGCACCCATCGCCAAATCAAACGAATTTTTCATTTTAGTTTTTATCCATTTTCTGCGTTAAGAACAAATTCCTATTCATTGTCCATTGATAGGCCCCTTTATTATTCGCTAAACATACTTCATTTTTCTTTTGTCGTCTATCCTTATTTCTTTTCCTATCCCCTGCAGCTCAGTCGAACATAGTGTCACACTGCTCGTAATACGTTCTATAAGTTACACCCGTTGTCTTTCATAGACTGCATTAATATTATTAAAAATGATTTTTGCTCATCAATAAATAACAGAATTTAGAGTTTGGTATGCCCCCATCTGTTGCTGTCCGTCCGGAGAAAACAGAACCATCATGTAGCATCCCATCCTGTTTTACGTGTTCTGTGCGTGTTTATTTATTTGATGTTAATGTAACGTTGTATACATTTACACACACGTTAACATGTAGATCCTCGGGACCCACCTCATTCGCAAAGAAGACAAATAATAAAAAAAAAACTTTAACTCACCGTTTCAAATCTTAAGAAAAAATTTTCTTTCTCATTCTCCCACCGCGCTTGACTTTTCGTTAAGTCTGTGACGTCATCCGCGTCTAACATGATCGTCTTCTCTAACGTGCTTGTCGTTCTGAGCAAACGTTCTTTTTATAGTCTTTTTCTTTTTCCTTTCCGTGACGTCACTTCGCACACGGCTTTCCATTTGAATACTGCCGCCTTATGCGCATCTGCGCTCTATTACATCAACAAATATTTGTTTACAAATCATAACTTAGTTGTTTTGTATTGTCTCTTGCTTATTCGTGTTGCGCCACATCTCTATAGTGGGCGTTGTGTTGCTAATATGAGGCACAGGGAGCAATGAACTGATTGCGCATTTTTATACATTTTATTATAATTGTTATGTGTACGTTGCCGTAATTTTAACGTAAACCGAACGTGAAAAAAAAACATCATTTGAAAACGAATGATGCCACAAATTTAGCATTATTATTTTTTTTTTAAGTTGCTAAAAGATTTTGAAGATTTTCTGGAAGGGGCGATTTTAGGTAGACATTTTTAGTGTAAACTGCTTTTAAGTTTATACTAAAAAAAAACTCTTTCTTCGCTTTTTTGCTTCTAGGAAAAAATGTAAACAGTTTTTTTTTTGTAAAGTTTAGTTGTTGCAAAATAAATAGCATTTAAAATTACTTTAAAGAAACAAACAAAAAGGCAGGTAGATGGAAAAGTAACTTTATTTTTATGGTAAGATTTATTTATTGTATATTTGGTTTTTACCCTTGGCCGCGTGTTAGCTTCACTGCTAAATTCCCGAATACTTTTAATAAATAAAAATAAACAGTTTCTGCATATTATATATTTCCGTCTGCTACCGACTTAAATCCCAACGCTAAAAGTGTGCGTATTTAAAAAAAAATAGCACAATATTTTATGTACAAGAACACGTTATGTGAAGATTTTAATAATAATTTTAAAAAATATAAGTAAACCTCCTTTTTTTTCAATAACAATGTTATCATATCTATACAGGCGCACACTCTAAGCAAACAACGAATTTCACGACACGGAACTGCGCCAAGCGACAGTTCTTCAAGAGGCTTTCATCGGCTGCCTAAAGCGTCTAATCCGCGCATGCATACAAGAGAATTTCATTAAGAAAGTGTAACTGTGAATTTCACAGCTCCAAGCAAGTTTTATTTTTGTTATTATATGCATTTTGAGATACCGACATTAAAGTTAATGATTTTATAATGTACACATAGAAAAATAAAATAATAATAATAATAATAATAATAATAATAATAATAATAATAATAATAATAATAATAATAATAATAATAATAAACAAACGTATTATTTTTAATTTTATCATTAATATTGTGTAGAAATAACTTGGGGGTGCTGCAGTCCCACAGCTCCATGCACGAGCCGCCACTGCCTATGACCTTCGTCAGGTGGTAATCACGACGGGATAGGAACTCTGAATTTCCTAACTGCATCCTCATCAATTACTGCCTCCCACGGTTGTTGTCGTCTCACTCCGTTTTGGCCAACTAAGCCTCTGGCCGGCTTTGGGTGGGATTGAAACCGCCATCTCCAGACAATGCTCACATGGAACTATTGAGATTCAACGTCTCTATCCACTGCGCCACGGGCCATGAATGAGGAATAGTTGGTCTAAACGTCGTGAAACAACAACTAAAAGATGAGGATAATCGTCCTTAATGAATAAATGAATAAATAATATTTTCGATTTGGTCCTAAAATTGCATTTGTCCGCCCCTGCCATCATCCACTCTCCCCATGTCCCAACTGAAATCAAAATAGTGGTTTTCGTCTTAGTAGTGCACGAGGGCACAATATCGTATTTTTCTTCAAAATATGCTTAAGTATCGGATCTCACTTTTTGATTAAAGGCAAATCTCTTTTTATGGGACATTCTTTTGAGATTTGTAAACACCTAGTAGTCGCTGGGGTTAGATCTGAAGAATAGTGTGTGTGGGGGTGTCTGTGTGTCTGTGAGTGTGCGTGTGTGCGTGTGTGCGAGTGTGTGTGTGTGTGAGCGTGTGTGTGCGTGTGTGTGTGCGAGCGTGTGTGTGTGTGCGTATATGTGCGTGTGTGTGCGCGTGTGCGTGTGTGTGTGTGCGCGAGTGTATGTGTGTATGTGTGTTTGTGCGCGCGCGCGTGTGCGTGCGTGTGTATGTGCGTGTGTGTGCGTGTGTGTGTATATGTATGTGTTTGTGCGTATGTGTGTGCAAGCAATTTGAATTCAACTCATGTAGTTTTGCCATTGTTGCGATTGACTTGAGACACGATGCATTGTCTTGGTGAAAAGGTACATTTTCTCTTAGTTACGGACATCTTTTGTGGAATTCATCTTTCAAACACACCAATAATACTATTTAATATTCGCTATTGATGGTCTCTCCTTTATCAAGGTAATCAAACTATGACATCCCGCTGCAAAACCTTCGCAACAAATACTCGTCTAACTACAACAACTGCCAATAATTTCCCTTACTATCTATCAGTGCCTAAAACTAAACGAAAATTCTACGAGGAAACTTTCTTTTCTATAAGTGTCCGCATGTGGAACACACTACTGCGGGCTACTTCCCAGTTTACGACAACATGGTTGTTTTCAAGTCTAATATAAGTAAGTTCTTGTTGAGCCATCATCTTAAATACTCAAACTCTACCAAAGTTCCACCATTACCAATCATTACGGTGTTGTATCCCGACACCTATTAAATCTTATCCTCGAGTAGCCATTGGACCTTAATAAGCAGTGACCTCCCAGTAAAAAAAAAGAATATAAAGGTACAATAAAAATTATTCTTCGATTCTTTCTGGGTCCACGGTTACAATAACTGAAATATGATCAAACCTAAAGAAACAGATCACATTTTATTGTTTTTATCAATGGGAAAAAAGCAAAGAATACTCCATTGAAGAATGCATTAAAAAGGGGGGGGGTTTAATTTAAATAATAAATTTTATTACATTTATATAAAAGTTAAGAAATGCACCGTCAATACGTACTTCTTAAGAACACTACCGCGCTAAATGTTTGATAAAATTATTTTAGACCAGTTGTTTGGAGGTACGTGTAGGGGGGGGAAGTAAAGAATAAGCGAAGTAATAACCCTGTTTAAATATTTAAAAAAAAAACGATGTTAAACTTCTTTAAAAAATTGGAAAAACCAAAAAAAAAAAAAAAATCAGCGAACAAACGTAAAACTTCTTTAAAAAATAAATCGGAAAAACAAAAAGCAAAAATAAAGGGGAAAAAATGACGAACGTGTTCAAAAAAAAAACACAACGAAAAGCGGGGGAAAATGGCATAAATAACCCTTCGATTCGGTTAAGTCGATGGTGCGTTTCACCAAGTAGAAAGCGTAGAACGAAAAGGAACGTTAAAATTCCATTCTAGTTTTTTAAGCAACTACAACGTAAAGAAAACCCAAACCGATGTTCCTTCATTAACTGTCCCTTGTGAACGATCCCGGAAACGGTGTAAGTGGTGACGAGGGAAGGAGCAATTAATTAGGGAGAAAATATTTTACTACTTCCATTGATTTTAACTGATTGTGGCAGTAAACTATCAGCAGAAAAAATATAGGAATCTACGATTATAGAGAAAGTGGAGAGGTAATATTCCTATAACAACCTCAAATATTGTGCTGCAGTTCATGCATATTACATTTGCATGCAATGTCTTGATTTTTAATCCTATTAAGGTCAAAATTATAAGGGGAAAATGAGTTCATTTTATATATATAGGGATTATACTAGCGGGGGAGAGGCGCCTGGCTTTGCCCGGGCGTAAAATACGCTTAAATATATTTTAATTAGTCCAGATTTCATATTTAATATTCAAGTCAAGAGTCGTGATTTCAAAGTAAAAAAAAGTATTTAGATGCCATCAGCTAGGATCGAAACCGGAAGCAAAACTGTAGCAGTCAAAGCTGGTTAAGTTACCACTGTACCAACGTGACACGTACATGAACGGACTAAAAATTAAGAATTAAAAATAAACGATGATGTACAAAATGTATAACGGTTTTTTCAATTTTTACCCATTTCTGACCCTTTAAAAACTATTTTAATCGGCTAAAGACCCATAACAGAACGGCCTGTAAAAAATCTAGTCATTTGAGGCACCTAGTTCCGCTCTGCGACTTTCAGTTTCGAGGGAGATAGAATTTGAAACTATGGAAACAGACAGACAGACAGAAACAATGGCCTTTTATATATTATATTTGAATTTGAAAATTTTATTTCAGGGCAAAAAATTGTCAACAATTGTCTATTTGAAATTGTTATCTTTAAGAAATCTTCCGACCGGCGATATATCTCCACACGGGCAACGTCAGCCTCATCAGGGCAAGGGTGCCCGTGAAATTTTTATGGCAAGAGTTACACAATCTCTAACCACACGTCTCCTGATTCGACATTGTTGAATC
The DNA here is from genome assembly GCF_053919585.1 of Euprymna scolopes. Lineage (NCBI taxonomy): Eukaryota > Metazoa > Mollusca > Cephalopoda > Sepiida > Sepiolidae > Euprymna > Euprymna scolopes. Next base: position 34,846,795 of record NC_136512.1, on the reverse strand, counting down.
CCAGTGGAAAGTGGAGGTTCAGAACGACTGGAAACAATGCCGAGATAAGCGGAAAGCACAAACAGCGCCTAGAATCCCCAAATGGTAATTCATCTGGTACTAGCCAGGCTCAACGTTGCTTAACTTCAGTGATCTGACGGGAACCGGTGTGTCAACGTGATTATGCCGTATACAGGTTCATACCACTCGTAATAATCTACAAAAAGTCAGGTAACATGTTAAAGGTAGAAAAAACAATATGATCCATTATAATCTCTATTCGTTTAATATTATTTGTTTAAATATTTGAGTGTAATATATAAACTTACCCCTTCTGATTTCTGGCTTTGGGGCTATGTAAAGAATAGCGTTTATGGCAAGAAGCCTGATACAATAGCGTCTTTAAAGTTATTGAAGAGAAGATTGCGCGGATATCAGCTGACATGATTACACGTGTTACACAATCAGTGGTTAATCGCTTCCAGCGATTTATAGAGAGAAACGGACGACAATTAACAAAATAAACATATTTCATGTTTGTTCCATTTTATATTTCAGTGTATGATACTTAAATATACGTGTATTGCTAATATCGTTTTTCTTTAAAATGTTACCTGACTTTTTGACCACCCTGTAAATGAATTGGTTCGATCTCTCGCACTAAGAGTAAAGTCAGAATGAGTATTTATTTTTTCAAATTAATTGAAAGTTAGTCAACAAGTGCACTATCTGTATTATTTGAATTCTTCAGACTATTGTTCTCATGTTGAGTGTCATTTTCACAACGTTTCGGTTGATGCAACCTCCGACCCTCTTCCAGTGTATCTTGTTGAACTCGGGAATGTTTCTGTCAAACTAGGGAATTTGGGCGGAATTTCAAATAGAACCCTTTATTTACTTCACGGAGGTCTTCCATACTCCTTCAGCTTCTCTTTTATTTGGTTCTTATTTGGTTCTTATTTGGTGTAGTGCCATACCCTCACAACAAAAGGGGGTGAGAAAGGGCGCAGAAGGTTTAACTTACAATTATACCGTTTCAGTTTTCATGATCCAATCTTTGTGTTTTACAAGTGTATCAGTTTTTGTATGTCCAGGTGGTGCCTGTAGCTCATGTGTGATGTTAGTTTCCATAATCAAGGGGTTCCCTTTATATTTCTGCAGTTTCATTATTGTTATTTGTTTCTCAGCCATCCCTCTGATTCCAATCTCTCCCATTCTTTTATCAAAATTTTTGGGAATTGTTCATAGCGCCTTACTGATGTTATCTTAACTTCCTTCATTTTCCAGATCCTTTTGAGCTCTCTGGTCGGTTCCGTGTATTTGCTCCGCTTCTCTGTCTCCTTGAGCTTCACTCTGTGGTCTGCTGGAACAGCAAACTCTACAATCTGGCAGAACTTTTCCTTCTTAACTATTACGACATTAGGTCTTCTTGCTTTGATGGGATTATCTGTTTGTATATGTTGTGTGTATAATTGCCACTTGATCGTGTCTATTCTTATATTCGTTTTTTAGAATAGTTTGCTTTATTCTCTTATTATGTAGTTTATTGTCGCGTCTCTTTATCAACAGTGTCTGCATTTGTTGATCCTTGCTTTGATGTGGTTGGTTCTTAATTGTGCTATCTTGTGCTCCTCTTATTAGGGATTCAGTTTCGCTGTTTAGGTTTCCTTTTTGTAGCCATTTCTAAGTGTTTTCGTTAGTCTCATCTTTTGTAATCTTTATTAATCGTCCGGGTATTTGTTTCTCTTCCACTTTTTCTTTCCTCTTCTTATTCCTCCTCTATTCTGTTTCTATATTATTTGTTTCTTCAGTGCTTCTTGCTGCGGTAATTATTATTTCGATTATTATTATTACTTTGATGTGGTTGATTCTTATCATGTTATCTTGTGCTGAAGTTATTAGGGATTCAGTCTCTCGGGTATTATTATTATTATTATTATTATTATTATTATTATTATTATTATTATTATTATTATTATTATTATTGGCTCACATGGAGCTTTCACACAAGTCAACAAACGATCTGATTGGGAACCTGTGGTATTCTCTGGAAGCTAAGTGACAACAAGTCTCCCCAGACGTCCAGACATCTCCACCTCCTTCGATAGCATTTGCAAATGAATTTGCATCATCGCAACAGCCGCTTACCATTGATTTCTCGCATGTAGTGGCCATTGGTTTATGCTGGAATTTGAGTGGCACTCAGCCTAAGCATTTCTAACCGAAATTTTAATTTGAACTTGAAATTAATGCTTAAACAAGGAATTGTCTTACACATGTTCGAATGTTTTATGTTTCTGTCTTTGTGTACAATTTTCCGACCGAAAGCGACAACAGCGGTGGAGTTTGAAAAATAGCAAACGAAACAAATAAGAGTTTCTAACCGAAATTTTAATTTAGACGTGAAATTCATAGTTAAACAAGGAATTGTCTTACACATGTTCGGATGTTTTATGTTTCTGTTTTTGTGGACATTTTTCCGGTTGTTAGCAACATCAGCGGCGGAGTTTTAAAAATAGCAGAGGGAGGGGGGGAAGAAGCGTTTCTTACTTAAATTAGAATTTAAAACTTGAATTCACGGTTAAACGAGGAATTGTCTTTTACCTGTTTGGATGTTTTATATTTCTGTTTCTGTGTACATTTTTCTGGCCAAAAGCAACATTGGTAGAGGAGTTTAAAAAAAACGAACAAAGTAAGCTTTTCTAACTGAAATTATTATTATTATTATTATTATTATTATTATTATTATTATTATTATTATTATTGTCATTGTTCTTCTACTTATTCTACTTATTATTATTATTATTATTATTATTATTATTATTATTATCATTATTATCATTATCATTATTATTATTATTTAAAAAAAAATTACTTTATTGGTTATTACTATTATCACTAATATTATTACTAATAGTAGTAGCGGTGGTGGTGGTAGTAGTGGTGGTATGTTTTTATTATTACTGTAGTTGTAATGGTGGGTGTTGTTTTTTGCTGTCATTGCTATTGTTGTTTTTGCTGTTAATATTATTGCTACCGATATTAGTGTTGCTATTATCATTGTAGATGTTATTTCTATTGTTGTTGTTGGTGGTAATGGAAGTAGTGGTGGTGATGGAGGAAAAGGTCGGGAGGGGATCTTTGACCTTGGTGGGGAATCCTCCTAGAGATAATGTCTCGATAAAACTATCGGCGGTGGTGTAACCTTAAATTCACTAACCCCATTTATGAGAGAATGTCAAATCAAAATATTGAAAATAACGACGTGAATGAGGCTAGAACATCATGTGATGGTCTCACGTCAGATAGGTGTCCCACTGGTCGACAGGGTGGGTCCTATTGTCATTATACAACTGTTCGAAATTCTGAGGATGTGGCTGGATATAGGGAGAGCGAGAATTGCCAGAGAGGGTCCCAAAACACGAAGGGAGTTGGAACAGGAAATGCAAAAAAAAAAAAAACGTGGACGGATGAGGAAAGAAGAGTACTGCGGGAATGCTTTGTAAGAAGTGGAAGTACCAAATCTGGTGGATATATTCGAAAAGTGAAGGAAGAAAGAGAATCGAAAGGAGGAAGAGCTAGAAGTGCCGCGAGTTTGGTATCCCAGTTAAAACAAATTAAAAATAACAACCTACTTTCAGTGATTGCAAGAGAAGAGATTGAATGGATGGTTAGGAATGAAACGAATAACGAAAGTAAAACTGATGAAACTAGCTCTGATGAAAGGACTGAGAGAGTGGAAGTGCAGAAGGGAAATGTAAACGGTGGTGGGAGGCGGACAACTGAGGAGGTATGGAATCCTATGGTTAGGGGAAGTGATGAGAAGGAGTTTGAAGGATCTAAGGCAGATAAGATCATTGACTCTGAGACAATGGAGCCAGTGAAAGGAGCAGATGTATGAAGAAGTGGTGATGAAGTTCGAACTTTGACTTCTGTGGAAAAAGAAGTACTTCAGAAGTTAAGAGAGGTTCTTCTTAGAGACGATATCATAGAGATTCCAAGTATGAAGAGTAGTGATAGGCGGAAGGTGAAAAACGAAGTAAAAATAATTCAAGGAGTAATTAACAACATCATAAGAAAGAACATATCGATTACGGTTAACAGGCTTCTGTATGCAGCGTCATACGTTCTTGCGAATCGTCTTGGCTTATTACAGAAGAAAAAGGAGGAAATGAAGGATAGAAGGCCACACTGGCAGAGGTGGCTTGAAGAAAGTATTAAACAGTGGCGAAAAGACATTAGTAGAATCGAATAAATAAGAAAAGGAGTTAAACTAGGACAGAAAGCCAAGGACGAACTTGAAAGGAGGTATAGCTTGCTGGAAAAAGGAACGATGAACGTTCTAACAATGTTGAAAGAGAAGGTCCACACTGGTGGTATGAAAATTAGGAATTTTGTTGGAAAAAGTGTTGGTTGCATTTCGACAGAATAACCTTTTCCGGAATAATCAGTTTCAGCTGTATAAAGAATTAAATGGTAGTAAACAGGCGGGAAATAACAACACTCCAAATGCAAAAGATGCCAGGAAGTTCTGGAGTGGGATTTTGTCTGTCGAAGGGCGATATAATAAGAAGGCTAGCTGGTTTGGAGAGGTCAGAGAAAGGCTATCAGAAATGCAGCAAATGAAGAACGTTGAGATAACCATCGATGACGTTAAGACTGGCATACGAAGCATGACAAACTGGAAGGCACCTGGTCCAGATGGAGTGATGGGCTTCTGGTTTAAACAGTTTCCATGCCTTTATCCACCTGTAGCTGCTGCTCTGCAAAGGGTTGTAGAGTCGGGAGATGTCCCTGATTGGCTTGTGAAGGGAAGAACAACACTGATTAGAAAAGATCCTGCCAAAGGAACAGATGCCAATAATTATAGACCAATTACATGTCTGCCATTGATGTGGAAACTGTTGACTGGAATATTTGCGGAGAAAATTTATGAACATCTAGAGAGTAATGGTGTTTTTCCTGACGAACAAAAGGGGTGCGGGGAAGGCTCGAGAGGTACTAAAGAGCAACTACTAATTGATAAAGCATTAATGCACGATGCGAAGAAGAAGAAGAAGAAGAAGAAGAAGAAGAAGAAGAGGAATCTGAGCGTAGTATGAATCGATTACAGAAAGGCTTATGACATGGTTCATCATCCATGGATACGTGAAACACTATTCATGATGAAGGTTGCTGAGAATGTGGTAGGGCTTTTGGAGACAAGTATGGCTCAATGGAAAATGGTGCTGACAGCAAACAGAGAGGAGATGGGGATGGTTGGCATTAAACGTGGGATATTTCAAGAAGATTCGTTATCGCCACTTCTTTTTGTAATGATACTGATGCCATTGAGCATCCTCTTGAAAAGAGAAAACTGGGGTATAACTTTGGATCTGGTGACAGACGCCTCAACCATCTACTGTTTATGGATGATTTGAAAATATTCGGTAGAAATGAAAAGGAAACGTAGAGACTGGTAGAACTTGTGGGGACATACTCAGAAGACATTGGGATGGAGTTTGGGATTAGTAAATGTGCGTTGATGTGATGAAAAGAGGAGTAAAGGTTCATTTGAATGGAATAGTGCTGCCAAATGGAGAAATCATGAAAGAAATAAAAGATACAGGATATAAGTATTTGGTAGTGCTGAGAGTTTAGGCATCATGAACAGAGAAATGAAGGAAAAAGTCAGGAAGGAGTATCTTAGAAGAGTGAAACTAATTGCAAAGTCGAAACTGTATGGAGGAAACCTAATGAAAGCAGTAAATGCATGGGCAGTCAGTGTTTTGAGATACAGTGCGGGAATTTTAGAATGGTCTGACAAGGATTTGCATGCCATAGATATCAAAACAAGAAAAGTTTTAACAATGTTTGGTATATTTCACATTCGAAGTAGCGTAGCAAGGCTGTATCAAAAGAGAAAAGATGGTGGGAGAGGATTGAAAAGTGTAAAAGATTGTGTTAGAACCGATGAGATGCCGTTGAAGGAGCGCATGGTTAGAAGTGAGGAGTGGATGCTTAAGGTTGTGGCCAATGAAGTGGAGGTATGTGAGACCAAGGCTGATTATGTGAAACGTATATATAGAGAAAGGGCAGAGGAACTGGCTAGGAAGAAAATGCATGGAAGGTTCTTCCAGGATATAGCAGAAGTGGCTGATGAAAGATCATGGCAATGGCTTAGAGCTGGGTATCTGACTAAGAGTACTGAATCTTTTGTTTGTGCAGCACAATAGCAGGCATTAGGAACACGATTGTTCAAAAAAGTGGTTCTAGGAAAGGAAGTTGCTGCAGAATGCCGGATCTGTGGTAACACCTCAGAGTCAATTGTGCACCTTGCAGCAGGGTGTAGTGGACTAGCCCAGAGAGACTACTGCAAAAGACACGATCGCATGGGACTCCGGATATATTGGGAGGTGTGTAAGAGGGTTGGGGTGAAATGTGCTGGAAAATGGTTTGCGGAGGTGCCTGATGAAGTGAGAACAAGTGAGGATGGCAAGGTAGAGGTATGGTGAGACAAAAGTGTCATAACGACCAAGCAATTGGAACATAATCGTCCGGATTTGGTCGTCATTGACAAGGTCTAAAAAAACTGGCAGATTGTAGACTTCTCAGTACCCTGGGACAGGAATGTGAGAGAGAAGGAGAATAAGAAGTGGACCAATTATGCTCCATTCGCCTTGGATATAAGCGTATACACGGGGTTAAAACACAAATAATCCCGGCCGTAGTTGGTACACTAGAAGTAGTATCAAGTTGTCCGGAACTACAAATCCCCGATGTTTTAGGCGGCCTTCAAACCTCTGCAATTATAGGTACCACCAACATCCTTAGGAAAACCCTTGATCTTTGAAGCTCCTGGTTTGAAGCTGGGATTAAGGGAAATCCTCTGGAAATGAATCCCATCCCTTTCCAGAGAGACGTTCATAAACGAAATCAGAATTATTGTTGTTGTTTTTGTTGTTGTTATTATTATTATTATTGGCTCTTTTGGAGCTTTCACACAGGTCATCAAAGATCTCTCCTTGAAAATAACTTGTGGTTTTCCTTGGAAGCTGAGTGACAAGTCTTCCCAGATTTCCAGTCATCTTCACCTCCTTTGACAGCATTCGCAAATGAATTTGCATTATCGCAACAGCCGCTTACCATTGATTTCTTGCTGGCAGCGGTCATTGGTCTCCACTGGAATTTGGATGACAATAAGCCTTCCAAAGGTCCCAGTTCTCTTCACACTTGTCCAGAGGTCTGGTTAGCGCCCTCTACTTGATTTTTTCATCCTCCTTGACCCTTCTCGGCTATTTGGCATCACTTTTTTTTGTGGGGGATGCGGTGATAGGGCAATGAGAGGGGGTGGGGCAGGGGATAGAGATATGCAGCTTCAATGTTCGTCATTCCATGTAACGCTTCTTCATGTTTTGTTTCTGTAGCAGTTTGTCTGGCCCCCGCATGTGGCTCATGTGCATTATTCTCCGCATTCAACAGTTTTCATTGCTATTTCAGCTGTTTTCATTATCGTTGTATCTTTCCAGACATTCTTCTGACTCCAATTTCAACATTCGTTTTTCCAAGCTTTTCGGAATTGTTCCTAGTTCTCTTATTATTATTATTATTATTATTATTATTATTATTATTATTATTATTATTAGCTAACATGGAGCTTTCACACAAGTCATCATAGGTCTGATTGAAAACCTGTGGTGTTTCCTGGAAGCTGAGTGACAAGTCTCCCCAGACGTCCAACACTCTCCACCTCCTTCAATAGCATTTGCAAATAAATTTGCGTTATGGCAACACTCTTTCACCATTGATTTCTCGCTGGCAGCGGCCATTGGTCTGTACTGAAATTTGAGTGGCACTAAGTCTCCCCAAGGTCTCAGTTCTCTTCGCGCTTGTCCAGCGGAGGTCTAGTCAGCGCTCTCTTCTCGGTCATTCCCTCCTCCTTGATCCTTTTCGACTATTTGGTGTCATACTTTTTTAGGGGGGCGGTGATGGGACAATGGGAGGGGATGCGTGATGGCGATGTGGAACGTTGATATGCAGCTTAATTGTTTTTCATTCGCTGTAAAGTTTTTCATGCTTTGCCTCTGCACCAGTTTGTCTCACGCATGTGGTTCATGTGTATTATTCTCCGAATTCAAGGGGGTTCCTTAATGATTCAGCCGTTTTCCTTATCGTTAGTCGTTGTATCTTTGCAGCCATTCCTCTGACTCCAATTTCTCACATTCTTTTTTCAAAATTTTTCGGAATTGTTCCTAGTGCTCCTACCATTATAGGTATTGTTTTGATTTTCTTCATCATCCAAATCCCTTTTAACTCTCTGGCTAGCTCTGTGTATTTGCTCCATTTCTCCTTTTCTTTCATACTCACCCTGTGGTCAGTTGGGACAGCAAAATCTACGATTTGACAGGATTTTTCTTTCTTGTTAATTATTACGACATCTGGTCTTCTTGCTTGGATGGGTTTGTTCGTTTGTATGTCCATGTTACATAGGATTTTTTTGGTTCTAATTTTCGAGTACTGTTACGGGCTTATACTTGTACCATTTGTCTGTACGTTCAAAATGCAGTAGTTTGCATAATTCCTGGTGTACTGCCCTCCCCATGTGCCTGCTTTTGTATTTCTTTTGGACCAGTTTGCTGCATTCAATTACTATATCGTTTATCGTTTCGCCGCTTTGTCCACAGTGTCTGCATTTTCTGTTTTCTTGTGTTTTATCGATCTTTGCTTTGCTATGGTTGGTTCTTATCAAGTTATCTTGTGCTGCAGTTATTAAGGATTCAGTTCCTCGGTTTATATGTCCTTTTCGCATCCATGTCCAAGTGTTTTCGTTATTTTCATCTTTTGTCATTCTTATGAATATTCCCTGTAGTCGTTTCTCTTCCTATTTTTCTTTTTTTATTTTGTCATTTGTGTCTCTGTTTTCTGGGTCTTTAAAAATTTTTTCAGTGTCTCTAGCTGCGATAATTATCCTTTCAGTATTGTGCATTATGTATTTTTCTGGTTCTTTCTTTTCTCATTCACATAGTCCTCTATGCAGACCAGTCCTCTGCCACCGTCGTTCCTTTTCACGTGGAGTTTGTCAATATCATCCTTTGGGTGTAGTGCATTGTGCATGCTCATGAATTTCCTGGTCTTCTGATCGAGCTGTCTCAGTTCTTCTTTTGTCCACTGTATAAATGGTCAAGAATATCTTACTAGTAATACTGCCCATATATTCATGCCTTTTATTAGATTTATGCTATATAATTTCATTTCCAGGAGTTTTCTTGTTCTCCTGAGGTATTCCTTTCAAATTCTCTCTTTCATTTCTGTTGCTCTGATGGTGCCCACTTCTAGAATTCCCAAGTATTTATAATCGTCTTGTTCCTCTAGTGTCCTCATCTCCGTTTGGTTGCCTTCTGTCGTTTCCAGTTTTCTCTTTCTTATAACTAGTAGTGCAGACTTTTCCATTCCAAATTTCATTTGGATATCCTGATAGTGTTAATTAGTGTCTCTAGTTTCTTTTCAGTCCTTGCAAAAAGTTTCAAATCGTCCATGTACATCAGGTGGTTCATTTTTTTCTCTGTGTTAGAGAACTTGTATCCGGCTTGGCACTTTCTCAGAATACTGGTCAGGAGCATCATGGCTATAATTAACAGCAACGGTGATAGTGAGTCTCCTTGGAAGATGCCTTTTTGTATGTTAATTTCTGTTATGTGTTGTCCATCGGCTGTCAATTCCAGTCTCTATGTTCTCATTGTATTTTCTATTACGTTGGTGATCCTCCTTGGTATTTTATACATTTTTAAGCATTCTATTATTCATGTTTGGGGGATCCTGTTGTACGCTTTTTTTGTAGTCGATCCATGCCATGGCTAACTTCTTCTTCTTCTTTTTTACCTCCTTTAGTATCTTTTGATCTATATATAGCAAAGCATGTGTTCCTCTTTTTCCTTTTTGGCATCCTTTTTGTTCCTCGGGGAGGAGTCCACAATTATTCAGGGAGTGGTAGATTTGTTCCCTCATTTGTTCTGTCAGTATTTTCCACATAGTGGGTAAGCACGTGATCGGCCCATAGTTGCTGGGGACGGTTCCTTTCTCTGTGTCCTTCTGTAGTAGTGTGGTTCTACCTTTTGTCATCCAATCTGGCACGCTTGCTTCCTGTATACATTTTCTCATGTTTTGAGCCAGCCTTTCGTGTAAGGTTGTGAATTTTTTTAACCGTCGTGCCCTGGTGCTTCCTACTTTGCCATTTTTCCTATGTTTTGTTTAGGGTTTCCTTGCTGATTTCATTCACTGTTCCTTCTTCTATTTGTTGCAACTCTTCTTTCATGTCGTTCAGCCATTCGGCATTTTTAATGTGATCTCGTCGTTCTTCCCATATTTTACTCCAGTAGAGCTTTGTTTCTGTCGGGTCTAGTCGTTTCGTTTTTGTTTTTCCTCCGTTCACATTTTGGTAGTATTGGCTTTCATTATTTTCAAATGTCCTGTTTTTTTTTGTTTTGTTCAGAGTTATATGTATATCGTATCAATCTTGCTAGCCTCTTCCTACCATTCACATTTCCAATATTCCATTATTATTATTATTATTATTATTATTATTATTATTATTATTATTATTATTATTATTATTATTATTGTTGTTGTTGTTATTATTGTTATTATTATTATTATTATTATTATTATTTTTATTATTATTATTATTATTATTATTATTATTATTATTATTATTATTATTATTATTATTATTATTATTATTATTATTCTAGCTGGGAATAAGACATTTATCTGCTATCTCAGACATTTCAGCCGAGATATCTTTTTTAAGGTACTAACCGCCCTTTAAGTGCAATTGTGTGTATCTCTCTTGCACTTGATTCACAGGATATATTTGCCATGTATTTCATGAGTTCAGTTGCTCCTATAATTGCTGGAATTATAGAGATTTCTCTAAGATTTCATGCAATATAAACTACAATATGAACTAATTTGCTTATTGGTTTTGAAAAAAAAAATTATTAATGCATTATTTTTTAATTCAAAATGTTTCTTTTTGTTTTATTTTACAATATTGTTTACTTTCCTCAACAAATATTTAGCATTTGTGCCAAAATGTTGAGTTCTTTAAAGCCCAAGTCGAATATTAATTTGCTTGCTAGGTTAGCTTGTTGGATGACATCTTCCTACCAAGCGTAAAAATCTGACTTGTTGGACATCGGATTGGCTTATCAGTGGTTCGATGACTAGACCCCATAGTTTGAGAGGAAGTATATACATTCTATGGTCGGATTTCGCCGCAGTTTGCTTGATCTGAGTAAACTTATAAACTTTCTTGCATGTGGCGTTGTTGCTTACGTGACAGGGTACTCGCCTGTAATACAAGATATTCGGGGTTTGAACTGATGATCCCAAATGTGAGCGAAACTCGAGTCTTGGACACAGTTTGTTAGCTTGCATAGCTCGTGTGAGCTGCGATGCTGTTTGATTGAGGAAAATAATTATATTAACTCACATTCTGAAAATTCCAATCTCTCTGTCTGTCTATATATATATATATATATATATATATATATATATATATATATATATATATATATATATATAACTACTTCATTAACTCACATAAAATTAATATACGAAAGTATAGATTTATGCGTAAACTTTAACTATTTACTTCAAAAGTGCTCAATACGTAGGTAGAACTAGTTAGTAATTTATAAAATATATATGGCGATTAAGCTACACTGAATATTCGGCGTTTCATCCACTCTAGGATTCGTCAGGCTTATGATTATATATATATAATGTGTTGTTTAGAAAATGAAGCAGTAGTATTCACTACTGTGCTAGGGGTGGTGGTAACCTTTTAGTGTTAGAACTATACCGTGGCCTTAATAATATACTAAGAAGACCGAGGAACTAAAGTCATGTAACCTGCTGACGTCATTGAATTTGGTCTATTGACTCGTGCTTCCCAACGTCTAATGACAAAATCGAAAGAAGATCGATAACTATTTTCGGGCGTTTAGAAGAGAAGCCAACAAATAAAAACAAATCGGTAAAAAAATTCAAATATATAAAAAATGAATGTATAACAAGATAATTTACTCTTCTACCTACATGGATAAGTTTTGTGTATTTTAAAGGAATCGAAAAAGAACTTGTGTCAAGTTTCTAAGGTAAACAAACAAACAAGATAACTAACGAAAACACTATTTTCGGGCGCCAAAAATGGTTTTAAATTTGAAAAAAAAAAATAGTGATAGAAATCTACCTAATAAGTTTTTAAAGCAACACTTATGGAATAGATTTCTATTATTAATTTGTTTTGTATTTTTAACCATTTTGACACTCCAAAGACAGCGTGTTTTCTTTCTCCGTTACATTTAGGTACATTTAAAAAAGAGAATTTCTTGTCAAGTGAATATAGCAACGCAAAATTTTTCAAAAGCTTAATTGCTAGTAAAATTTGACGATATTTAACAAAAGTATCATCGTATATTTTTATCAATGAATTATTAAATGAGTTTTCTTTTTATTAACATGATATTATTATTTATTATTCATTATTTATATATTATATCGTCTTAAACTGTATGTTGTAAAAACAAAAAAGCGACACAAAACAGTTGGAAAATTGTTTTCTTAAGCAAAAAGAATGACAATATTTGTAAAAAAAAAATCAGCAAAATATAAAAATTCAAACTTTTAATTAAATTCTACAATTTATTTAATGCTTTACCATCTAATGTTTGAAATATTTCTACACTAGTAACTTTGTTTGTATTAACATTATTTTTTTTTAATTTAATTTGTTTCTATTTTAAACTTATCATTGTTTTTTTTTAGGTAAACTAATTTATCATTCGTTTTCGTTTTAAAATTATTTATTGTTGGTTTTAATTAAAAATATTGTTCGTTTTGATTAAAAAAATATTGTTGTTCGTTTTGATTTAAAAATGATTTATTGTAATTCGTTTTAATTAAAAAATATTTATCCTTTGATTTTAAGTTAATTGTTTAATAATTGTTTAATAATTGTTTAATAATTGTTTATTACTTAAATTCATATTTCATGTTTTGCAACATTTGATTGACTTCTGTTTCAAATATACGTAATTTTGCAAGCATAATTTTGTTTTTATTTATATTGGACTATAATTGTTCAGTTTTACTATAAATCGAATCGTGTTCCTTTCTTTTCCTCTTTTAAAATGTAATTTATAAGTAAATAATAAACATATCTTAAAATCCATGAAATAACGAAATGTTTAATTACTTTTAACGCATAAACACTTAGGTAGCTTCACAGAAAAAAAAGAAGCTTTTCTGTTTTGAATGTAAAAAAAAATATTGAATAAATTTCAGTACAAATCTCAGTCTTTCTTAATTCTCTCCTTTTAATGCAATTTTTAAGTATCCTTATGCTTTTTGTAAAAGTTTTTGATTCATTATTGACAGTCTGACGGTTTGATAGATTTTGCTGGGCTGGATCTCAGCGATGACGTCATTTTTCAACTCACGGGCCTTAGTGACATATATTACGAAGGCCACGTTTATACAGTCCGAAACTCCAGTTCTCAACATGGCTACTTATGGCGGATATGTTTGACGTCGAATTGTGTGTCTAGGCCCACACCTTCCCTGACTTCGCATGCAACCGCTTAATCTTGTTGCTCTTGATGTTGGTAGTAAAAAACAAAAACAAAAAACAAATGCATAGGTTCACAAATAGTTGCGACTCGCGAGAAATGCTTAATGTAGACTATACAACCCTGAGGCACGATATTCGGGATATTTGATGAGGTCGAGTTGCTTACATAAGAAAGAAACACACAAATGCAGCGACAGCGGCGCCAAAACTCGGTGGTATTTAACGTATGCGTGACGTTGATATACATATTTATGCGCGTGTGTGTACATCCATGTGTCTACTCTTATACTTATCCTGGCTTACCTAGTGCTATCAGATGAGGCTGTCTAAAGATACTGGTTTCCTGGTCTAAAATGCACCAAACATTGATGTTATTTTTCCTTTGCAAAACTCAATCATGTTCTGCAAGGTAAAAACACTTTTCCTCTACAAAACAGCTAGAATGGACCAAACATTGATGTTATTTTTCCTTTCTATTTGAAAAACTCAATCATGTTCTGCAAGGTAAAAAAACAATTTTCCTCTACAAAACAAGCAAATCAAACCAAACCAAACCAAACTAAATCCTATGAATAAATATTTGAAAATATTAAGAAGCATATAGACGCATAGAAACTCTATTATAAAATTATTGAATTAGGCGTTAAATAACCTGAAACGGGTTGATATGCCGTAAAACAACACAACCAAACCGTGAATAAATACTTGAGATTATAAAGGCCTTCAAAAAACTGTAACAATAGATTTTATGCTTTAACGTATAAAAAACAAAACATAACATTTATTTTTTTCTAAAATGACTGTAATCGGTATTACATTACCACAATTATGCATTCCTTTTTCTGTTGAAACGTATTAAGTAGAGTGGGCATGTGCAAAATAAATGGCCGATCCCCAAAAATGTATAAACATTTTAATCCCTCCCATATTTTAATATTCACCAAAATTCAAGAAATTAATAATTTTTAATGAAATTTTCAGAATCTATTAATTAACGACCCCAGTATATTATATATTGCTGAAATTCACTTTTCTGCATTTAACGACCCGCGGTTTCCACGAAGTTTTTCGGGTGTGCTCGGCCGCTGACGGGAATAACCGGAAGACATTGACCGAGAAACTTTAAATCACTACGGGAAAATTATAATGCTGGGCAGGAAAACAGAAATACAATACAATTTCAAACATGTATCTAAGCTAGGTACGGGCAAACAATGGTGGAAAAATATAGGAGGATTTAGTTTTGAAAGCTGGTTTATCATAATTCTTTTGTAGGTTTCCGACTACCTTTTGATTGTATTTGAAAGATTAAAGACCAAAGTGTATCCCCAAAAGAAAAATTACTTATATACATGAAAAAAAAAAAAAAAAAATTATAATGAAAAATATTTTCACGGCAAACAATTTCAGCTAAATTTTGAAGTTACATAAATCCATTATAAAAATCATTTGAAGGATTAATAGCTGTTTTCTGTGTCTATTTTAAAGATGATTTGTAAAGTAAAATACTAAGATATTAAATGAAATGAAAAAAAAACCCCACCTTGTTTGTACAAAAATAGCTTATTTAGCTCCAAAAAGCGAGAGATTTTGCCCTTCGCAGAATCGCAACAAACGGAAATTTGTAAATATGTATTATACGGAACCCCAAATGTCAGACAGTCGAAAGACTGTCTGAAAATGACGTCATGTAGTTAAATGAAAGTAGAGGGTGATGGCTTTCTCGCCCCCCCAGCCGTGCATCCGTTCATTCCTATCCTTAACGTTTGTATCATTTTTACTATTTTTTAATTTAATTATTTTTCTATGTTCCTGCTTTTAAAATTTAAAAAACAAATATTTATTTTTCAAGATTATATTAAAATTTTGTGACGCCAAAAGTTTCGCATTAATTCAAGCAAAGAATATATTAGAATCTTACATATAAAAACCATGCGAAACTTGGGATTAAAAAAAGGAGAAGAAATATTTTCTGTAATTATTTTTTTTATGTGAAAACATTAAATAAACAATGCTTAATTCAATGATAGTATAGGTAGTTCGGGAAATAAAATTTTCTTCGAGTTATATTGATTTCATTAATACAGATTTTATGGGCTTTTTTAGTAATATCACTGTAAAACTTAAATATTTTTTAATTGTTAATATTAAAAAAATATTTAATTTTTACAGGGACATTACGAAAAAAGCTCATAAAAGTTTCATTAATAAATTCGATATAACTTGAAGAAAATTTTATTTCTCGAACTATCGATATTATCATTGAATTAAGCATTGTTCCTATTTACAATGCCTCCCCACGGGACAGAGTTAGACACCAGGGTCGTTTTTTAATGTGGAGAAAAGGAACAAAAATAAAAATTGTCTCAGTCGTGAAGGATTTCTCCTCCACTGACAGAGAACAAAAAATTGTAGTGCAACATCTTAAGAAACGATACTACACTTTGATCTTGTCCCGAAGGCCAAATTTATTTAATATTTTCACATAAACATTTAAGATATTTTATTTTCATGAAAAAATAAAAAAAATAAATTCATGCATTTTTTTTACTACTAAAAACCATAACTTTATTAAAAGTATTTTTTTGTTTGAGCAAAATTATATATTTCCAGTAAGATTTAAATAAAAAATAATGGGTTGTTATATTCTGTGATCATTATTTGATAAATACTGAAAAAAAATCATTAAAAGTGGTTAATTTCATCATATTTTTTGGTGAATTTTTAAGTAAATTGAGGAGTCAAAATGTTTTTATGAATTTTGAGCACCAGCATTCATTTTGCACGTACCTAATGTAAGCCAACCGTACCCCTAAACCCTAACCTGCCCGAGTAAAATTAAATTTTATTTCTTCCAATTTATATATAAAAAAAGTAGCATTCACAGATTCGTATTAGCTAAAAACAGACAGCGTATTCGTTAAAACTTGCTGACTTTTTTCGGTTATTTGCAGAAGCACCATCTCATGTACATGGCGGGCCAAAATAAGGGTCCTATTTTTAAAAATTCATAAATTCATGTAAGTTTTAAGAAGTGTTTTTCGGCCAAAATTTGTTTTGTTTATTTCAAAAAAATCTCGGAAGGGTCAGTCTACACACATAAAGTTTGGTGAGTTTAACTTTTATTTTGTGGAAGTTATTCAAATTTAAAGATAGGCCCCTTATTTTGGCCCACCCTCTACAACTTCAAATTTACTGGCTTTAAACAAGTTACATTGTCTATTTATTAATATTTGATACGGTGCCCTCCCTACTTTATTCTGCCTGAAAACTCGCTGCCTTATCTGTGAACCTTAAAGGTCTGGAGATGAAGTCATGTAAAGGTATTGTAGAAGTTATAACGCTGGATAGCATGATTGGTCATCGCGTGACCAAACAACTTCATTAAGGTTGTTCTCCGACAGAGGAAATAGATCCTAATTGATGAGTCTAACATCGTCTATAATAGAATAGAATTTACCTCTCTTCCACCGCGGGAAAATGGAACACACCGTTGAAAAGTAGAAGTTGTAAAGCCAGCACACAAGAGACAGACTATTCGGTATTCTCCAGTAGAGGCATCTCAGGCAATTAGCAATAACCCAACTCCTTCTCATAGAGAGAAGGTAAAGTCTGGGAATATGGATTTCCTTGAACTGCACAGAGCCGTACGCAGGGATCACTTAACTCAAATAACTCAATCTCTCTCCGACTGATTGTCGAGGACGTATCCTCGATTGGAATGAAAATTGACACAACAATAAAGGTCATGTCGACCTCCTGGGTTAGTTATTTATTGGATCGACTTTCTTTTACAATGCGTTAATTTTGTATACTGCATTTCTTGCTTATCCCCCCCTATGAACACTGCATGTGACACAAGGTCAAACTTCAGTCTTAAACTGGCCATGCATACTACAATCACAACTGAGTCCTGTCATGAACATCCCCACCCCCAAAATATTACTACGCCCAAATTGGACACTTGGTTTCGAGTTGAGTTCGTCTTTATCACTGCGAACGGCGTAAACTAAATATTTACTCGGAAGTGGATGACGTCATATATGATGCATGGCAGTTGCCAAAATTAGTGTGACGTCATACAGCTTGAATAGTCCTTGACTAAAACTGTTAATGGATTGTTTCTTTGAAAACAACCGCAGCTCAAATTTCTGGCTGCTGGCGCTGCTTTATCAATCAGTCAGAACACAAAGTTTTAGGAGAGCACTATCTATGAGATCAATTTTGAGAGAGCCGGTTTAATTAAACAGTATTACAGATTCATGATCGTAAGAAATGTTATATGGTAAACACAGATTCATGTGTTCAAAAGGACAACCGCATAGTATTATTATTGGCTCACAAGGAGCTTTAACACAGGTCATAAAGGATCTCTCCTTGAGAACAACCTGCGGTGTTGCCTGGAAGCTGAATGAAAACAAGTCTCCCCAGATTTCCAGTACTCTCCACTTCTTTCGATAACATTTGCAAAAGAATTTGCATTATCGCAACAGCCGCTTACTATTGATTTCTTGCTAGCGGCGGCCATTGGTTATCACTGGAGTTTAAGTGTCAACAAGCCTTCCCAAGGCCCCAGTTCTCTTGACACTTGTCTACCGGATGTTTAGTCAGAGCTCTCTCCTCGATCCTTTCATCCTCCACGACACTTCTCGGCTATTTGGCATCATTCTTTTTTTTGTTGTTGTGGTGGTGGGGGGCAGTGATTAGGTAATGGAAGAGGATGAGGAGGAGATAGTGAGCTCATAGGTATGCAGCTTCATTGTTCTTGGTTCCATGTAACGTTTCATGTTTTGTCTCTGCAGCAGCTCATCTGGTCCGCGCATGTGGCTCGTGTATTTGTTTCCACATTCAAGGGGTTTCCTTAATATTGCAGCTGTTTTCATTATTGATGTTTGTTGTATCTTTTCAGCCATTCCTCTGATTCTAATTTCGCCCATTCTTTTTTCAAAGTATTTCGGAATTGTTCCTAGTGCTCCTACTATTATAGGTACTATCTTGATTTTTTTCATCACACATCCCTTTTAGCTGTCTGGCTAGCTCTGTGTATTTGCTTCGTTTCTCCTTTACTTTGATATTTGTACTGTAGTCAGTTGGAACAGCAAAGTCTACGATTTGGCAGGACGTTCTTGTTAATTATTACGATATCCGGTCTTCTTGCTTGGATAGGTTTATTCGTTTGTATGTCCATGTTACATAGGATTTTGTGATTTCCGTTTTCAATTACTGTTGCTGGCTTATGCTTGTCCCATTTGTCCGTGCGTTTGAGATGCATTTGTTTGCACAATTCCTAGTGTACTGTCTTTTCCACTTGGTTGTGCCTGTTCTTTGTATTCCTTTTGGGCCAGTTTGCTACATCCACTTACTATATGGTTTATCATTTCGTCTCTTTGTTCACAGTCTGCATTTGCTGTTTTCTTGCGTTTTGCCAATCTCTACTTTGATGGGGTTGGTTCTTATCGAGTTATCTTGTGCTGCGGTTATTAGAGATTCAGTCTCTTGTTTATTATTATTATTATTATTATTATTATTATTATTATTATTATTATTATTATTATACTCACTAGGAGTTTCTGTCAACAACCTGTGGTGTTCATTGGAGTCAAGGTGACAACAAGTCTCCTCAGATTTCCACTACTTTCTGTCTCTTCCGACAACCTTTGCAAATGAATTTGCATTAACGCAACGGCCGTTTACCATTGATTTTTCACCTAGGATTTTGTGATTCACTAGAATTAAACCTCCCTAAGGTCGCATTACAGGTGGCCTTCTCTCTTCCCTGCAACCGCTTTTCCACAGAGACGTTACGAGCCTGTTTCTGCTTTATCGTTATTTTCATGGCAGGTGCTCATCTGAGCTTTGATCTATGGTTCCACCTTGCCAAACTTTCACAAGAAACACTCGTCTAGCCAAAATCACTATCAATAATTTCCCACACTCTTTATTGTTGCCTAAACCTAAATGTAGATCCCATGAACAAAGCTTCTTTCTTAGATCTGCACGCCTGTAAAATTTTCTTCCGATTGCCTGCTTTTCAGCTGACTACAATCTGATTGTCTTCAAGTCCAACGCAAACAAGTTCTTGATGAACCGCCCCCTAAGTAATCCAATTTACAAAATTCCCACTACTTATGTTTAACTTATGTTTAATACGCTATGATCTCATTGACTAATATATACCTATTAACCCTTATCCTCGAGTGGCCTCCGAGCCTTGGTAAGTGATGATTCTTGTGTAAAAAAACACTACAAATACTATTTATTTTATTTAGTTATTCTTCAAGAAGTTAGAACAGGTCAAGTGTTTGTTTGAAAGTGTTTCAATGGAATGAACTGGATTAAAACTAGGCACTCCCAGGTTGCCAGTTCGTTTTATTAATTACTTAACCAGCGTCATTTAGTACAAACAATATTTATAACAACTCGTAATCAATCAGAGGAATGGCTGAAAAGATACAACAAACATCAATAATAAAAACTCGAGTAAAATATTGGTACTCTTGCATAATTTGACCCGGATTCTCGGAAATTCCCGTCAAGTATGGATCGGGCAAGACCAGCAATCATCGGTTTAAGCCGAGCATTGTAACAGACGCAGACTAATTTCGAAATAAACAAACTGGAAAAACTATATAAATAATTAAAAAAATATATAAATAATAAAAAAATATATAAATAATAAAAAAAATATATAAATAATAAAAAAATAACCTACCTTAGAGTGACTGAAAATATTTTTCATTTATTTTATTTTTTGTTGCAAAAATATCAGCAAAATGACGAATGTTTTACTTTTTTAACCGTAACTTGTTAGGTGTAAGTACAAGTTTGTTTCTTCTTTTTTCACGACTTTTTGCAGTAAATTTTTTGGGGGTTCCACATAATAATTTTTTTAAAGAAAATAAGTAAAAATGTTTACGAAAAGCGTAAATTGTTAGATGAAAGTACAGAAAAAAATTAGTTGTTTCATGAAAAATTAATATTTATATTTTCATGCTTTTTTACGCCTCGAGATGATGATATTTCCTTAGGAATCTTTACTTCGGTCGACTATTGAACGGCCATCGACGGCAAAGAGGGAAGAGTTGATGGGGGTAGAGATTTACTTAATTATACATACGGATTACGCCATGACTTAAATTTACCTCCAGTTATACCCGTACTGTACTGCACCTACATCTTAACCCTCCTGTAATCTAAAATCTACAGTAACTGGGCAAAATTCTTAGCTCAATTCCTAATACCTACTCACACTGTAACGTTATCCTGTACCTAAGCTAACATATAAATTAAAAAATGTAAAAATCTAAAGGTAAAAGTCTAAATCCACACTAACGCCTTTCTAACAAGCCTGCTCACATAGTTGCTTCCACTGCATGCGTTTTTTTTCTTCTCCTTAGTAACAATGAAATAGCCATGTCTCTACATCATTTTGAGGAGTGTAACTATTCATTAGATATATAACCTCTACAAACTAACCCTGTAACATTAACTAACCATGCGGGGTGGCAGAAATACCTGGATTAGGATCCAGGCGCGGAGCAAACCCTCTCAAGGCTGATGGACCCAGTAGATCTTCCCAGATCATCCATCTAGGAGAAGGAAAACTCTGAAACTAAACCTAAGGGGAGGGAGGCCTCTCCAGTCTTGGGTGACAACTTTCCTAGAGCTGGTGATTCAAACAAATTACCGGTCTGCAAACCTAAACTGCTTAAGGAGTAGATAGGCTCTGTCTATCGCCCGGCTTCCATACTCCTTCTTTGCCTATTAGTCAGGCGCAGAGACGCTATCACAGTGGTTCAACAAAACATTCAGTGGTAGATCTTGTTTCTTGTCTGGGACAATTAGCACCGTTTTCTCCTACTCCCGACACATCCCACCCCTAAAAACTTGGCACTTGGGAGTGCTTGAGTACCACATATGCCTGTGCAATTAGATTGGGTTGACCTTCTTCTGATGGGTTGAGGGTACCGGATTGACAATTCCTGGCTGCTGTTTCCGACTGGTAGTACAGGTTCCCTAACTTTTTGGTAGCGCTTAGAGCGGCTGCTCCATCAATAGTTGTATAATATCGAGATGTTTGTAGTGCCATGTCGCGCATGGAAAGGGATCCTGCACTCATCCCCGGTGGGCTTTCCTGAGGCCACAGTCCTAGTTGAAGAAAGGTCAGCTGATGGTCTACTTGTGTTGCATGTCTGATACCCAGCATAACCTCTTGTTCTGCTCCCCCTTACCTTACCGAAACTCTTTAAAAACATGATGACAGTACAATAAAAAAAAAATAAGCTTAAACCAGGCTTAGGGTCAAACAAATCCAACTTGCCTCCTCCCTTGAGGCTTGCATTCACGAACATCCGTGGGCTTAGAACTATTTTAGCTGATGTTGAAGCATTTCTCCTAACAAATACCCCGGATATCTTAGCACTAAGTGAGACTAACCTAGTGAAACAAAAATGTAGTAGGCAAAAAAAAATAAATAAATAAATGTTCTGTCAGCAACAGCACAACTTCAAAATAGTCAATATCGCCCACCTCCAGAAGAGAGGGAATTCCTGTCCGTGATAACCGTGGTAAAAGAAGACACACTCCAATCGCCAGAAACACCCACACACACAGTTTGCAGGACACTGCCGACTCGTCTCTGGCCTCCTGCTTTTATAGTGGCCGGGAATTATCCATTTGCATAATCACATGAGACAGAAACGTGATTTTCCGAGAGTTGCATGGGGTAAATGCTAATAAAAACCCCCGGACGCCATCTTGGAATTCTCTTTTTCCCCCCAACTGGTGACACAACAGACATACCCGAGGTAAGCTCTTTTTCCCCTCATTTTAGTTATTGCTGCTTCTGCTACACTCCCCCCTGATCTCATGATCACAAATGGGGAAGGGGGGCAGTCGTCTCTGTCTGGTACTTCTCCGAAGAACCGGAGGCAGCACTTCCTCCCTGCCATCCTCCTCGTCGCCATTATTGCCACCAGTCTGCTCCATAGGCGGTGTTTCGCAATCAGGGCAGGGGGGCAGTATTCGTTTCTGTCGGGTACTCCTTCGTAGAGGCAAGACGGGTGGTCCTTCCACCGCTTCTTCAGTATGCACATTATATGGCTCAAAATCCTCTTCGTCGTCCTGCATCATACTCTCTGTCTTTTCAGAAGACATCATACTGTCTGAGTCTCCCTCTTCCTCCGATGTAACAACATAATGGCGAGGGCGCAAATCCTTCACGTGACGAGGCACACCGTCCACCAAAATTGACTGAGGGCTGATCACCTTGGTCACCTCACCCTTGCCGAACCTCGTGGTACATCGATTTTGCGGTTTTCTGACCCATACGCGATCTCCAACCTGGTAAAAGCTGTTCTTGGGACCTGGGGACGCAGTTGCGAGATTGGTCTCCTTTACTCGAACTTCGTATTGATAAATCCTATTGGCAGGCGCAGTGGAGGGAGATGTGTTGTCTCTTGGTGTGATGTTATACCAGTAGACAGCCTCCTGTATGGGACAACACACTCTAGCCGCTATTCGTTTCACTGTACGATGACATCGCTCCGCTATGCCATTCCCGGCTGGAGCGTATGCACAGCGGAATCGCAAGTGAACTCCCCATTTACATGCAAATGCTTGGAACATATTGCTGCAGAAAGCTGTGTCATTGTCTAAAAGGAGTTCATGCGGCGCGCCACGCTCGAGGAACACTGTCTCCAACTGATGAATCACGCTTGCCGAGTCCTGCCTTGCCAATTTCCTCCAAATGGAGAAACGCGATGGACCACAGTCTGTTAAAGTTAAAAAATGGAAGGTGCCATAATGCGTGATATCCATTCCAATTCTCTGCCAATTCTCGTTAACTTCCAGCTTTCCCTTTTCCCACCTGACTGGCGCTGGGTCAATGGACTGACATTCCTCGCATTTCTGTATGACCGTTCTGACAGTTGCTTTTGTCGTGGTTGGACATCTTCTCCTGACAAAGTAGGTAGTGCGTCGCACCCCCGGATGTCCACTATCTTTGTGAATAGCCATGATTTGACTCTCATCCAGCTCGTCTGTGTGGACCGCGCCTATCACTGGGTCAAGACCGTTTTTCTTTTTCATTGCCTCAAACCACCGCTGTGGCACTCGTGTCAGTCGGTCAGCAATGTTTCGTGCTGATGGAACCAGCGTCACATCCACTGTCAGCCCGTACTATTTCACGAGCTCCTTAAGAGTGCTTAATCGCCTCCTAATAAGCATCTCGCTTGCTGCTTTGGTGCGTACTCGCGCCTTTCCAGTTAGCGTGTCCGAGACCCAATGGTATACGCAAACAGAATCTGTCTTTATGTGTAGCACCTTGCTCTGCCACTGGAGAGCCAAATTGATGTCTTTCAATACGGCATCCAGTTCAGCCAAGTTGATATGTTGAGAGTCATCTTCAGGTCGCAGCCAACATGCATCTTCCAGCACAGTTTCACACATCTCCAAGGCTGCCCCAATTGCTAGGGAGCTAGCATCGACCCATACATTCAGCTCTTTGCCGTCCACACACCAATTTCCCTGTGCCGGATCGTTCTGCTGTGCAGATTTTAAGGTTTCGAACATCATACGATGTAGTACGGCGTCCCTTGCTTCATCATCCCAGCCCTTCGTTACCGAACTTACTCTCCTTCTGAGTATTCCGCAAGCCACACGAAGCCAACCGCACACCGGAAAGTGCCCGACAAGTCGACCACACTGGGAAAAGATTGTTCGTCGCGTAACAATACTGGGAGCCTCCGGAATTGCATTTCCTCGCTTCCACCGCAGTTCATTGCGTTCCATCCTGACTGCCAATCCCAGCACCCGTGCACCGTCCTTCAACTGCTCCGGGTTCTTGCACTCCAACCCGAACTGCGCGAGGTGTTCTCTCACACGGGTCGCGGGCACCACGTCTTCATTGACAAAAATGTCATCAATGTAAGCAGATGCTGCGCGGCTTATAACTTCTTCCTGAGATAGTACTTCGCTGACAATTGCTCTCATTATCAAGGGAGCCACATTCAAACAAAACCCCAGACGGGTCAGACAGTATTTTTTCCCATCGATTTCCACAGTCTGGTATGGCCACAGTGTCTCATGGACCCGGACTTGTAGGTATGCTCTTCTGAGGTCCAGTAGAGACACGTTAGCACCTTTTTGTCTCCACTCACGCAGCTTAGCCGCACAAACATCTGCGTTGGCCGTAAATGCGTCTACGTAATGATTTAGCTCTCGGTAGTCCATTACCGGGCGCACTTTGGCTTTGTTCTGCTGTATCACAGCCATCAGGGGAATTAGACCTTTGGGGGGTCCCAATTTATCCTCTGGGTATGGCACGAGCCAACCATTATCTATCCAGGTGTGGAGCTCCTGCGTGTATTCTTCACGAATTTCTGCTGGCACTGGGTACTCTGACACTCGATTATGCAGCCTTTCAGGGGGGTGGTCCACAGACCATTTCCACGATGCGGTCCACGTTCGGTTTTGATGGTCAAAGGTAGCAGTGAAATCTGGTTCATCGATAGAAATGGCTGCGCATTTAATACTTTTCCTGGCGCCCAGCCGCACTGATCCTGTAGGCTTGACAACGACACCTCCTAGAGCTTTTATGGCGTCGATCCCTAGAAGCAAGTCAAATCCCAGTGGCTTGCCATGCACCACCAACACATTGACTCTGGCAGACACACCTTCATCAGTGGATACAGAGACCGTTCCAACACCGCAGCACGCATGGGACATTCCACCAATTGTGTTGACATTTACGTTTGTTTTTCTCCAAGACCGGCACCGGTCTGCATGTAAAATTGTCCTGGAGCATCCTGTATCAATAAGCGCCAAACATCGCGTCCCGTCAACATGGATGCTTATCACCGGGAGCGTCGTGTTCACATCTTGGTTGGGAAGGAGACTGGCGCTTATGCGTCCTCCCCTTGCTCGTTTCCCGAGCAGTTCCGAGCCCAGTGTCCACTCTCACTGCAACGGTAACACCGTGTTCCACGTTTTCGACAGTCTCTTGCAAGGTGGCTTTTAACATTGCATTTGAAACAGGTCACGTTAACAGGATTATTCTGGGCCCTGTTGTTGGGTGAGCGTGTGGCCGCAACCACATCCTGATTTTGTTCGCCAGTCGTCGTCAAAATTCTCGCTCTCGACATTAGCTCCCCCATGGTCAGGGCTTTGATGTTCGGCACCTGTTGAAGAGCAATTGAGATGGTGTCAGGGAATCCAGTGACAAAAATTAATTTTGTGAGTCTCTCTGAGCTTTCCCCTGTGAATCCGGCCAATCCAACCAACTGCCTGATTTTGTTGGCGTACACATCCACACGTTCACCAGCCCATCTAACCATAGTTATTTTTCTATATGTTGCAAACGCGTCATCAGTAAATGCCTCCTTTAATCGGGCCTCAATCTGGTCTATTTTCTTTTGATCGTCCTCCTCCATTTCCATGTAGAGGGCCAGTGCATCGCCTTCCAGGTATAAAGGTAGCAGACTCGCTACGTCATCCACCTGCTGAAGTTGTGCGACAAGTCTCACTTTTTTCAGCCATGCTACAACGTCTCCCTCGCCAGAGAACGGCTTGATAATATCACTGCTTATCCGCACCTTCGCCATATTCGGGCCGAAATAGCTTGAAACAAAAATGTAGTAGGCAAAAAAAAAAAAAAAAATGTGCTGTCAGCAACAGTACAACTTCAAAATAGTCAATATCGCCCACCTCCAGAAGAGAGGGAATTCCTGTCCGTGATAACCGTGGTAAAAGAAGACACACTCCAATCGCCAGAAACACCCACACACACAGTTTGCAGGACACTGCCGACTCGTCTCTGGCCTCCTGCTTTTATAGTGGCCGGGAATTATCCATTTGCATAATCACATGAGACAGAAACGTGATTTTCCGAGAGTTGCATGGGGTAAATGCTAATAAAAACCCCCGGACGCCATCTTGGAATTCTCTTTTTCCCCCCAACTGGTGACACAACAGACATACCCGAGGTAAGCTCTTTTTCCCCTCATTTTAGTTATTGCTGCTTCTGCTACACCTAGATTCCTCTATCCCCTCTAACTGCTTAAACATGCCTGGCTATCTCCCACTCTGTCGTAAGGACTCTGACAGACATATGCACGGACTTGGAGTCTACATTCGTAACACTCTCCCCTTGACTAGAGAAACAAACCTAGAAACGGACGATCAAGTCTTTGTGTACTTTAGACTAAACATACAACATAACATTAGCTACTTTTATTTTCTCTACCGCTCTCCCTCGATCCAGGACTATATCCTAATCAACCAAGTTTCTGACAGCAAGTATATATACAGCACTTTTCCTCGATACTAGTGCACAAGTACATGTATTTGGTGACTTTAATGTCCACCACAAAAACTGGCTTGGATTCTCTACTTACACAGATGCAGCGGGCAGCACAACACATAGCTTCGCTATATCTCACTCCCTATCACAAATAGTTATGTTTCCAACCCGTTTCCCTGACCAGCAAGAAGAACACGCATCACCTCTAGATCTGTTTCTGACCACAGTTCCCGATGATTGTATAACAAATGCTGACAGCCCACTCGGGAACGCTGATCATGCAGTGATAATGGTCGAAATCGCCTTAAACTCTAGACCCAAAACTGAAGAGCCAGTGCTCAAAACAACGAGATATTATAAAAAGGCTGACTGGGAAGCCATCAGAGATCTTATCAGAGATGCCCCATGGGGAAATATTTTTTCTCTTCCTGCTGAACAGTGCGCAAATGAGACCACTGAATGGTTCCAAAAGGCAATTGCGTAATTGAAGCACATGCTCCCATGCGGAAATTTTATATCAAGCCCCACTCTTCCCAATGGTTTATTTCTACTTGCGCAACTGCCATTGCTCAAAGGCAGCATGCATACCACAGATTTAACCGACATAAGTCCAGTTCAAACAGACAGAAGTATATAGAAGCTAGAAGTAAGGTTAAGAAAAAAACAGCGACAGCTAAGAGAGAATTTACTGAAACCACTTAAGCAAGAGTACCAAAAAATTTACACCGCGTTGAGAAGTGGTGGCGAATGTTTGTTCTTTTTAGAACTTGCACACAATTTGTTCATATATCTATATCTATCTATATACATAGTGATTTGTACTTGTAGCAGTGTTTATCCTGGATCGATTGAGCCGAATCCATCCAACAAGTTCACCGCATCCTATATAACGGATGACCAGGCGCGGCGGTCTGAAGCTGTTTCCGTTACGAGCATAAGCCACTCACGGTTCCATCGGCGGAGCCCGTACAGGCGGGGGCCAAGGATCATTTCCGCATCCTGTTTCACTTTCCTGAGCCTGGTTTTGAGTTGGCCACTGCAGCGCTTCTTCCAGCGTGGTTGTGGTGCTGGATCGATGGCTTAACGAATGATGTCACTTGCGTTTCGATGAAGCACATGGTCGAACCAACGAAGGCGACTGGCAAGGAGGGATTGTTAAGAGAAGCGAATCTTGCAGCGTGGCCGGACCATGTTGAGTCCATCGCCAAACCGGAAGTGGCGAAGGTTTAAATTAAGGCTAGTTAATCGAAAAGAGGGGATGACTTTCGCAAGTATCGGTGAAACAGCGATTTCTCCTTGTAGAAAAGTGACCAGTTAAATGTGAAGGAATTAATGTTTTTAGCCAATTTTTCTGTTTGTCATCCGAAGTCACGAGCTTCAAAACGATACCGACCCCGTGAAAATCCGTCGCCTCTGTTGAAAATTTTAGGCAGATATACATACATACGTACATACATATATACATACATACATGATAATGATGATCATTGCAACATCTTGTCAGACGAGTGCCACTCCCTCAGACATTTAAAATCCATGAGCCCAAATGCCTGAGGAAGTATCTATACAAATATGATGTTACAGAGTCTTAGCTTTGTACGACAGCTAAGTTTCTCTCTCGTACATACATACATATATACAGACATACATACATACGTACATACATATATACATACATACATACATGATTATTGCAACGTCTTGTCAGACGAGTGCCACTCCCTCAGACACTTAAAGTCCATGAGCCCAAAAATGACTTCCATCGCCACAGAACCATTTTTATAGACAAATGCCTGAAGGAGTATCTATACACAGATGTTACAGAGTCTTAGCTTTGTACGACAGCTAAGTCTCTCTCTCGGTTCAAAATGTTGAGATTCAACAACAAGCAAGAGCAAGATAGCAGCAACAAGTTAAACTGCAGACCAGCTTAATGCAGGTACTGGTCTCCCGCTTTATGCTTTTTTAAACAGAGATTTCCTTCTCCTAGAAAGGTTGCCTTCAACCCTCTCAACCCCAGCACACACATACACACACACAAATTTACACGGTGCTAGTTGGCCGTTGACCCCGAAAAAGAGTTCATTCGTCCTTTGAAAGGTCTTGCTTTTAATACTTCAGGGAGACTAGCCGCCCTCCTCACTAAACAAGCCTGGTTGGGGAATCAGTTTAGTCGCCGGTGATCCGACTATGAGGCAGGTAGTACTGGGTTACATGGTACCAGTAGCATATGACATGACTATAAAACGTACATACATACATACATTTAAACAGATGAGATCTATATTATAGATAAAGAAAAAAAGAATTGCCAATGTATATTTGTTCATATGTCATTCGAAAAAAAATGTTAGTGAATATTCACATTTGAAACTTTACAAATTTTTGGAGAACTAATTTGATGGAATTTCAATCACTAGTTTTAGGGATAAAGGTTGCCAGTTTTTAGAGCTTTGTTCACGCTAGGTTTGGAGTTATCCTTCAAATTGTTTTGCAATGGGATAAGTATTTTTTGTATGAGCCAGATTCATAGAATTTTTTTCAGTGAAAACCTTTAGCAGATTTTATAATCAAAGGTTAGAAAGCGAGAGACATTGTCATACGATAAACAAAACAAAATAATGAGATCAAAAGTCATATACTGACAAAAGAGATATTTGATATATTTTAAAAATAGAAGGCTTTTCAACAATAGGAAAACACAGAATGTTCCTGAATATTTTAAGAGTTCTTGTACAACAAAAACAGGGGTTCATTAGAGAAGACATTAGCGGAAGTCTGGATTGATTAAATAAAAGCAGTGAGCGAGGGTAAAGAAAATTGTATTTAAAATGCATCTACTTAATAAAATAAATTATAATTCATTGAAAGTTGTAATTGTCTATATTTTTGAGATGAGGTGTTTCCATTGATTGAGATTGTCGGACTGACTTTCTCATTTTGGTTGTTATTGTCACAACGTTTCGGCCTCTGATAGAGAGAGAAAACCTTGAATAACAACATAGGTCTAACATTAACAAAAACCAACTAGGAATTGTCCTAGTGACATATGGCCGAGTGGTCCTAGACGTTGGTATCAAAGTTTACAGTTACCCAAAGGTGCTGAGTTCAATCCTGAACGAAGGCAGTGAAAAAGTAACATTCAAAACAGAGAATCAGCAACTATGTCCCAAAGCCTAGCTGGAGTCCGAACACGGTACCCCCGTAATAATAATAAAGGGTTGGGTTCGAGACTCCTAACAAACGGTTCCCCACTTCGATACAAAACGGAGAGCAAAACGGCCGAAACGTTTTGTCAATAACAACCAAGATTGACTATCTCAATCATTGAAAGTTGTGTATGAGAATTAATGTTCATTTGTTTATCACATTAGAAAATAGTTCAGTGATAAGGTTTGGGAATATTTCAATGAATACGGTTTAAAAGATTGACAGACGATAATGTCGAGGAGTTGTGTATGTCTCTGCGTTCGTTAATGTATGTGTGAGTAGAGAAAGATGTTGTATAGATGGGTGCCCAGCGATCCTAACCCGCAGAATCGGGTCAACTGGGTTCCGCTGATTATTGAAGAAAAATCTGGCTTTAAAAAGGCTTAGAAAAAAAAACAAAAAAACAAAAAACGATTTCAAATAAATTCAGAGAGTTTTCTGATTGGTCAAAAATATAATTTTTTAATTTTGTTTTTATTTAGAATAGTGTATGCGCAGACGATGTGCGTGCAAACGCGTTTATGCATTTTGATTTAGTACGTCAGTGTGTAAACATCGACCGCTACATAACTTCCCTCCAAAACACGGAGTTGTTTTTATAGTTTTACATAAATAATTTCTCTTTTGTAAAAAAAAAAGGATGTTTATTTATATATATTGTTTTTTTCTTGTTAAAAGCATTGCTTTTGCTGAATTTTTGAGCTGCTCTTTTTGTGAGTGAATCTAAATAAATTAATAGAACAGTGCGAATAGATGGGTTGAGCGACGTTATTTCTAAATTCAAAATGGCGTAATAGAAAAACATATTATAAGGTATTTACAGCTTCTCTTCAAACTTTCGGATTTTAATTATGCCAAAACGCACTTTATTTCCCTTTGACGGATTGATTGTTGCTATTTCCTCCGATGAGTTAAGGTCAAAATAGATTCACTAATTGATATAATAATTAAGTGATTGATTTTGTGCCACGAAGCAAATGCTGTCAAGAATCGTAAATGTCAACTGAATTAACGGAATAAATTATAAGATGGTCAACATCATAAACTTTGGAATATAGTCTTTTGTCATTCATTCAACATATTGCTCTGTAATTACACTGAGCTTCTTAAATAAGGATTGGTATATATTATGAGGAAATAAAGTAGATTTCCACCCAGGTAGAAAGATAGCCAAAAATTAAGAATAATTGATTCTCAACAAGGTCGTTGATAGTGCTCAATCAAAGAGAACAAATGATATATTTTTATTATTCTTTGTGTAAATACAGTCACATCTTGCTAATGATTGAAACGGTCTGCACATCCTAGCAATATATGACTGTATTTACGTAAAGAATATATATATATATATGCATACATACATACATACACACACACACACACACACACACACACACACACACACACACACACACACACACACACACACACACATATATATATATATATATATATATATATATATATATATATATATAAATAAATTGTTTAGACGGGTAAAATGTAAAGAAGGATTCAACTGTATTTAAATGATTTTTTAGTTATTGAATTATAGTTTTATTTCTTGAAACAATATTTTTGTTGTATTGGAAAAGATTACAATTGTTTTTTCGAATTATTTTCGTTGTTTTAGTTTCTTGAAAAATGAAGTATTTTTGTTTGAAATGCTTGATTTTGTATATTTTTTTTAAACAAAACTGTTTTGTGAGGATTGGTATTTCTTGTCCTTTTTGTTGAATTTCAAGTGTTTTTCTTTTGAAGTTAAGTAAAAT
Source organism: Euprymna scolopes (assembly GCF_053919585.1). Lineage (NCBI taxonomy): Eukaryota > Metazoa > Mollusca > Cephalopoda > Sepiida > Sepiolidae > Euprymna > Euprymna scolopes. Next base: position 34,814,922 of record NC_136512.1, on the reverse strand, counting down.
ATTTATTGTCGTTCAGTGAGGGGTTTCTGCTGTTGTTGAATTTCAAGTATTTGTTAGAGTTCTTTTGTATGTTTACAGATGAAACTTAATATTTCGTATAATTTGCAGTGGAAAAACTTACTGCTGCACTTCAGTAGAAAACGGATAAACCGAGATTGCGTCGAATATTTATATCACACGCAATAATTTCAGACATTATTTGTCAGAAATTTAGTTCAAATTACTTTCAATACTTATGCGAGAGATTCGTTTCTTGTTTGCTATTTTTCTTGGAAAAATATCAGAAGATTGCATTTTTTTTTGTTGGTGTTTTTTGACCTTTCATGATTTTTTCCATTATTTTGTTGATTGGATCAGAAAGTTGCTCTATTTTTGGGGGAGGGGAGTTTTAGGCTTTAACATATGTAAATTTGAGTTCTGCACTATGCAAAAAAAGAGACGACCAAGTCCATCATTTGCCCCCCCCCCATTTAGCCCCCAAAGTCCCCAAGGCCTTAACATATTTAAATTTAAGTTCATCTCTATGTAAAACTGCTAAATAGACAGAAAATTTTGGACAAATATGGTAAAATAGTCCCAAAAATGGAGTGTTTTTATTAGCCTTAAAAGAGCCCCTGGGGGCACACCCAAGAGTTATCGCGAAGTATTGACAAACATAATTACATAGAAATCAGTTAGTTACAACTTTTCAGAAAGTTTTATAAAAATCCAAGGCTTAAAAAAATCCACAAAAGTGTCAATTTTAGCTATTTTAACGCGAAAGGAACTCTTAGGGGAGCAACCGGGGGTTGTCTGGGAAATCGATTCCGTTACTTTTTTTTACTCATATCATGTTTAATGTTTGTGCAAAATTTCAAAATAAAATTCCAAGGCGTAGTTATTGAGAAAAGTCCGGACAGACAAACGAACAGACAAACAAACAGACAAGAGCTAATTTACAAATCCACCCTCCTTTTGTAGGGGGAGGGGGTAAAAACAATATTAATATTTTTCTCGAATGCAGAAAATAATACGAGAAGCTAATAGGAAGGCCAAAAGTTTTTTTTGTGTTTTTTTTGTTTTTTTTTTCAGGAAAGATGATCCGAAACGTCAAGTTTAAAAGCATAAGCAAGTTTACGCAGTTAATTTTCCACGCTTTGATATGGAAATTTTGAAAAGCTTTGCAATTTGGTTGTCAAACTGCCACCTTACTAAAGTATGGCTTTCACTCGGCCATTTTTAGTCGACCAGAGTGGGAAGCATCAATCTTTCAGAATCGAGCAATATCACACGGATCGGAAATATCATACCAACCCCCAAAAAGTAAAATGATCAAGTAGTTTTATTTTCATAAAGAAAATCATTTTAAAACGAATTAAATCGATTAATGTAAAATGTATTACAGTCTCAAGTTTCATTATGGACTAATCTGCTCTTATTTTTTATCAAGATGGCGACGGGAAACAGTGTCTTTTTGCTTAAATATAAAATTTGATTTTCTTAATCTTATATATAAAAGGCTACATGTCTGTCTGTCTGTCTCCATATTTTCAAACTCTATCTCCTCCGAAACTAAAAGTCGCAGAGCGATGCTAGAGGCCCAAAATGATTGGGGTTTTATGGACCGTTTTTATGAGTCTTTAGCTGGTTAAAATAGTTTTTAAGGGGTCAAAAACGGGTCAAAATTGAAAAAATCGTTATACATTTTGTACATTCATCTTAATTTATTTTTAATTTTTAATCATTTCATATGCGTGTCACGTTGATACAGTGGTAATGTCACCAGCTTTGAATTCTGCAGTTTTGTTTTCGATTCTAGCTGATAGCACCCAAATACTGCTTCTTACTTTTGAAATCACGACTCTATAATAATATATATTGTTGTGGGGTACAAATCACCCCTATTTGAGAACTGTGGAATCAACCAGTCCTATGAATACCATTGGTTTCAGAGACTATATGGAGATATTCATACCATGTTTAACTGCATGCTACGAACACGTTCTGTCAGAAATTTAATTTCTTCCTTCTTTTCGTCGTTGTCTTTTATCTTTCCTCCCTTCTTTCCTTCTTTAACTTTACGTCTTTTTAACGAGCTGCTGCTGCTGCTGCTGCTGCTGCTGAAAGAATCACGCCACAATTGGTTCTACTAAGAGATATTTTTTCCCGCGAAAATTCAACAAGTGCACTAGAGAGCGGAGCGAAAGTCAGTTTTGGACAGAGATTCCACGAGGGTAACACGCAAGTTACGAGCTCTGGTCCTACTCAGACATTCAAGTCTTAAAAATAGTAAAAGTTATTTCATTGTTCATAGGAATGAATAATGAGTTTCAGTAAGAGTCGAATCAAGTTGGTTGACTCGAAAAGAAAAGAAAGAATCAATTCTAAGAAGAATTGATCTATAAACTGGACGCACGAGATGCGATTAAATGTCGGTGTGTGGAAACCGAAATGTCTTTCCATGTTGTAACCAGTGAGAATTTCATCTGACAAGAAGGACGAACAAAGGTTTTACCAAACAACATTGAGTTTTCAAATTCAAGGATTATTTTCAAAAGAACTTTCAAGGGTTCTGTCACTGAAGTGAGGACATATCGATTTGGAGTGGTGTGAAGAAAATATATATGTAAAAAAAAGGACTCACACACATATATATAAAGATAAAAAAAGAAAGGTTAAAAAAAACGAAATCATTGTTTTACGCAGTAAGTTCTCTTATTCTAATTTTCTCTTATTTCTGTACTCTCTCTCTAGTATTAATTAAGCCTTTAGTGCTTGCCATAAGGACATTTTTTGGCAGTCGAATTGGTTAACATATAAACTGTATTTTCTCAATAATTGAACTTTGCAGCTTTGCTGCCTTCTTTCCCCAACCCTTATGCTTTCTTTTTCCCTCAATAAACCGTCAATATTTTTTTTTATTCTTAAAAGTATTTCCTTGTCTTTATTTTTTCATGTCCTGATTTTTCTAGGCTTATTAACATGAACCACGTGGGATAACCTTCACGGGACTCAGTGAATAAATTTCCCGCAGTTCCTCTCATACCATTTTAGTGGCTCCTGTATTCTTTATGATAAATACATATTATATTTTTACACTGTTTGTGGTTTCTTTCATTCGTGACCCCTAGCACGGGTCTACAATATATATGTAATCTGGAAAAACTGAAATATATTTAATCGTATTGTACGCTTGGGCAAAGCCCCCCCTCCCTCTAGTTCAAAATAAAATAGTTGATCAACTTTCGCGATTTTTGGAATATGATATCGTCGTTCCGTCGCAAGTAGGTAGATCATAAATACATATTTTACCACACCCATTCTGTAACAGCTTTTCCCTATACCCATGACATCTTTATGCAGGATTCTATTTTTTTTCTCTGTCTTCTGCAATCAAAAAAAAAAAAAAGAGAAAAAGAAAGAAAAACAAAAAACAAAAAGAAACATATGTCGCTAGTGTTCTGTCTGATCTCAAGGGTTGAAATACTGCAAGAACTCCTCTGCCCGGAGGTTTCTTACACGCTGTCATTAACATGCTCACTGCACCAAATGCAATCTGTTTATCTCCTACCGCAGAGGAAAGATGTGATACAAGGTCAGAAAAGTAGGTGTTGGAAAGGCAGCATCATAGAAGAAGAGCACATTGGGCTATACAAAATGCTTTGATAACTCCTTCGGTATTACCCGGTAGGTGTACCTCAGACAATTATCAGTAATAATAATCAAAGAATGAGAAAACAAAACCTGGAAAGGTGACCCCCCCAGAACTGCACAGGACACAGGATCACATACCTTATTCAATAGAGAGTGAGTCATCTTCAGAACAATTGAAATTTCTGATGGCTGGAGAGATGACATAAAAAAAAAAAAATAAACGATTTTTGTGCAAAGTACTCTTCTCATCAACTTCGCATGAATCCAATCAAATGTAATGGAAAGGTGTCCTGTTGGATTCCTAAAAGTTTCCGGATTTTTCTCAGTGTGATCAAAAACCGTCATTTTAAATAGAAAAAGTTGCATTAACATATTTAGATATATTTTTGCGGAAAAATCATAACTAGGATAGAGTACACGCTTCTGTTCAGAATTCTGTTTGATATTTGCCAAAACTGGTGGGAACCAAGCCGCTGCCAAGCTACTTTGGACTTGACGGACGGAGTATACAACTCTCTTGCGTTCTTTATTACTTTTTTTACAGTGGTTTCTGGCAGCCCTGGAAGCGGTTTTAGTCTCAATACGTCTATTACGTTGGAAACAATAGAAAAAGTGATTTCTGTACGCAATGGCAGTAGCGCATTCTGGAGAGAACCATAGCTGGCTGTAAGGTTTTTGCTGGAACTTTTTCGAGGGCATGAAACGGTCTATACATAAAATTAACCTTTACGTCAGGTCTGATACTGTAGAGGACATATCATTTTAAACATGGAACGAATAGGTAGATCTGATATAAATATACGGAAACTATCTCAGTCAGCCATAGTGTATGGTTCAGAATCCATTCACCAAATGGCAATACAGCAGCCCCAGTACTTTGCACCTGCTGATAGGACAGCCTCCTTAGTGGTCAATCCAAGGTTCGAGTCCCTGACTATCAGGCGGATAACGTCAGCCCAGATAAAACGTTTACCTCCAGCACCCTTACTAGTGACATGGCTACAAGGATAGACATAGAAACAGAAAATTTCCAACATCTCTGGCGACTGTTCGCACAAAGTACTGGCAACCTAGAATACAGCCTTTTCTTCTCCCTTTGTCGGAAAAAAATCACTCATTATAAAATGAGGACTGAGGGATAAATAAAGAGAAGCGAGAGTAACGGGATCTGCCGATAACACATCCACAATGCGTTCTCTACACTCCATTAAAAAGTTATTTTATTAAGTATTGTACTTAAAAGTCCATTTTGCGTGTTTAAGGGAAAGTATAGTGATAGATTCACCTCTCACGAACTGAAAATGAATACAATTGGCTAATATATTTATGCAGTCAACTACGTATATATAATAAACAACATTTATAGGCGAGAAACGCTACTATTAAATAAAACAATCAGAAAATAAAAATATAAATTAAATACTGAAATAAAATGTAGTAATTTACATTTGAATCTAAAAAGATAAAAATTAAAATTAGAATATAATTAATTAAAATATAGCAGCGACTTATCTCGAAAGGAATTTCCTCTCCAAAATGCAAACTGTTGAAGGGAAATTAGCTTTAAAAACATGAGCGTTCCAAAGACACTTTTTTGTGAACTTAGTCACTGCGAAGGCATCTGAAGCTTCCTCCAGGTGCATCGCGATGAGCTCCAATAAGATCAGGCAATCAATCGATTTGATTGAAAAATGGCATATTTCATCGATTTCGATGATAGTAAAAATAAAAAAGTGTGAAACATTCATTGATCGTCATTCAATCCCGGGCAACGTCGAATTACCCTGTTAGTTCTAAATAAAATAAATAGTTTTTATGGTTTTATCGTTTTTAAAGATTATTACATGATCAAGATTTGTAAGTTAAACCTATTTAATACTATTTTTTTTTTTACAAAGGAGTCACCATTTATCAAGGTCCGAAGGCTATTCGAGGATGAGGGTCCAAGAGTGAACGGTAGTCCCGGTACAACAGCGTAGTAATCGTTAGTGGTGAAAATTGGATATAATTTCATTATTTAAGAGGACGGCTCAACAAAAACTTGTTTACCTTGAACTTGAATTCATGTTGTAGTCATGCGGAAAACAGGCCAGCGAAAGCAGAGAGACACGACGTTACCTGGGATTGAATGAGGATCAATGGATCACAATCCTATATTTTTTATTGCCCATTTTTCAATCAAATCAATTTGTTCGATTACCGATTATCGATAACGCACCAAAGACATTCCGATAAAAAAAAAAAAAAACACCAAGAATACTGCCAGGCACATAAAGTACATTTTTGTGAAATTAAAAAAAAAACTGACCCAACCGTTAAGGAATCCACCCAGAAACGAATTCACCCCCCACACACACGCTCACGCGCGTGCGCACACGGAAAAAAGATACGATCTTTTAAATGAATAAATATGCTAGCAAAATTCACGGATTTGCAAGATGGCGGTATGATTTGTCGCCATGTTGAAAATGTTAGCGTGTTTAGTCATTTAAACAGTTTTTTCTTCAGATTTCTATCGCATTACTTACTTTTTTATTTCCACATATAAAAGGCACTTTGTGCTTATGTATGTGTTTAGGTTTGTTCCTTATGGACTCCAAAACGAATGGGTTGATTAAAAAACACCACGCAAATGTCTATTATGTGTCTGACAGCGTTCTTAGATAGGTTTTGTATCAGAATGCTCCCGATAAGTATCGAAAATCTATAATGAAAACATATCCGATTAAAGAAAGAACAGTTCCATTTTGACCAAAACATCACAAGCGCATTTAACAAATACCACTGCACAAGCAGAAGGGGCCGACGTATAAAATTAATAGCAAGTTCTTAAATTAATAGCAGGGGCGCGTTCGAAATAAATGTTACCGTTTAGAGTACAACAAAACGATGATATTTGACTTTTGCATTTAAAACTTTAATTTAAACCATTATATAAAAATAATGCTATAAAATCAACCGTAAGTTATCTATAGTCCAAGAATTTTATAAGATCAACAGTAGGTTCTCTACAGTGCAATTTAGACTACAATGTATTGTGGACTAAGCCGATGCCGGAGGTATGTAAAGTTTCTTCTCGGTTCACAGTTGTATCGATTTGATTGAAAAATGGGTGATTTCACTGATGAAAATGAAAATATACTAGAGTACTGAATAGATTTTAGCTCCCGAGGATTCAGCATGTCATAATCTTTAAAAACAGAAAACCTATAAAACTATTTTTTTTTTCGCCTAAACATACTTTTTTTATTATCGCAAATATTCCCCTCCCCGACGCCAATCTCAGCATTTTCTTTGTTCTGGTATGATACTTGTAGTCAGTCAGTGAGGAATTTTGATTTTTGTTTAAACCAGAACGCCTCATTTTGGGGAGCGCGATTTTCCCCACATTAAAAACCGTGGCCTCGTGGGGAGGCAAATAAGTAGGAAGATGAACTAAATAAAGGGTGAATGTCACCGAAATTTCAACACAATACTAGATTTGCAGCCAGCCCAGACTTTAAATACTTGACTGTGTAACCTAGCCACATCGAAACGTTGTGATCAGTCTTTCTGTGGATCACTCTTTCTCTCTCTCTCTCTCTCTCTCTCTCTCTCTCTCTCTCTCTCATATATATATATATATATATATATATATATATATATATATATATATATATATATATATATATATATATATATATATATATATATATATATATATATATATAATAATATTCGGCCAACTTATCTAAGGGAAATAACTCTCAGAATAAAATCTTTTAGTTACTTCCCTTGAACTATAGTGTTTGATTTGATATGTAAGGTTGTTTTAAAATGAATAAGACGTCAAATTAGAAAAAAATTTCCAGTACATATGCAGAATACGGATCGTGCTATAAAAATAAATAAATAAATAAAAACTCATTCTTTACACCAGGTGGGGACAGTGTTTTCTTTGTTATGTTTTTTTTTTACTATTCTGTACGTTCACTTTACAATTTAATGAACAAAGAATATCGTAAATATTGAATTCAACTGAAAAATGCTATCTAAAAAGAAACAACACGGTCCATATTTTATGAATAGGTACGAGCAAAAATGGTGGAATAAAGATGGGGGGAACATAGTTTTGAAAGCCGATTTATCATAATTTTTTTGCAGGTTTCTGACTACTTTTTGATTGTATTTGGAAGATTAAAGACTAAAGTTAATTTCCAAAAGGAAAAAAAGCAAAAAACAAAAAAACAAAAAACAAAAAACAAACAAAAAAAAAACATAAAAAAAAGGCATTTGTACGCGTGAATAAATAAATAAATATAAAGATAATTATAAAAATGTTTTCATGACGCGTTAACTAATTCAGGTAGATTTTGAAGTTAAATAAATTCATTGTAAAAATCCTTTAAAAGATAAATATTAGTTTTTCGGTCTACTTCGAAGATAATTAGTAAAGCATAGTCCTATGATATTGAATTAAATAATTAATAATAATAATAATAATAATAATAATAATAATAATAATTAATAATAATAATAATAATAATAATAATAATAATAATAATCAAACACCTTTTTGTACAAAAAATCGCTTAATTAGCTCCCAAAAGCGTGCAACAGAAAGAAAAGTTCTCGCCACATGTATTATACAACCCCCAAAATTTCAGACAGTCGAAAGGCTGTCTGAAAATGACATCAGGTAGCTAAAGAGAGATAGGAGATGCCGTTTCTCTTTCTTTTTCTCCCAGATGTGCATCCCTACATCCCTACCGTGAACGTTTGTCTAATTTTACTAGTTTTTAATTTAATTATTTTTCTATGTTCCTGCTTTACAAAAATAAAAAAAGTGTTGTTTTTCAAGCTTATATAAAATTATGTTACACCGAAAGTTTCTCATTCATGCAAGCAAGGAAAATGATAGAGCCGTACATATAAAAATTATGCGAAATATGTAATTAAAAAAAAGTAGAAATATTTTTTGTGTGAAAATATTAAATAAAGAATGCTTAATTCAATGGTAATATCGGTAGTTCGAGAAATTAATTTTTCTTCAAATTAAATCAAATTCATTAATATGGATTTCAGGGATTTTTTTCGTAATATTGCTGTAAAAATTATTATTTTCTTTAATTGTTATAATTTACGATGCTTTATTTATATAAAAAAAGCAAAATTAATTTCATGCTTTTTTTTTTACTACTGAAAACCATAACTTTAGCAAAGTTATTTTTTGTTTAAGAAAATAACACTTTTCTACTAAAACTTAAATGTAAAAAATAAAAATAATGTGTTCATTATATTCCGTGATCATTATTTGAAAACTACCGATAATTTCATTAAAATTGGTTAATTTCCTGATTTTTGGTGAATTTTTAAGTAAATGGAGGGGTCAAAATGTTTATAAATTTTGAGCATCGGCATTCATTTTGCACGTACCTTTTTTTTTATATATAAGTAGCAAATTTTCTTCCACTATCGGTGGTTTATTTATTTATTTATTTATTTGATTACCTTTGTTCTTCGCCAAACAAACAATATTTCCATTGCGACGTAATGGCTTATTAAGAATTAAAGGCTAAATTTATAGAGGGGCATTATGGGTGGGAAGTTATGTGTGACAAGGGTTACATTACATTTCAATTTCTACATTTTTGTACGGTTGAGGAAACAGAAAGCAGGAAGGGAATTTCAAATATAAATAGTTCGAGCATCTGGGAACCTCTACACTGAAGGAGTGGGATTTTGCTGCTAGTCGGGTTGATCAAGGATGTTTATGCTGACAGAGTCCAATTGCAATAAGGTCAATGGAGTACATTCTTTGGAAGTATTTGTAAAAGAAACACAGGAATGCCACATTGCTGTGATGAGACCGGGTTAGCTGTTAAGCCGATGCGAGTCAGAATATTTGAAATTTTTTCTTTAACCCCCCCCCCAAATGAAGCAATTAAACAAAAATGGGCAATCATGCAGTATGGTTCATAAAGCATACAAAAAATGAATTAAACGAATAACAATTACCAAACACTACAAAATTAACTTTTCTACCGATCTACATAGTTTCAAATTACTAAAAGTTATTGAAAGTTATTTATCTCATTTTAATATAAGATTTTATCAAACTCTCGCCATGCCTGACTCATCGGTTGGTGTTGGTGTTTATTCTTTAAAAAAATCGTTAAAATGTCACTTATTTTTATTTTTCATTTTTTTAAATTTTATTTTATTTATTTTATTTTATTTTATTTTTACTAAGTTCTTATTTAGTTCCTACCTACTTGTCTCCCCATTGGGGCAAACTTAGACATATCGTGTTTTTTTTTTTCATCTGGGAGATATCTAGTTCCCCCAAAAGGGCTTCTCCTGTAGGGACAAATATTATTACAATTGCACAAGTCAAGAAGGAGTTTTCACACCAATCATTATCAGTAATTAGCCATTGATAATAATTAGTGTTGTAGCCAGATTTTCAGCAGCCTCGGCCTCTTTCGATATAATTTATCTCCCTCCAACGACGGGATGATGTGACATAAGCGGCAGAAAGTGGAATTTGAAGAACCATCACCTAAAAGGAAGAGCAATCTGGCATGCATAAAAATGCCTGGGAAACTCTGTCGGTATTCCCCTGTATAGGAACGTATATACCATTCACTGGACAAAGTGGGGGTGAGTAGAGCGGTAGATATCTAAGGCTTTTGATAGGGTATGCCATGAGGGTATTCTCAAGAAAATCAGATCATACGGTATCGCTGGAATAATACATAACATAATTAAATCCTTCTTAGATAAGAGAAAAAGGTCGCACGTTGAGATACGTGTGCTTTTTGAATCATGACGTAACGGAACTGAGGTTAAGAGGTCGGGAAGTTTAGATAGTCGAAGAGTTTGAGTTTTGTTACGGAAGTGAACAGACGTGATTCAATCCAGAAAGCGAGGCTGTGAAGAAATAAAAAATATAAAGTGTTGTTCTGTGGTTTCACAAAAGAAAAAAGAACAGAGGTCTCAATTAGTTATGGTGTTGGTCATTTCACGTTTCATCACGGAGCTCAGCAGTGAAGATAGAAGAACTCTCGAAGAAAGAAAGGTAAGAAGCATATATTATTCTTCTTATAAAAATGATACCTTATGTAAATATGAATTGTAATATCAATTTCATATTTAATCCATAATCATTGAATATCGCTTAAATTTGATCCATAGTTATTGAATATCAATGAAATTTGATCCATAGTTATTGAATATCGATTAAATTTGATCGATATTCATTGAATATCAATTAAATTTTATCCATAGTCTTTTAATATCAATTAAATTTTATCCATAGTCGTTGAATATTAATTAAGCTAGATTCTCTGAATTTCATTTCCTTTTTAGCAAAACTGTTGTTATTAATCTATCTAAACTCATATAATTGTATCTGTATACTGATATTCATATTAAAAGCACTTTTTTATTTATTTAAAAAGAAAATACAACTTTGTTATATATGGAGCGTGGAATTGCATTTATCTGCAAATGATCTTGATAACTTGTATATTAATTTAAACATTTATTTGAATTAATTCCCTATTAGCTTTTTTCGTTTTTTTTAATGGGATGATCATCTTTAAGTATTACGTACAATTATATTCCTGCAGATATTCTACATGATTTACCCTTGCATAATATGTGCGTAAAAAAGTTATAGTAAACACAAACTTCTTTATATATATATATTTATGTATGTGATATATATATATATATATATATATATATATATATTTAAATTTGCCTATCAAACTTCTCCGTCAGTTTTTGGTCTACAGACATGAATCTTCAGGTATAGGACATTCGAACCCATGCGAAACTGTATATTTGGGCTTTAGTCGGGGGAAAATCGGTGCAAATGTGTAAAAATTTAAAAAATGGAATTTGCTAACTAAAAGTCGAACGACGGCATTACGAACATGCATGCGTGTCGTAATAGCTATTAGTTCATATTTTAATTTTTAGCTTTGCAGTAAACGTGTCTTCATAGTACTGTCATTAACGTCAAAGTAAATCGTAAGCTGAACATTTTGGTTTCAAGTCTCGGTGGTGACGCACTAGTCATTTTTTTTTTTTTAACCTTTTATATCATTACTATATATTGGGTCCAATATAATATAATAATAAATACCAAATATGCATTAATCAAAATATCATATTTAAGCGTATTTTACAACCGGGCAATGCCGGACGACCTGCTAGTATAGTATTCAAATAATATATTATGCGCGCACACACATACATTATGTTTTTTATTTTCTGATTGGTATAGGGGCATCCTACCGGATGCCAGACATTCATCCGCTATTTTACATATTCCAACCGAGAGATTTTTTTTATAGAATTCTAACCTTTTAAATGCAATTATTTGAATCTCACTCGCACTTGGTTCACCGGGTATACTTGACCTAAAGAATGGCCAATACATGAGTTGAGTTTAGTGGTCGCAGAGAAAATATATGTATGGAATTCAAGGCAGCTTGTATTCGCTATATTTCGTACCATAAAATCTTAACATTAACTTGCTTTGAGTTTAGGCGTACTGTATTTTGTAATTTTTGAACCAACATAATTTTCTAGAAGAATTTTATTTAAGAACGGCAACTACTCAAACGAAATCCCCGTAAAACAAACTAAAAATAAAGACAGGTAATTAATTAATTAATAAATAATTACTGGTAAAGTAGTGGAAAGGCACCGTAAATAGATGGTAGCATTTGATATTAGTAAGACTCTCCTTTAACAATTATAAGAAGCCCCCCCCAAGCACCGATAACCATGACAAATAGCACCCTACCCAAGAATTCTTCATCCAAATTCCTCAACTTAACATTCACAGGAAATATGAACTGGAACAAATGCATTGAGGACATTGCGAAGGCTGCTGCAAAGAATCAATCTATTCACACTTTAACGTATCCTGTACCTCTACAAAGCCATTATTCGCTCATGTAAATTATTATCTTATCTGGGCCTGTGCATCTACCGCTAGTCGCTCCCTCTTGGACAGGGTCCAAAGATGGGTCTCCGATCTAATAGGTTCCGTTTTGTAAACTAAGCCCCAAACTTTATCCCATCACTGCAACGTCGCATTCCTGTGCCTATTTTACAAGTATTTTAATGGAATGTGCTCTGATGTGCTCTGATGAACTCATTGCACTTGTGCCCCCTCGAGATACATACACCCGATAAGCCTGCTAAGTAACAAAATCACAGTCTTTCACTGTTGAGGTTCCTAAATTTTAGAAATATTTTTACTCTAATACTTCCTTTCCTCAAACAGCTAGACTTTGGAATTCCCTTGCTGCTGCCTGCTTCCCGTACTGTACTGATATGCAGAGGTTTAAATGTAACGTGAATTAACATCCCGTTCACTCTTCCTAAGTATGGCTCCAAACAGTAGCCCCTTACGTCCAAGTGGTGATATGATTTGTTTGAAGGGTGAACGTAAATAATAAAAAAAAACAAAAACAGTGGACATTAGCGATAAAGTTAACAAAAAAAAAAAAAGAATCATAATACTATTAAAGGACCATAAGCATAATTTGAACAACAAATTAAACATTAGTTATAAATATTGCTTGGCTTTTTAATACATTTTCATGTCTATATTTCAATCAAGCATCGCGCGTGCTCGCGTGCGCGTGTGTACAGCTGACCAAACCTGACACGATAATCGTCTCTGACTTAGGGATGGTGCACACCGTTTGTCAAGGTCAAAGGTTAAAATCATAAATTCTCCTTGCCTAGGTATCAAGTTGGAGTTCGCCACCAGAAGCAAGCTTATTTATTTAAGAGTTAATCCCCCATAAAGCTGTAATAGTTACTTCACGTTTGATTTTCATAAACCAAGATGAATGTATTTTATGCTTCTCTAAATCCAACATGTGGTCACTTTTCGTAACAAGTTAGGATATTCGGCGTGTCTTAAATAGTATGTGACTGATCCCTCTGCTCGACAATACGTTCCGCCCAGGCAACGCCGGGTATATAGAGCTAGTAAAACATATTCTCAATTCACTCGAGTATATGCTTAACAATAATTCTAGCAACGAAAATTTATTTAAGTAAGCAACATTAACAACACAGCTATAAAAATATTTGTTTACATTAGACTTGAAGATCATCGCGTTGTAGTCTGTTAAGAAGCAGCCTCGTGGTATTTTGTTTCAGCGGTTGGATGTTTTAGGACAGAGCATTGTTCATGGAAAAGCTGTTTGAGTTTTAGTACAGAGAGGGAGAGAGAAAAAGAGCAAGATAGAGAGAGACGAGGTGTTCTTTGTTAGAGTTGAAACTAGACAGGTTCTCGCTGCCCCCACGGTACGAATCTATCTTGTTCCTATTTACAATGCCTCCCCACGGGACAGAGTTAGACACTAGGGTCGTTTTTTAACGTGGAGAAAAGGAACAAAATAAGAATTGTCTCAGTCGTGAAGGATTTCTCCTCCACTGACAGAGAACAAGAAATTGAAGTGCAGCATCTGAAGAACAGATACTACACTTTGAGGTATTTATTTGCTCCCCCACTGAGCAAATTAGGCACAAGGCCGATTTTTAATGTGAGGAGTGAAAGGGAAATGGGGACCAACTCCCCGGGGAGTAGGGGCGCTGGATAGTGACAATTGGTATGAAGGGTTGCCCCAACATTGACCTAGGTCTTATATATGGGGTTGCCCCCACATATGGTCTTTTCCGGCAGTATCTGCCGGAACAGATGGTATTTATTTGCTCCCCCACTGAGCAAATTAGGCACAAGGCCGTTTTTAATGTGAGGTAAAAACCAGCTCCCCTAAAAGTAGGCAAAAAGGGGGCACTCTGGTTACCAAAAATAATAATTGTCCCAGTATAGAGGGTTTCCCCTCCATTGACTGGTACAAATTATCTTAAGTGCAGCATCTGCCGGAACAGATACTACACTTTGATCTTGTTTATATATTTTATTGCTTTTAAAAATTTTGAAAATACAATTAAGTAAAAAACAAAAGATTTTTAAGCAACAAAATTAGGCACAAGGCCCTACAAGAAATTGGGGAGGGGAAGGGTTCAGGGTCTTGTGACTAAAGTGATTAAAAGTAATAAATGTAGACTTTGGAGTCTTACTCTTGACTGGCAACATTTACCAAAATACCTCATTCACTCTATGGATCTTAATCTAACTAATAAATCCCCAGCGTTTAAGAATCAAAACCATATTTACAATTTATAAACAGTTGTCTGTGTGTTTGTGTATGCATTTTTTTTTAAAATTTTGTTTGTGTGTGTGTGTGTGTGTGTGTGTGTGTGTGCATGTGTGAACAAATAAAATTCAATTTCATTAGAAATTGAATTTTATTTTTTCACATTGATTTTGTCCCGAAGGCCAAGTATATCTTGTTAGGAAGCAAGTGAATAGTCATTTGGGTGTTGAGTTCAGCAACGAACGGTTCCACACTATTTTCACGATGGATATTGCTAAGTTCACGTATTCCCTTTCGTGAGTACCGCAGTGAAAGTGACGTAACTTGTTTCTTCTGTTACCAAACACTTGTAGAGTATCATTTTTTTTAATTGAGCCCTACTCATAATGAGCGTCCCCGACAACGTAACAGCACTGTTCTCATGCAAGAATTTAGGTTGAGCTTTATATTCAAAACGACGCTCAATCCTGCCAAGTTTGTGACGGCCTCCGAGGCGGTTTTGTGTAGTGAGGTAGTCTTAATGCATGCCATATGCTTAAAGGGGGGGGGAGGAGATGTAGCGGCATGGAGAGGGAGAACATAGGGATGCGTGTGAGAGGTGGCTGGCAGCGTCAGGGGTGGGTGTGAAGCAGGCGGGAAGGGGGATCGGGCGTGCTTATTAATTCCATAATCAGACAACATTTTGACACCTTTACTTAACTATTTAAAACGATAACGGCGGGGCGCTGTTGCAGAAGACCCCGCTTGGGGGTGGGTGGTAGAATTGAATGGGGAGAGAAGGTATGGGGGTTCGGGAATAGTAGGGTCAGGGTCGTTTGGGGAATTAGTAGGGAGGGGAACGATTATAGAAATGAATGGCTGGTAAGGTAAGGGTTTCGCGCAGGATTCAAAACATTAGAATTCAGCGAGGGAGCCTAGAGAAAAGTGCGAGATAAAAAAGAAACTATCCCTGTATTAATACGATAGTGTGTGTGTTATTTTGTGTGTAACACTTACATCTTTTTTCTTCCGAATGACTGTCGTTTAATTGTTATGTTCCTCAATTTCTTGTAATAAATAATTTTACCAAGAATTATTCATAAGTTTTTGTTTTGATTTCGATTATAGCTAATGAGACTCGAGTCATATATTTTATTTTAATAAATAATTTTACTAAGAGTTCTTTGTGAGTTTCGGTTTCGGTTTCGATTATACAATTATTAATTGTTAAGTTTTATGTAGACCTTACATTGTTTCAGTGCCGTTTAATGCTAGTGCGTTTACGAAAACACTAAACCGTACGGAACCTAATGCACAGAAATCATTTGTAAATGCTTTTAATTGTTACTGGCGCGACCTGTGGAAATTCCACAGGGAATTTATTCATATGTAATATATTGATGTTGGCATTCTGTAGTGTTCCGCGTAAATGGAGACGCTCTGATATTATTGTATTGTTAAAACTACAAAAGTATTTAACTAAGCGAGCAAGGACGCCCGGCGTAGCCCAGTCGTAAAGTAGGCTTAAATATGATATTTTAATTTTTGCACATTTCATATATCTACATAATTATAAAACTCAAATGACCTTATAACGGGTGTTGTAAGTCTACATCCGGTTTACGACTTACAGTTCCGTACACAAACATAAACCCATAAAAGCGTAACTAATCAACTCGATAATAAAACGTATTGTTTTACTGTGCACGTTTTCAGCGCCCCAACTGTTTATTTTTTTCGCGTTTAAACTATCCAAATAAACAGTTGTTAATACTTTCTGCTTTTTTTTATCGTTCATTTCCACATTGTCTTAATTAGTTTTATTGACCTTATTATTAACATATAAATTAAATATTTGACCCAATGGGTCATGAATGTTTGTTTAAAATAAATGAAAAAAAGTTACATTTCATTTTCATTTTCTATTTAAAAAGCCATTCTTAACATGGCGAGAGTGTTTTTAACTATTCTGTACTTTCAACAAACAATTTCATTTAAAAAAGATATATCAAAATTTGAATTTAACTTTAAGTATTATGGTTTCTGTTCAGTTGTACCTATAAGTATGGAGAACTACTTATAATTTAATGGCTGTAAGTTTTTTTTTTCAAAATTAAACAAAATTCTTTTTTCATTTTAATATACTTTCAAAAAATGTTTCTGTGATGCCACAAAAAAACTATTTTCTTTATGTCACAAGTGTCACGCTCATATATTAATTCCATAACTGATATAAAATACTGACTCAACATATCACAGGTAGTCTAGTATTATTATAGAGTTAATGTTCTATCGATTTTTATATATTATAAAGTTGTGATTTCAAAAATAAAAACAAATATCCATATCAGTTGGGTTCATCAGCTTGAATCGAAACCGAATCCCAAACTTTTGAAGAATTCTTGGTAAAATTATTTATTAAAAGAATGAAAGATCATAACAATTAAACGACCCGGGTGTAAGCGTCACACAGAAAATAGAACACACGCTATCGTATTAATATATAGATGACCTTCTATTTCTTGTAATAAATAATTTTACTAAGAATTCTTTAGAAGTTATGGTTTCGGTTTCGATTATAGCTAATGTCACTCAAATCATCTATTTTTTTATAAACAATTTTACAAAAAATTCTTCATAAGTTTTGGGTACGGTTTCGATCATAGCTGAAGGAACGCAAGCGCATCTGCTACTAGTCTCTCGCTCCTTGACAAGGTTCAAAAGAGAGTCGCAAACCTGATAGGCTCTGAACTGGCATCTAAGCTTCAGCTTCTGTCCCATCGACGAAATGTTGCATCCTTCTGCCTGTTCTACAAGTATTTTAGTGGTGAATACTCTGACGAACTGCAATCACTTGTGCCCCCACAACAAACCCGACAGGCTGCTAAATCCCACCCCCACATTGCAGAGATCCCTAGATGTAAAAGATCTTTCTACTCCAATAGTTTCTTCCCCAGAACCGCTAGACTTTGGAATTCCATTCCAGGTCCTTGCTTCCTCAACATTACTGACGTGCAGAAGTTCAAGTGTAACGTGAACCGACATCTTGCTACCCAAATCCCTACATAGTATCCCAGTAGTTGTTGCCCCTGATAGTAGCCCCCTACACCAAAGTGGCAATTTGCCTTGTTTGGGGTGAAAATGTAATAATAATAATAATAATAATAATAATAATAATAATAATAATAATAATAATAAAGTATATATACATATTTTTTCTTCATTCGTTTTGGTTTCGGTTTCGATTCGAGCTGATGCCCCCAAGTCATATGGGTATATTTTTTTATTTTTGAAATCAGAACTTTATAATATATAAGAATCGATACAAAATTGACTCTATAATAATATATATATGAAATCTGCGTAGATTAAAATATCATATTTAAGCGTACTTTATGACCAGGCTATGCCGGCGTCCCCGCTAGCTTAGCAGGGACGCTACTTTTGCAGTTTTAACAAAAGAGCTAAAAAAATATCAGGGCGTCTCGATTTTCTCTAAACATCCGCAGAATCCCAACATCAATATATTACATACGAAAGAGACCGCTGTGGAATTTCCACAGGTCCCGCTAGTTAACTATTATTTGTCGTTGTTGAATAAATTTTGAAAGAATAGAAAAGTTTTTTTTTGTTGTTATTTAATCTCCAAACACACATGCTCTATATGAAAAAACGAATACAAAATACGGTATTTGTGTAGATTAATATTTTAAATAATGGATATTGTCGCAGACATAACAAGTAAGACATTTGTATCCAATACAACTGAATAAATATATTTATATATAGAGGTACATGTATGTATTTATTGATTTGTAAATCGTCACTTGTTTTCATCTCCTTTCATGAACAACGACTATATTTCATTCCTCTCATTGTGATAGCCTTCTAAATCTCTACTATATATATATATATATATATAATATATGTATATATATAATATATATATGTATATATATAATATATATGTATATATATGATATCTATATATATATAATATATATATATATACACTTGTGCCCGATATTATTCATACCCCCCTTGAAAATTGAGTTTATTAGGTGTAACTTTGTAAGAATTTATTGCTTACGTCCATATTGATACATATTCTTAATAAACCTCTTCTGATCATTTTCGTCATTTTAAAATCTCGGGATACTTGTAATAAAAGAAATATACAGCTATTTATAAAATCTGCAATGTTCAAAAGTATCATACCCCCTTATTTTTTCAGTATTAATTGAGTTTCTGACTATTTGTTTCCTGTTTGATTCTTATTTTGAATGCTTTTATACAACCTTTGATTAATTTCATTTCTTTTTTTGCATTTTTTAGAAATTAAAATGATATCAACTGAAAACCAATAAAAGAATAAAAATTATTAGAATGGGGAAGAAAAAAGAGCTTAGTAATGATCTTAGGACTAAAATTGTGAATTTACATAAGGATGGTTTAGGTTACAAGTCAATTTCCAAGAAATTTGAGGTTCCTACAGCAACAGTACAGAGCATAATCAAAAAATTCCAGAGCCACCACACAACAAACAACTTGATTGGTAGAGGAAGGAAAAGGAAACTGTCTGCTAGAGCCACCATGAATATTGTAAGAAGTGTTAATGCAAATCCAACCACCACTACTAAGGACATTTTAGAAAATCTGGAGTCTTCTGGCATAAAAATATCAAGGCAAGCATTGCAAAGGACTCTGCATGAAAATGGTCTGAAAGGAAGAAGACCAAGAAGGACTCCATTGCACACCGGAAAACACCTTGCAGCACGTCTAAAGTTTGCTAGGACCCATGTGAATTCTCCAGAGTCCGTTTTCTCAAGTATTTTGTGGACTGACGAAACAAAAATTGAATTGTTTGGCCATATGGATGCTGCTTACGTTTGGAGGAAGAAAGGAGAAGCTTACAACCCAAAGAACACCATACCCACGGTGAAACATGGTGGTGGTAGCCTAATGTTTTGGGGCTCCTTTTCGGCTAGTGGTCCAGGTAGTTTGGTCAAGATAGATGGAACCATGAAGAAGGAGCAATATTTGGAAATACTCCAGAAAAACATTAGACAGGATGCGGAGAAGCTCCATTTAGGACCAAACTGGGTCCTTCAACAGGATAATGATCCAAAACATACTGCCAAAATAGTCAAGAAATGGTTTGAGGATAATCAAATTAATGTTTTGGAATGGCCTAGCCAGAGTCCCGACCTGAACCCTATCGAAAACCTCTAGCACATATTGAAAACTGAGGTTAAAAAGCGGAAAACTAGAAATTTGAGGGATTTGGAGAACTACTGCATTGAAGAATGGTCAAAAATCAGTGTTGATGCTTGTAAAAACCTTGTTGATAAATATCCAAAACGGTTACAGGCAGTTATTAAGAATAAAGGACATGCTATTGACTATTAGTAAGAGAGGTATGAATAATTTTGAACTAGTGCCATTATTGTTTTTCTTTGTATAATGTTTCAAACTTGCATAATTTATTTATTTGTTGAGTTTAAATTAAATGCTTATGCTTGATTTATTGTTTGAAATCCCTTTAATATTGTCTACCTTCTGGTTTGAGCAATATTCTTATAGAAATCTCAAAGATCTGAGGGGTATGAATAATATCGGGCACAAGTGTATATATATATATATATATATATATATATATATACATTTTTCGCGGTTAACGGTAGCCTCATGGATTAGGTCCTTACTAATGAAGCTAGAGATGGCTTCTGTTGCCTGATTCGAATCTATCGACTGGTGTTAATCGTGGCACCCTTCACTGACGATTCCCGAAAGGATGAAACACTAGTGTCTGCAGGTATTTAATAATTACTAGACTACCCGTGACCCGTTGGGTCAGTATGTGATATTAGCTATGAAATTCATGTATGAAGTTGACACTTGTGACGTAAAGAATATAGTTGTTTGACATAGCAGAAACATTTCTATGAAAGTATATTAAAATGAAAAATCACGGACGGATCATTCAAACATGAAAAAAAATCCTCCCTATTCGTGTAAAGTTACCTATTTTTCCGAATAATCGCTCAAAAATCGAAAATAAAACATGATTTTCCTACGAATCGAACACCGACGAAAGTCATTTAGCAGCAAAAACGCACATGAACCTATCGATGAGAAATATAAGAATGAAAAACCCATATTGGAATCCTTCAACCAAGTTATAGAAACTTAAAATCTAAAAAAAAAATAATAAAACCTGAAGCAAAAAATAAAAACTAAATAAATAAAATAAAATAAACCTAATATTGAAACAGATTAGTAAATGTGTTAACAAATTCACCATTCTCACACAAATATTTTGTATCTAGAAATGTAAACAAAAAATGAAAAAAGAAGGAAGGAAGGAAAAGGGACGGATAGAGAGTAGTAGTAATAGTCTTGGCTTTACTACAATTGTTCTTATGTTTTCAACGGGTTAAATCCTTTTTACTTGTAAGAAAATAGCGATAGTATAGTTGTAATAAAGAATAGTTGCAAAACACCCCCACTCTCCCCATGTTAAATAATAATTTCGAAATAATAACGTTAATATTTAAGTGCACAAGTCAAAATCTGCGAAAGAAGCGATTTGTGTATATTTGTTTTGCGTTGTTATAGGTTAATGTTTATGCGCGCATGCGCAACCGGATGTCGTAAACCGGAAAGTTGGTTACATCACTTGTTATAAGGTCATTTGAGTTTTATAATTATATAGATTACAGTGAATAATTATATATATATATATATATATATATATATATATATATATATATATATATATATGACAAAACGTGTATATTCCGAATTTTCTGATTTCGTTTATCTTACCATGTATTTCTTTCAGCATGTTAAAATGTTCAATTCTTGACAGTGCCTGTTTTGTAGCGCTGCAACAATCATATGATTATTATGTCAACTTTTGAATTTCAAAATAGTACTGTGTGGATGACTACACATATATATGAGATCCGCCACAACAACTAAGTTGGTCGGAAATCCACACAAATGATTTATGTTACGGTGGTGAAGGCTTCGTGTAGAATCATCCACACTTTTTTGTACAACTGCTAATCTCAGTCGGTGCAATAGCTGCCACAAGACACAAGCAGACAGTGGACCTCAAGCTTTACATCAGAGTTTTCCCATCTCTTATATGAATGTCTTAATGAAGACTGGGATGTATCTCTCCCAGTGGATTAAACGTCCCCCCCCATATACTGACCAGAAAATTTCTACCTTTCAGCGCTGTACATAGAGCGCCTATCTTATGTAATCGGCTATGATAAGTTACAACCCCATTGTGTAATGCGACGATTCCAAAATATCTCCCTGATTACAATACGATTCTGTTCTAAATTCCCGACTTTGATACAAGTACCGATTTCGAATCTGTTGTGGAGACGCCCACTAATTAACATAGGCGGGTGAGTGAGATATATAAAGGTATCGATCACCAATACAGGGAGAGTGCGGCAACGACATCCAAATAGGCAAGACGCCTATGCTCTATCCAGTAAGACATGCAACACGCCACCAGCCGGAATATCTCCAACTGAAGTATATTTGAAGGTCATGTAAATATGTATATAACTTTTCTTCCTAATATATTATTGTATACCTTTACTTTCGTATTCTTGTTAATTATTTGAATATCTTTAAAATATCTTGTTAATGAATTGAATATCTTTAAAAACAATTTTAACATTTAATTTAAGATTCGGTGCTTTTTAAAAAAATGTTTAAATGACTGTAATCCCTCCCTGTGTATTGTCCGCATATGATTTGCAAAACGTAAAAGTACAGTTTTCGAAGAGTAGATCTTTCCAAACAAATCTCATTTGCATTCATTCGTTTATAAGCAATAAGTGCACCTACTTCCAGGATTTCTTTTAGAGGAGGATGTATTCCTTTTTTTTCATATGCTTTCAGCATTTTCGAGACACTTCCTCTCGATACGGCCACCATCTCAGCCACTTCTGTTACAGTAGCACCTGCCTTAAGGGCACCAAATCACATGCCCTTAGGAAATTTAATAGATCTGTATTTAAAAATAAAGATTCTTATTAATATACATCATTTGAAATAAATGTAACCAATGAATTTAGGATAACAAGAGCCACAAATAATAATAAAAAAGAATAAAACAAACATTTTGGCACTTATTTCAATTTTTATAGATGTTTTAAAATTGATGAAAATTCACGAGATGCTTCGAGTATTTTGTTACATCACTGTAGACGACGGAGATGCTAATGACGACGACGACGACGACGACGATGATGATGATGACGATGAAAATTCCTCGTTGGATATATGTCCATTTTGGAGCTTTTCATTCTTTAAAAAATTATCCAAAATATAAGACAAAAATGCTTTATGACAGACATTCGCAATCGAAATATATATAAACATTTCATCCGGCAGTTCCCACAAATAACCCTTTAACTCCATTTTTTTCTTTTTTTGCGTTTATTTTATAAAGAGTTTATATAAAAGACAGCAAAACCTCACCCCTTCACTGTAGAGGTTACCGGGAAGCTATCTACTTTAATAGATTATTTCCCCAAACACCTTGCCCTTGGGATTCTCTAACATGCAAACATCTAAATGTAATGTGAACAAACAGGTCACCAATTAGGATGACCTTATAAATATGGCTCCTAATTATCAGTAATTCTTTACGACTCAGTTTTAATGCGCTTTTTGTTTGAATATACATCAAAAACAATTATATTCAACTACGTACCTCTAGGAAAAGTATGAGCCCACAATAACTGCAAACGGACTGAAGAAGAAGAAAAAATGCATTGTAATTCCTGTAACGTGTATTTTTATTACAGACAATAAAAAAAGCCAATCTGGAGTATTCTAATTGGTAATTTGTCGTTAGCAATTGACACATTTTTCAGAATCGACGCAGACTATAAAACAATGCGGCAAATTCTTCATCGACAACTTGACAAGATGGCGACGTGCACAAATCACCCTTTTTTCCTTTAGATAATTCGTATTACCATTTGATTGATCATCAACTTATATTAAAGAAAATCAATACTAAACGACTGAGAAAAAACATGAACAAAATGTAACTAATAATTTCCATTGAAACAAACCTTCTTTCAGACATGTATCACTATACAAGAATAATAGGGAAATATGTTCTATAGATGTTCATGGGCTTCACAGTCTTCTGTATAAAAATAGTTTACGGATGTGTGCTCGGCTCGCTTGCATAATTATTAGGGCTAAGACAACAGCATATTATTTCATTGTTTTGACTCTCGAGTGTGTATCCGTTGATATCTTATATGCTTTTATATACAGTGATGTGATTCTCGGCTTGATTAATTGTGTCTAACTGTGTCGGATATATACTCGAGAGTAAAAACAATGAAAATAATATGCTGTTGTCATAGTCCTAATAATTATGCAAGAAAATTCATGAGCAAAGTAGTGTGCTTAATTTCAATAATATCTGATGATAATAAAAAAGAGAAATAATTTCACTTCTAATATGCAAAGAGTCGAAAATCACTCCAGACAAGATATGGAGCCACTCGACATAAGGAGTTAACAAGGAAGTGATATGATTATCGAAAAGACAGAAGCTGCTTATTGACCAAGGTTATTCGAAGGAGGAAAACAGTCAGCAGGAAGTGTGTTCTACAAGCTTTTACAGTTTTCTATATAATAAAGGAGACTGCACATGTGTCCGGTTCGTTGAATAATCATATTTTTTCTTTTTCTTATGGGTTAGTTTGGTTACTTTTGTTATTGATATATATATATATATATATATATATATATATATATATATATATAAACACTAACCTAGATTTAAAACAGATCAAGAAGCTAAATATCCAGGCTAAATAGAGCACACACAAAGGAACAGGTCAACCAGAGGTCAAATAGGCCTTTGTCCGATAAATGCATTCTCATTGGCTGATAGGAAGGGCGCGGTGAATACTAGAAAGCTGATTGGCTAACTAAAATTTCAATAGAAGATGAGCATATAAAAACGACAAACAACCACAGAATTCGCGCATAAGCCTGAAGAATCCTAGAGTAGGTGAAACGCGGAATATAGTGTAGCTTAATCTCCATATAATTCTATAACTTACTATATATATATATATATATATATATATGAGTGTCCCAATAAAATGTATATAGTCTTTAAATTATCTACATTTGCTACATGATTATGCCATCCAACGTTTGCAAGAGATGTTTAGGAATAAAGAATGGTACTTTCAGTAGGATGGACCACATCACCACTATCATCATAATGTAATAGCCTATCTTTATGGTCACCTGCCAAACAGATGGGTAGGACGAAAAGTAAGTATCGAGTAATATCCACGATCATCAGATTTAACCCCCATTGATGTTTTGGAGGGGTGAGATGGCATTTTAAACACAAGGTTAACACACACAAAAAAAATTGACTGAGTTGAAAGAAGCCATTGAAAGAGGATGTTCCAGCATCCCAATTGAACTGATAATGAATGTTTCGGATTCAATCAGTGAGGGGTTTCAACTGTTCCTGTACCACAATGGCCAATAACTTGAAAATAGTTGGTTTAAACATTTGTTCACAGTATTTTTATGTATAAACCTTTTCTTTATCATAAAAATATTAATTTTATTGATATTGGAAGTGTGTATACAGTTTATTGTGACACCCTGTATATATATATATATATATATATATATATATATATATATATATATATATATATATATATATATATATATATATATATATATATATATATATATATATATATATATATATGGGGGTATGTGTCGCTGTGTGATCGTGTGATCTCTGTCATTGCTGTAACAAAAGGATTCTTCTTCGAGACAAAAACGTATCTATTTATTGGAGGTCTTAAAATAGTACTTGTTTCTGCTGTGGAGAATAGGTTTTACACATAAAGACACATTTATATTCAAATTGAACACACTCAATTAGCTTAGAATTCAAGCACCAATCTGTGAAACTTACAGAAACCCAATTGACCTCTTATGTCTCTCTTCCGAATATATACAAAGAAATATCACTTGCATGACATTGATCCAAGGTATACACTTAAAAAACCATAAAAAAAACAAGGCATAAAACTACTATTTATCAAAGATATTAAACACTCTCCTCCATAAAAACAGCAATTGATTCACCTGCACCTACACACACGCGCAATCATATATATACATATATATATGTCATGGCTCTTGTGGGCTGCGACGTTGTTTGGCTGTGGAATTTATAATATATATATATATATATATATATATATATATATATATATACAGCTCCGCCTCTTGATTTTGATAGCTTTCCTTAATTTCCTCAAAAGTGAAGCATAATAGGCTCCTGTAATTGTGGTACCCTATGTCAGGAAATCTGTCATCACTACTCCGTCCTGGTCCCAGACGACTGTGAGCATGACCTTGCCAGCGGAAGGCTGCACCTTTGCCTTCTTTGGAGGTGGTGAGTCCAAGTGCTTCCACTGCATTGACTGGGCTTTGGTCTCTGGATCATAGTGATGGACCCAGGTTTCATCCTGTGTAATCAGTCTTTTGAAAAACTTTGACTCATCTTCTTGGCACATCTCCAAATTCATCCTCTAACACTCGACGCGTTCTCGCTTCTGAAATGGTGTGAGCAACCTGGGAATCCATCTGGCAGACACCTTATGCATATGCAAATGGTCATGAATGATAGTTTCCACAGACCCTGTACTAATCTTAATATCTTGGGCTATTTGCGAATAGTAATGCGCCGATCTTCCAAAATGGCAGCCTCAACGGACAGATGCCTCATCAATGACAGAAGGAGGGCGACCAGGTCTGAGAGCTGTTTCCACAGACTTCCAGCTATGTTTGAATTCACGATGCCAGTGTTTATCAAGGTCATATGATGAGGCATTATCACCATAAGTTTCTTTCATTTCATCAAAAGTTTCCTGTGGTGTGCGTTCTTTCAAATATAAAAACCGGATCACTGCTCGACATTCAACAGGCTCCATTTCACACCTGACCCAGTTCAAACACCTGTAAAACAGAAACCACAATTAGTTCAGAACTGTAATTTGTCACATAAACCGTAGAGATATAAATCATTGCACACGCAAAAGTTCAGCTAGATCAGATAACTGGAAGTGGGTCAGGGGCATTACTCATTGAACGCCCCTCGTAAATTTCATCAAAACCTTTGCTTTTTTTTCTCTTACTGATTAAGTGAATCATTCCCCTTTGCGATGAAAACATTGTTTCTAGGTAGTGAGCAAAGTGGTCTCCCTTGAATGACAGTATAGACCTAACATTAACTCCACATGTCAGTATCTGTTTTTTGCTTCATGATATCGGGAGCTCTGCAGTCAATCACAAACATAAAATTAATACCGATTTTTTTTTTATTGATATATACGTTTTTTTTTTTGCATAGTTAACAAATCTTTGATGCGTAACAATAAGATAACCTGCGTCAGCATACGGATCAGAAGATTCCAGGTTCGAATCCTGGCAAGTTCGTAATAATTTTAACCATCATTTTATCCAACGTTTACTCATTATCCTTACCCTTAGTTAGGGTATTTTTGTTTTTTCAATGATTTTGTTTTATGCATATGGGAATTTCCCATACTCCGAGTTCACAGGGTAAGTGTTGATGGTAAGACGATGTTGAGTGTACTTGATGTTGAGTGTACTCGATTTTTTGTTTTACTCGGCTTATGTGTTCCGACGTGGCGTAGCCGCTAGTTTATTGAATAAAAACGTTTACTATTTTATAAAACATATCATTTATTCATTAATATCCATTATATTTCTCGCTTAGCTTCTCATGTTTAGCTTGTATGGAGACATTTAGTGTCCGCTTGCGTTCAAATCAGAGTTGAGCGTCTAACACAAAATAAGACAAAATACATTCTCTGACTCTGAAGAGAATCAATAATCACGACATCAAACTAGGACCTCATGGATAAGGAACTGATTTGGATGAATTAGCCTTTATTGGCGCTACAATTGTGTCAGGACTACGCTGGCTATATTCATAACACAGTCACAAACAAAAATCCCATAAGGAGTTAACTGTAGACCATCGTAGGGTACACGTGTTTTAGTGCCAGAGTTTAATCTGCGCTTATCGGTACGTGTATAAACCATTTATATACCGGTGTTCTGTTCTGGTCGTGAACCCAAGTTCTTGCTTATCTGTAAAGACGATTACTCAGATGGTGATGTTTATTTTTTTTAATAAAGTTTTATTATTGGATATTGATCGGGCAACACCGAAAGATAATTATCATGATTTTTATTAATATTTGTAAGAAATAGAATGTCAGAGAGAATATTATCATAGCGAAATATATATCTTCAGATAAAATTATTTATGTTGAAATGTTTTATAGAAAGAAATGTTAGCTTTCATGACTAGCACAAACAAAAAGTTTAACTTGGTGAAAAAGAATGTTAGAACATAAATAAAATACGTGACGGAGGTAGCTTGGAAATACATGTATCAATTAGTCAACAGTTGTGAGTCATAAAGAGCAGACCTAGCCGGCAGTCAGAGGAAGAAAGACGGCCGTGGACAGTAATGGCTACGAGTAGAGAAAATATCAATAGTACCAGTCTAGGACCAGCGGAATTAAGCTACTGTAAATACCGCCAAGGTTTTGGATAGTGTGAATCTCGTTTGCAACTTTTCCCAGGATCCGTCAAATGAATATCAACCCAAGATAAAACAAGGTATGTTTCCTCATTGGCCGATGTAAAACTCCAGATACTGCTATTTGTCCTTTAATGTTATAATTGTTATATGCCCTGTTTAAACAATCAGTAGACGATCAAATATATGTAGAAGTAAATATACATACACGTAAATAAATACACATCATATATACAACTCCTCGTGTTATACCACTGGACGATACACAACTTCAGACACGTATAAATATACAGCACACACACTCACTCTCACACACACACATACACACACACACACACACACACATATATATATATATAATACATATATTGCCCATGTTTGTTATAATTGTTAGGTGTATTGTTTAAACAATCACGAGACGATCAAATATATATAGAAGTAAATATAAATACACGTAAATAAACACAAATCATACAACTCTCCATGTTATACCACTAGACGATACACGAGTTCAGATACGTGTATATATATATATATATATATATATATATATATATATATATATATATATATATACTACACACACACACACACACACACATATATTGTCCATGTTTGTTATAATTGTCACTAGACGATCAATATAAATCGACGATTCATATGTAAACGATGAAATAACGCGTAAATAATATACATCGTTTATGTATACCCCCCCCCCGACAATACGACATTATTGCAAAGGGAAGAACAGTCACAGAAAAAAGAGAAAGGCAGGTTGTCATCGCACTTCTTGGTGAGAAAGAAAGAAAGAGAAATAAATTGACTGATCATAAATACTAGTACATCTAGTTACATTATGCGTTCCCTTGATATGTCGTTAGTTGACTTCCGTCTGGGGTCACCTCTGACCCTTAAGTTCTACTCAGACTTTTTTTTTCCAAACATGGCTGTCATTATGTAATATAAGAATATATATCTTATCGTGTAATAGATTAAGGTTTTATTTTTTTCAATTATTTGGACTATTATCCCCATCTTGTAGTTGTTTTTTTCACGACGCTTCGACCAATTATTCCTCTTGCCTTCGTCAGGTTAACTGTGACGGGATAGGAATGTCGAATGCCCCACTCCACAGCAATTACTGCCCTCAATAGCTGTTGTCATCTCACCACGGTTTGGTCAACTAATCCTCTGACCGGCTTTGGGTGGGATCGAAACCGCTATCTCTAGACAATGCTCACCTGGATTTTTAGATATTCCGCATCTTTATCCTCTGCACCACGGGCCCCGGAGAGCAATCAAGGTTGGAAATTTTAGTTTTATAAATCCAATGGTTCTTCCAATTATCGGGTCCGTACCGATTGTTACATTATGTAATTTGTTTGGAGTTATTTTGGAGATGAGGAAATTGATGCGGATGTAGTTGGCGGATTCGACATTTCTATTCTAGAGGAATAATAATTGGCGGAAACGTCATGAAAACAACAACTAGAAGATGAGGATGATAGTCCAGATAATTAAATAAAAAAATTATACAATTTACTCATCTCGGAAATAATTCCAAATTTACTTCAATAAGATTAATCTTTGTCGCTAGTTTTAACGCTTTAATGCATAGATTTAGTTAGTAAATAAAAAAGCTGGCATGATTTTTCATGAATGTTAACGTGATCAATCATATTTGTGTTGTGAGAGTTGGGGACATCGAGAAATAGACTTGCTTTCATTATCAGTGCATTATCAAACCATTTTGGAAGTCAATTTATCTTGAAGGCATGTGGTTCAAGAACAAGTATGTAGAATGTCAAGAATCATGCATGAGAAGTGTTTCATGGGAGAAACCAAAAAGTAATGAACCAAGTTTTTAGTTTTAAATTTCTATTCCGTTAAATAATCTCACTGATTATTTTTTTGTTCAATATTTTACTATGTTTTTTTTTTTCATTCTAAGCCAGAATTCAACCTCATTAAAAAAAAATACAGAAAAATCTTTTTGATGTACTTACTCGTCACGGAACGAAAATTTCATATTCCAAAAGTCAATGAAAATAGATCAAGCATTTTTTTTTTAATATCGAAAACGATTTTCTTCGATTCGAAATGATCAATAGTATATCGTGACCATTGTAAAAGTAATTTTAAAATTTCGGTAGTTCGAATTAGACTGCACCTTTTTATTAAATATGGTTTATTAAGACAAATCGATATCGCTTCATAATAAGGTTTGAAATAGCCTTTTGTTGGATGTTACGCTTTAATTTCAAATAAAACGTTCATCTATCACGCTCTAGTGTGAAATAATATTTTTGTTGGGTGTCGCGTTTTAATTTGAAAAAAAAAAGTTCTTTTTGAAATGGTTTTGAGGCTTTAGTTTTAGTTTTAAAAAAAAAACTACGTGATTTTTGGTTTTGGAATATTTCATTTTCGTCCCATGACTGATCCGTACATCCTAAATATTTTTCTATATTTTGTAATTAGAGTGAATTCTAGACATGCACCAATTCTTTTGTAGTGTCCTATCCGATTTTCTAACTCTCTATTCATATTAGGTCCAACGTCAATACTTTTGTGTGCATCGATGGATGATTGCGTGTGACGCATTAATTGTTTCGAAGCCCATTTTATTCGCGTACATACCTTCGCACGGTATGCGCGCACATGGGCTTGCAGAAGCGCTAATACGCATGCGTGAAAAAAAAAAACAACAAACAAACAAACAAACAAAAAACGAGCGCGTGATCTCGTTCGTTTATTGCGAGAACATCGTCTAATTTCTCACAGCTAATGAGACAATAATTGACTCTTAATGTAGAGAACATGGCCACCATTTTTGGAAACGCTGTAATTTCCGAGGTTCGTGCGTGTTTTTTGGGTGTCGGGGTTGGGGTCGGTAAAAGGACGTGGTGGCGGGAAATGCGTCATTGGTATTATCGGGAGGGAGGGGAACGGTTGGAAGATGAAGGGGGAGGGAAGAAGAGCGAGAGATTGAATCGGCGGTGGTGGACGCGGCGCATTAAAGGCGAAAAATAGCATGGGAATCGCTTGTGATTGGAGGAAAAACCAAGAAGAAAATAAGTTAATAAACCGGAAACCAAAACCAAAAGCATGATGAAACAAATAGATACACAACGAAAACCACTTCTGAAAAACGTTCGACGGATTCCATTTAAACAATTAGTAGCCGACAGAATTAGACCAATTACCTTCCTTAACCGAATACAAGAAGCAAGAATAGAGTTAAGTAGTAAATAATATTAAATAATAAACAATCGTAATAAGCAATAAGTGCGACTACTATTCTTAGATGTATTCTTGC
This sequence comes from Euprymna scolopes, assembly GCF_053919585.1. Classification (NCBI taxonomy): domain Eukaryota; kingdom Metazoa; phylum Mollusca; class Cephalopoda; order Sepiida; family Sepiolidae; genus Euprymna; species Euprymna scolopes. The sequence continues at coordinate 34,783,133 of NC_136512.1, read as the reverse complement.
ATCTATATATAAAGTACTTTTTACCAGTGTGTGTGTGTGTGTCTGTCTGTCTGACTGTATATCTGTCATGTTGCATCTTGTTTCAATGTCTCTAACCACATTTATGCATGTTTATGAATTTACATATTTGTATGCATAGGATGCACTGACAAACTTAGAAAACGCATTGTGGATGCGTTATCGGCAGTTCCCGTTACTCTCGCTTCTCTTTATTTGTCCCTCGGTCTTCATTTTTTAATGAGTGATTTTTCTGACAAAGGGAGAAGAAAAAGATGTTTTCTAGGTTGGCAGTATTTTGCGCGAGCAGTTGTCAGAGATGGCGGAAATTTTCTGTTTCTATGTCTATCCTTGTAGCCATGTCACTATTAAGGGTGCTGGAGGTAAACGTTTTATCTGGGCTGACGTTATCCGCCTGATAGTCAGGGGCCCGAACCTTGGATTAGCCACTAAGGAGGCTGTCCTATCAGCAGGTGAAAAGTATTGGGCTGCTGTATTGCCATTTGGTGAATGGATTCTGGACCATGCAGTAACTTCTGGTGGGCCTCTCGATGCCATATTAGTGGGTAATTGTTACGGCTTTACCTTATCATGTTCTACAAAAAAAATTCTTCGTTTCTTTTTCTCTCTTAGTTTCCCTCTCTATTCTGCCTAAGAAAATCTGACGACCTAGTCCACAAATTTCAAAATTCCATCATGACAAGTTTCAAGAAAAAATACACGATTAAACCCGATTCTCCAACTTTCAACGTCGACCCCTACTACCATGTCTCCTTCTCCAACATCAGGGGTCTACGTTCTAACCTTCGATAGGTTGAAACCCAATTACAGGAGACTAAACCAGACCTTTTATTTTTAAGCGAAACTGGCATTGGACAGGCTATTTCCCTAGAAGAGTTTGCAATTAAAGGATACTCTAACTTAACTTCTAAATCTGACCACCAAGATTTCCATGGGCATGGAATATGTGCCTATTTCCATGTGGTAGGGACATCTCCTGAGAAGATCCTAACTTACCCTATATGTGCTTTCGGATTGCATTAGATCACACTACTGCATTGATATTTACTCTCTATCGCCCCCACAACAGCGGAGTTACTATTTTTAAAAGCATATCTGTGAAAATTGACCAATTCCTGTCTACTTATCCTTCAGCTAACATTCACGTATGTGGAGACTTCAATGTTCACCACGTGGAATGGTTGACCCACTCAAACAAGACCGATGATGAGGGGAGGTTTTATCATGATTTCTCCATTGCTTATGACCTCACTCAGATTGTTCATGAACCCACCCATGTGCCCGACAATGACGGCCAGTATACGAGTCTACTAGACCTTTTTCTCACAACTTACCCCGAACTATATTCAGTTTCTGTTCTGTCTTCTCTTGGATCTTCCGACCACTCTGTTGTATCAATTAAGATAAAAATGAAATGCAATAAGTCCTCTGACGTACCTTTCCATCGTACAGTATATCGATACACTAAGGCTGATTGGGATAGCTTCCGTAAATTTATATCGGATCTACCTCTGCGCTCCATGTTTAAAAAGGATGTGTCCTCTATAGTATCAGACCCGACGGAATGGCTAATTGTAGGTATAGACCGTTCCATACCCTGGAAAAAGTTCCAGCAAAAACCTAACAGCCAGCCATGGTTCTCTCCAGAATGCGCTGCTGCCATTGCGCACAGAACTCAGGTTTTCCACTGCTTCCAAGGTAATAGATGTATGGAAACTAAAGCCGCTTTCAGGACTGCCAGCAATCATTGTAAGAAAGTAATAAAGAACGCAAGAGAGTTGTATGCTCAGTCCGTCAAGTCCAAAGTAGCTGAGCAGCGGCTTGGTTCCCACCAGTTTTGGCAAATAGCAAACAGAATCCTGAACAGAAGCGTGTGCTCTATCCCAACTATCATCAATGGACCAGAGGTAATCTCGTCAGCATCAGACAAAGCCAAACTCTTTGCCAAGAACTTTGCAGCAAATTCTACCCTTTGCGACGAAGGCCGTCAACCCCCAATATTTCCTCCTGTATCAGAAAACACGCTATGTGATATACATTTCTCTGTACGTGATGTTGCCAAGTTAATCAAAAACCTTGATTCCAGTAAAGTAACCGGCCCTGACGGTATTCCAATTATAGTGCTCAAAAAACTTCAACCAGAACTAGCGCCCATACAAAACTGTTTAAACGTTGTCTTAAGGAGAATAGCTTCCCATCACCCTGGAAAATCTCATCAGTATGCCCTGTATTTAAGAATTCAGGTGATCGCTCATCCCCCTCTCAATACAGGCCAATAAGTCTCCTGTGCGTCATGAGTAAGTTGCTGGAATCTGTGTTAAATACAGAAGTAATCAACCATCTCAACAAAAATAACCTTCTTAGTGACACTCAATATGGTTTTCGTTCTGCTAGATCTACAGCAGATGTGCTAACAGTTATATCTCATAGGATTAGCAAATCTCTCGACGGAGGCAACCTTTGTAGGGCAATTGCTTTGGACATATCTAAGGCCTTTGATAGGGTATGGCATAAAGGTTTACTTCACAAGATCTCCAGCTATGGTATTGCTGGAAATGTCTTCTCAATTATTAAATCATTTCTCTCTGAGAGATTCATAAGAGTAGTAGTTGAAGGGCAAAAATCAGAAGCTCACAGTATTAATGCTGGAGTCCCTCAGTGGTCCATCCTGGGTCCAACTCTTTTCCTGATCTACATTAATGATCTTCCAAATCACATCCTTACATCATTTGTAGACATTTATGCTGATGACACTACCATCTATGGTAGCACATCTAAGACAGTAAATGACCAAGTTCTCTCCGATTCTCTCTCCTCTGATCTTGAGCACGTGGTACAATGGGGAAAGGAGTGGCTGGTTACTTTTAATGCATCTAAAACCAAGCTTCTCTTTTTACATCATCAACATTCTGATCCACATCTGGCATCAATTGAAATGAATGGCCCTCGTCTTCAGGAGGCCTCACATTTTGACAAGCTTCTGGGCTTGACCGTTACTCCTGATCTTAAATGGAACACGTACATCAAATCTATTGCCAAGGCCGCTGGAAAAATGGTTGAATCCTTCTGTCGATCCAGTAGCTATCTCACTGCTGATGCAATTCTCTATCTATATAAGAGTCAGGTATGTCCAAGGATGGAATACTGTTGCCACACTTGGGCAGGAGCTGCTAGAAAGGACATGGCCTGCCTTGATAGAGTTCAAAATAGACTTCGTAGCCTCGTAGGAGATGTCCTTTTCTCTTCCCTGCAACCTCTATCTCACAGAAGAGATGTTGCGAGTTTGTCTCTGATTTATCGTTATTTTCATGGAAAGTGTTCGACTGAGCTTCAATCTATGGTCCCCCCTCGCAAAACTTTCACAAGAAACACTCGTCTAGCTGAAAACACTATCAATAATTTCCCCCCCCAACTCTTTATCTGTGCCTAAACCTAAACGTAGATTCCATGAACAAAGCTTCTTTCTTAGAACTGCACGCCTGTGGAAATGTCTTCCGTCTTCCTGCTTTCCGGCTGACTACAATATGGTTGTCTTCAAGTCCAACGTAAACAAGTTCTTGATGAGGCGTTTCACTTAAGTTAACAAATTTACCGAATTTCCATTACTAATGATTACTATATTGTCCAATTTCTACTGTACACTCTTTAACCCTTATCATCGAGTGGCCTCTTGGCCTTGATAATGTGGTGATGGCTGTGTAAAAAAAAACCCAAAAACAAAAAAACAAATTATCCAATCATAATAATGTTTGGAAAATAACTGTGTGGTGTAAGGGGACCAAACATGTGATATATTTAGTTTAATTTTATTTTATTTTAAGGAAGTAAAGAATAGGATGGAAGTCCTTCGTAAAATTTCGGATACCTTCGATTTTTTATGGAGTTTAAAACACTAATAAATTAGACATCAATTAATAAATTTGAAAAAAAAAAATTCAGTTTCCTTTTGATATTCTTAAAAGTTTGAGGGCGTAATCGGAATGTTATGAAATAGGTAGAACAGAATAAATTATCTATCTATCTATCTATCTATCTATCTATCTAACTGGAGAGGTAGACAAGAGGTGGCTATGATGAATATTTATTAAACCTGTCAAAATATGAAAAGCTGGATCATAGACAAGTTTACCGGAAGGTCAGAGTCACATGATCAGATTAGCTGGAGATCAGGGAGTTGGAACTTGGAATTAAAGCAGAGCAGATGGGCTTTACGGCTGTCCCTCCGCCCCTCTTAGAAGAGAGTGGCGTATCTCTCAATCTAGACTCTTAAAACACAAGCAAAGAAACTCGCTTTCCATTTTAATCTGCGCGACATCCTGGAAAGTGAAATAAAAACTAATATGAAAACCAATCATCGTCTTGGAGTCAATGTGTTTCGTCCAAAAGGTTCCGGCCCCCTCCAAGAACAAGATGAAGTAAGGATGGACCAGGTTTAGTGAGCAGAGAAGATAAAGGTATGTCGAAGATATGCATAGGACACACACACGCATGCATATGAATGCTAGACGATCACGAAACATTTAGGGCACGTCACAAACATGAAACGTATAAACCTGTTTACATGAGTGCCGTTCATGTTAGATAACGTAACAGGAGCACAGCCTCCACTTTTAGAATAGAAAGAGCTGCAATCAACTTTTTTGTTTCATTTACCTTCAATCGAAGTTCTCAGAAATCACCCCCCATACATGGGGGTAACACTTAAACTCTATATGAGATACATATACATTCGATTATTAATTTAAGTTCTTTATCTAATAAATACTGAATCATTAATAATGTTCGGAACATAATTTTCCTCTCCCCAATTGACAATTTTCATATGTTGTAGTATATTTTTCTTTTGGTCTCTTGGTTTTACTAGATTCCAGGACAAGAATTCATGTTGTCTATGGACCATCCAGTTTCTTGATATTACTTAAGGTAACATCACTCTGAGAAGGTGCACCATTTCTCGAAAAGCCATTGTAGGTTAACTATAGCGAGATCTTATTTGGACCGCGAGATCTTATTTGGACCGCGAATACCATGTGATTTTTAGTATTTAGTCAGGATTTACTTGTAGGCAAAGTATATTCATGCCAGGTTGTCCTGACAAACCAATATACAAAGAGGCCTGAGACACTCGATGACAATGTCTAGTCGCCAGATGCTTCATATAGAGACTTGATATTGGCTTACAATTAGTGACTTTGATTTTAAGCAATTAAAGATTGATTCAAGAGCTATAATTGATTTTTTGGTCTGTTACGTTAAAATCAGAAATAGTATTTACACAAGCCTGTAACGTTTTAGCTTAGAAGAGAATTTTCATTGGTCTGTCGTGCTTTAGCATTTTCCATTAGACTGTCACACTTTCCTTAGATATATAATCCTAGTTGGTTTATCAAGCTTTAATTTCAAATTGAGTTTTCTTTGGTCTGTCATGCTTTAGTTTGTGAATAGAATTCCCATTAGATTGTAACGTTTTCCTTTCATATAGAATGCTAGTTGGTTTATCAAGCTTTAATTTCAAATAAAGTTTTCTTTGGTCTGTGTGGTTTAAGTTTGGAAATAGTATCTTTTCAGGTGTTATGCATTAATTTAAAATAGAACTTTTGTTGGTCTTTCAGGCTTTAGTAATTGTCTGTATTTTTGAATAACATAACAACATAGGTTTAACAAAAACCAACTAAGAATTGTCCTAGTGACATATGGCCGAGTAGTCCTAGACGTTGTATGAAAGTTTACAGTTACCCAAAGGTGCTGAGTTCAATCCTGAACGAAGACAGTAAAAAGTAACATTCAAAACAGAGAATCAGCAACTATGTTCCAGAGCCTAGCTGGAGTCCGAACAAGGTACCCCCGCAATAATAATAAAGGGTTGGGTTCGAGACTCCTAACAAACGGTTCCCCAGTTCGATACAAAACACCCGATGAAGGCCGGAGGGCAAAACGGCCGAAACGTTGTGACGATAACAACCAAGATGAGGAAGTCAGTCCGACAATCTCAATCAATTTCAGGCTTTAGTTTGGAAATAACATTTTGTTGGATGTCAAGTTTAATTTCAAACAGAACGTTCGTCAGTCACGCTTTAGTGTGAAATAACATTTTTGTTGGGTGTCGCGTTTTAATTTGAAAAAAAAAGTTCTTTTTCAAATGGTCTTTAAGGCTTTAAGGCCTGAACTAGAATTTTCGTTGTTAAATTGAATAGCTGTATCTTAGGAAGTTCTACCTTGTTAATAACAAGCGCTTGCAGATTAATGAAAAAAAAAACCGTAATATGAGAGATGGCGTTTTGCTTTATAATCTTTAAAATAGCAAAGGTGATAATGTCATTAAAGATAACGATAATAGCTACAATAACAACAGCAGTAATAATGAAACCAATAATAATAATAATAATAATACGAAGAAGAAGAATGAAAAGAAGTAGGATGAGGAGAGGTATGGGGTGAAAATGGGAAGAGCGAACAATACAGGGGATGGGTGAATATGAAAAGTAATTATTGGCGAATGATTTGCGTTCTAAAATCTGTAGAAAAGAAAACGAAACGCTGTTAATGACATAAGTGGCAATAAGTGACGAATAAAAACATGAAATCGCCGCAATGATTTCAGTTAGTGGAAAAGCCGAAATGATAAGCCGAAAAGAAATTGAAAATAAGATGATTGGGAATATTAAGGATAATGGAGTGGATAGCATGCTTTTTTTTGTTTTGTTTTTTTTTGAATAAGAGTTGTGGAAAATAATGAGAAAGAGAAAACACGTGAAAAGAAAGAAGGCGAAGAAGAAGAAAAAGAAGGAGAAGAAAAAGAAGAAGAAGAAGAAGAAGAAGAAAAAGACGAAGAGGAAGAAGGATGAAAATAAGGACTAACAGAAGAAAGAGAAAGATGAGATGAAAAAGAAAAAATGGCGAAGAAGAAGAAGAAAAAGAGGAAGAAGAACAAGAAGAAGAAGAAGAAAAAAGAAGTAGAAGAAGTGACGGGGATAAAGTAGTAGTAGTAGTAGTAGTAGTAGTAGTAGCAGCAGCAGCAGCAGCAGAAAGAACCCGAAAAAATGTAAAAACATAGTGAAGCATGCATTGTCTTCCGTGAGTGCACAGTGAACGAGGCATAAAAAATAACTAAATTCAGCATTCCCCCCCTCCGTTTAGCCCCCAAAGTCCCCCGAGGACGTCAAATCCTGGTGAAAATGAACAAACGGTGCAGCTTAAGGCTTTAACATATTTAAATTTGAGTTCAGCACCATGCAAAACTGCTAAATAGATGCACAGAGAAAATTTTGGACAAATATGGTAAAATATTTCCAAAAATGGAGTGTTTTTATTAGCTCTAAAAGAGCCCCTGGAGCACACCCAAGAGTTATCGCGAAGTATAGACAAACAAAACTATATAGAAATCAGTTAGTTTCAACTTTTCAAAAGTTTTATAAAAATCCAAGGCATCATTTTTTTTTTAATAAGCACAAAAGTGTCAATTTTAGCCATTTTAACCCGAAAGGCATCCCTAGGGGGGAAACCGGAGTTTTCCCGGAAAATCCGCTCTGTTACTTTTTTTTTTTATTCATATCATGTTTAACGTGTGTGCAAATTAAAAAAAAAAATCCAAGGCGTAGTTATTGAGAAAAGTGCGGACAGACGAAGAGACGAACAGACAAGAGTGAATTTATAGGTCCAGCCTCGTTTTGTCGGGGGACCAAAACAGAAGGGCCTGCAGATGAGACAGAAGAACAACAATGAAAAAAAAAAGAATAATAACAAGATATGAAGAATAAAAAAAAGAAACAAAAGAAGAATGAGATTTAAAAGAAGTAGAATTAAAAGACGAAGAGAAAGAACAGAAAGAAGAAAAATACGGAAGAAAAGAAGAGAAAGAAGAAAAGTACGGAAGAAAAGAAGAGAAAGAAGAAAAATATGAAAGAAAAGAAGAGGAAATGTATGAAAATAGAAGGAAAAGATTAAAACAAAAAAAAAACACTGTTTAATAAAAAAAATTATAAATACTTGGGCATTATCATATTCTAGATAGAACACAAAATAAGTCATCTACATAAATGATTAAACGACTTGTACGTAATTAAGGAAAGAAGAAGGAAAAGAACCGATAAGTATTGAGGATTATGTGAGCGATACGAGGAAATGATTAGAATAATATATATTAAAAAACATACCCTAAAACAAAAACAAAGCAAAAAAGGGGGATGATTACCGCTGACAAAAGCACAACGAACAAAACAACAAAACTAGAAAAAAGGCGAAAAAATTAAAACATGAAAAGAAGTCGCTACATGGACAATTTATTAGGCTGTCCAAAGAAATAGCGTCACAAAGCACATGGATATGACTACAAAAAAAAAAGAAACTAGAGAAGAGAAATAGAATCGCTACGAACAGTCGCGCAAAAGAAAGAGATTAGAACAAACTACATAAATGTCAACGTCGAAAAGACACAGGATACAGTGGACACACTCTGTTGACAAGGAGACGAAACTACAAACCACATAATAAGTGAATGCAGCAAACCAATCAATATTAATCCAGTCTGAGCTCCAATCGCCAAACTTTCACGAGAAACACTCGTCTAGCTGAAAACACAATTAATAATTTCCCCCACTCTTTATCTGTGCCTATACCTAAACGTAGATTCGATGAACAAAGTTTCTTTCTTAGAACTGCACGCCTGTGGAACTGTCTTCCGTTTGCCTGCTTTCCAGCTGACTACAATATGGTTGTCTTCAAGTCCAACGTAAACAAGTTCCTGATGAGCCGTTCCACTTAAGTTAACAAATTTACCGAATTTCCATTACTAACGATTACTATATTGTCAAATTGACTACTGTACACTCTTTAACCCTTATCCTCGAGTGGCCTTTGGGTCTTGATAAGTAGTGATGCCTATGTAAAAAATGGATATAAATAGACATAACTGTGTTGGGAATATAATAAAAATCTAAGCCAAGTGTCTGACTATAGTCGACGGCGATCCGAACGCTGCCTTTTCATTAGCTACACTGAGATGTAAGGGAGAGCACCACTCTATTTTTATTATGAGTCAACTTGCAATCGATATTCCCTCTTATAATACTGAGTGGTTAGCAAGGAGGAATCAAGTATAATTTTTAAAATTTTTGGTATGACTCGACCGTGATTTGAACCTTGGTATCCCGGCTCATTAGCGAACACTTTTACCATTATGCCAAGTAGATAGGTGATTCTTAACACGCAAACACTAATCAGAGTCATTTTTGGAAAATATAATCATATCATATTAAATGGCATGGAAATACAAAGGAAAAAACTCATTCAAAAAGAACACCAGATGTGATAATTGACAATTAGCATAATTAGCAAAGATATTCCGTGAAATCGAGTGATAAGGTCTAAGGTCTTAAAAATATATTAGTGACCGCCTGAAGATTGGACTTTCTTTATGATTTACGGACACACCCTCAAACCCACGGTTCGAATTCTTCCAATGCAGAGCTAAGTCCTTTGAAACTGTAACCATTGTATTTTTTATTTTATTTTATTTTATTTTATTTTTGATGAAAATACGCGTGGGATGTCTGTCCGCTGTTTCGTAAAACTTTTTTTTCACTAATATTGACATAGATATACCGGGAAATCGAGTCATAAGAAAGTCTTAAAAATATAATATAAGCCCTCTTTTCCTAAATAGAGAAAACGAAACATTAATTAAACACCCGAGGAAAGTCGTAGGTTACAACGACCGAAACGTTGTGCCGATAATACCCAAGATTAAAATAATTGTCCGAGTAATCAAAACAATACAATGTGGAATGCTGTCAAAATACTGGATGCAGAAGAAAGATGGCGGATCAGAAAACTTAAAGAAGCAGTACATATGATAGAAAACAATAATATAATTAGCCGTCCTAGTATAGAATTTAATCGCATTTTGATTCCATTCACAGGAGAAAAATGGAAAAAATAACAAAAAATTATGCCGAGCACAAGGGAGGCAATTTCACAAAAAACCTCCTTCCTTTGAAACTGTAACCATTGTATTTTTTTTATTTTATTTTATTTTATTTTTGATGATAATACGCGTGGGATGTCTGTCCGCTGTTTCGTAAAAATTTTTTTTCACTAATATCAACATAGATATACCGTGAAATCGAGTCATAAGAAAGTCTTAAAAATATGATATAAGCCCTCTTTTCCTCAGTAGAGAAAAGGAAACATTAATTAAACACCCGAGGAAAGTCGTAGGTTACAATAATTGTCCAAATAATCAAAACAATACAAACATTCACATCTCATCTCAAAAATTCAGAATCGCAAAATAGGGTAAGCCGAACGAACAAATAAAGGTAGCTTATATAAACTCGGTACACTTCCTATTTCAAATCCATCACATATTCTTACCAATTTTGAAACATCCACTCCTGAAATGCATTCCTATTTCGTTTGCTCCCATTTAAGTTCAACTCCCAGAGATTGGCTTTCTTGTTTTCGATTTTGAAAAAAAAACCCGGAAAATCTTAGTGAGTCCCACGATCACATTTATTTTTTAGAAAAAAAAGAAGAAAATTAGCGTGACCGACTAATTGGGTGGCAAAATCAAATATATTTCCTACAGAGATGAAAGGGCGTATCTAAAATTTATCCATTAATTATCGCATTTTTTCAACGATAAAATAATCCCATGGAAATGAATAAAGCAAATGAACAAGGTCAATTACCAATATCCGGTCGCCATTTTTTATGATATCACGCTCAAAGGAATTTAAGCCAGAAGATATGTGCAGGGGAAAAATAAGCAACTATGACAAACATAAAAACAAACAAAAAAACAACAACTTGGGACCATTTAAGGGTCACGGTTCATCTTCATGCTTCTCGTCAAATGCGAACAGCATTAAAAAAATCACCGGAAGTGATTTTTGAATTATAACGCATGCGCATTGAGTTGTTACGATATTACGCCATTGTAGGGAGAACTGTTTTTGATGTGTTCGTCAAATTTTTGCTTTTAAATAGTTTTGATTCGTAGTAATTAAAATATCAAAAAAGAAAATTGGAAACACGAGAAATATATTTAAATTTTATTTATTTTTCTGTTTTCTTTTGTGTGTATGATGAAAATGAAAAAAATAAATGTTCACATTCTTTGAACGCAGACGGAAAAATACTTACACGCAGACGAAGTTCACCCGAAGCCACGTTGGTTCTTTATGTGATGCAAGGTCTCGGCTTGATGAGAGAAGTATAAGTCTCTTCAAAAGGAGGTATACTGGCTGATATTAAGCATAGTGTTAATCCGATTTGTGGACATTCCTTAATAGGGGGCTATTTTAGCAATCAGAAACCTCCGTCGATAAATTCAGTGATCCTATGTCAGATTACAGTCAGTTCATCAGTTGTAGATCTCGCAGGACGGGCACCATATAACTTTTCACTGAGTAAGTTGTTTTTGCTCAGGTAATCGGCAGTGTCTCTATTTAACATAGATTCAAGAAACTTCCTAATGAGATATAAAAGGCCTTTTGGTCTGTATTGAAGTGCCGAAGACCAGTCTCCAGTATTTGAAAACAGTGGACAGACTAATAAGGGTTTTGGGAAGCATTTATCCGTGGAATCCAACTAATACAGATATTCTAAGTTAAAAACTAAATTTAAATGTTATTATTTAGAAGATATTACTAAAAATTCAATATATTATTAACAGTCATTTTTATTTTGAAAAAAAAAAAAGAAGATTTTTTCTACTGACTCCGTAAATGTATTTAAGTGTATATGCGTATCTTACTACTACTACTACTACTACTGCGACGACGACGACGACGACGACGACGACGACATATGTAAAACAATATATAAACAAATATATTTAAGTGAATACACATACACATGTACACGTATGTGTACATATCCATTATATATACAAATGTATTTATATACATATGCATACAACACGTACATACACATACAGGGTGACAAAAAAAAAACAAAACAAAACAAAAAAAAACAAAAAACAAACAGAACCCATAAACTTTTTTATTACTTCTACAAAAATAAGTAAAATAATTATATTTTTTTACACTCAAACTTCCAGTAATCTACGATGCTTTGCACAAAAGTTATGATCTTTTTGGAATATTTTCCAAATGGCCTCCTCGCCGTTGGAGACAGACGGCGCAAAATTGTCAATCATTCGCAGGCACTCCTCTCTGGAGAATTCTCTGATTTTTGCTGCAATTGCAGTCTTCAGCTCAGCAATTTAGTTTAGGAGTTTTATGATACACATCGTCCTTCAAATATCCCCATAGAAATAATCAGGGGCTGAAAGTTCGGCGAATGAGGTGGCATCCCGACGGCACACTTTCTACGGATCAGCCTTTCTTGAAACCGTTCCCTCAGTCAGTCAAGAGTGTTATTTGATGTGTGGAGGATCGTCCCATCTTGCTGAAACCACAGAACTGCCAAATAACATTCATTATTCACTATTTGAGCACTGTCGTTTTCGTCTTCAAACCAATACGGACTGTTTATGCCATGTTTGGAAATGACTACCCATGCCGCACACTTTACTGAGTGCAGCGACTCTATAAGACTTCCTTCAGAGGAAACATTATTTTTTCTATTGATATCTCCTGGCAGCAGAAAGTACGCTTCGTCAGAGAACCAAACGTGATCCAAAAAGTTTGGATTGTCTTCGATTGTGTCACAAAACCATACACACATTTGCAACACGTTTTGCTATGTTAGCTTTTGTGAGTTTTTGCTTTATTTTGATCTGGTAAGGATACAAATGAAGATCTGATTTGAGAACACACCTCTCGAAACTCTCAAGAGTCTCCCAGTTCTTGACTATGCTGCCAAAGCGATTTATTCGAACTCCGTCCGACTGAGTTCTGTACTCCACTGATGTTTCTATCTGTCCTAGCACCCCCTTTAACCAGAATGAGTGTTCGTGTTGCCTTTAGAATTACAATTTTTCGCAGTACCATGTTCTCTAAACTTCTTAGCCAAGTCAAAAATTCTGCTTTTTGATGGATCATTTCGACGCTGAAACTCTCCTAGAATTTGTTTGCACGACCGTTTATGATCTGTTGGCAAAATAGGCAAAATGGCTTTTTTCTTTGGTAGACCAGGATATTTAGGTGAAGACTATAATTCCAACTTTTCATGCACAAAATATACTTCATTCCCGAAAAAAAAAAAAAAGAAAAAAAAAAGGCTAGAATTAAATTTATAAATTTCAGTCAATAATGTATGCGTTCTAATTTTTTTTTTTTGGATGAAGGGTCACCTTCACACACACACACACACACACACACACACACACACACACACACACACACACACACACACACACACATATATATAGAGAGAGAAACAGAGAGAGAGAGAGAGAGAGAGAGAGAGAGAAAGATAGAAACAGAGACACAGAGATACACACAAGGCTGTATCTGCCCAGAAGAACAAGTGGTGTGGTTCTCTCAGAAATTTGCCACCAACACTGAACCACTCTTGTTAGTACCGGCAGTATATATTTAATTGCCGCCCACATCGGCAATATTTGGCACAAGGTCTGGAAAGTGGGATACCCGCAGGCTCCCCTAAAGGAGGGGCACTCCTGCAATTTTAAAAATTGCCTGAGTAACCCCGTCGGCATTCCCCGGTCGGGGCGCCTCAGGCCGCAAGCAATAAACTTGCCCCACCAGAAAGCCCGGTGGCAAGGCCTGGGAGGGTGGACCTCCTAGGTATTACCCAAGCGGTGTACCTCAGTCCAACAGGTGCTGGGCCGGTTCCCGGCCCCTCACCTGTTGGGCTGAGTGTCAAGTGACGAATCCTTGACATGTACTACCCTGTCTCCATGCAGCCGAGGCCGCTAGGAGATGAGCTTCCAGAAACCAAACCTCAAAATAATATATGAACATAAAGAAATAAGAGACAGTAGAATTACTTCCATCACAAAGCTGGCCAAACATTTTGGAGAAAACCGACCCACAAATGTGACAGAAACAGAAAACAAGCCTGCACCAGAAATAGCTAAGTCGGCAAAAAAAAAAAAAAAAAAAAAAAAAAATTAAATACACGAATACCTTCCATTCCAAAAAACTAAAAAGAATGAACCAACCAACAGCATGCCAATAATTTCTGGATGAGTCACTACAGGAATATATAGATAAAGAAGGCTTTGCAGAGTGGCTGAAAAGAGGATCGCTTCAATATGATTAGGAGAGAATGATAATGGCTGTCCAAGATCAAGGTTTAATGAGCAATGGTTTTTAAAAGATGAGTGATCTCAGTAATAAAAACAAGTGCACGGTCTGACACACAGAAGTAGAGAGTGTGAGCCACCTGACATCCAGTTATAATATTCTGCTGGGAGACAGTTATACTACAGTACGGCACAATGAAGTGTGTAAATATCTCCACTGGAAAATCTGCAAAATGTTAAATATCCAGTGTAACAGCAAACCTTGGGAACGTATATCAGAAAGAACAATTGGAAATAAGTCATACACCATCGGTAGTGAAAAGTCTGCTGCTGCGTACTTAGAAAACGGATCTGTTAAGCCTGATATACTGAAAGGGAACAAGAGAGAGAAATGAGCAACCGCAGTTGAAGTAAGTGTCCTTAATGATGTCGTAACAGAGCTGAGAGGAAGAAGATAACAAAATACCAAGGCCTCATGTACTATATTAAAGAAACTGAAATTTAAGATGTCTATCATTTCAGTAATAAATGGGGCAACCGGATTCATGAACAAAAATTTAAAACACTACCTGGTGAATATAGCCGGTGAACTAAGTGCAAGAGAAATACAAACTACTAAACGGTTAGAATCTTAAGAAGATTTCTCGGTTTGAGTGACTAAAATAACGGGTGAATGTCTGCCATCCGGTAGAATGCTCTATCGTCAGCACAAACATGATAAGAAAATTAAAACAAAAAGCAGGTTCACACACACACACATATGTATATATTAATTATAAATATTAATAATTATAAATTATGAATCAGTTTCAACAGGAAAACACACACAATAAACTTGAGTGTACGATCGTTTCGGAAACGATATTAATTTTATTATCAAATGAATATCGTTTCCGAAATGATCGTACAGTCAAGTTGATTTTGTTTGTTTTTCCTATTGAAACTGATTCATAATTTATAATTATTAATATTAATAATTAATATTAATAATTAATATTAATAGAGCTCTAGGAGTAATACACCTATCGAGCTTATTTATTATCCACAGTATTATGAGCAAGATTATTTTATTGACACATTAAAATAAACCTGGAGTTTTAGTCTCCAGGTCTAATTCTCTCTATAAAATTAAATATATATATATATATATGTGTGTGTGTGTGTGTGTGTGTGTGTGTGTGTGTGTGTGTGTATGTGTGTGTTAAGAGAAGGAGAAAAAAGATATATGAATGGATAGATAGATAGATTGATGGATGGATAGATAGATAGATATACATGCACGCCTGTATACCTACACATGTATGTTCACATGTATAGAGATATATACATATGGTTGGAAGAGAGTGGAGATAATTACATATATGTATAAATAGTTGTATCAAACAATTATATAGATGCTGATTTAATGAAGCTCTAGTGTTCATAAAATATTGCTTAATAACAAGTACAGTTGTATTGCTGTTCTTTTATTTATACAACTATTATTCTCTACATATGTACATATGTGCATATATATCTCAGCTGTGATTTCTGTCGAATTTCAGCCTCATCAGGGAACTAGCATCTTCTTTCTCTTTATATATTATTCTATATATATATATATATATATATATATATATATATATATATATATATATATATATATAAATCGTGACACCCTGCACTGAAGAATCCCGAAAGGATGAAACACTAGTGTCTGTAGGTATTTAATTATTATAGTAAAAAAATAATTATGACAGCCCCTTTAAGAAATACGTTTCTTATCGTTGAGCACTTTCTGTTGAATTAAAAGTCGGTCAATTTAGCTCTTATGCGTAGATCATCGTATAACGATTTGATCACTGTCTGTCTGACGTAATGAACATTTAAATTAAAATGTTTAAAATTCAACGCTATTTCACACGACTAATGGTAGCCGAATGGATACGGTCTCCGCTAATCGAGCCAGAGATGTCTCGTGTCGCGGGGTTCGAATCGTTCGACGAGTAGTAATCGTGACACCCTGCACTGAAGAATCCCGAAAGGATGAAACACTAGTGTCTGTAGGTATTTAATTATTATAGTAAAAAAATAATTATATATATATATATACACACACATATATAATGATACGTATAAGCGTTAGATACATGTTACTTTCTATTAAGATTCTAGTTTATATTCGCCATTTTGTCTGATAATTGGTTAATATCTCGTAAAGTTGTTTCAGTTGTACGTGGAAAGAAAATTAAAAACTCATGGTTGAAATCATTTTTTAAATCAAAGTTCAAAATTACTCTATGCAAAACTGGTTTCATTATGGCGCGAGGAATGTTTTTCATTCGAGTTACAAATTATCAATTTGTTTCATTTTAATTTAGTCGAAATTCTCAGAAATCAAGGGGTCCCTTCCTGGGGCTTACATTTTATCTTTATTTGAGATAGATAGATATTTGAATATTCCATTAGAGCTCTCCTTAATCTTCTTACTCTGAAATTAAAACTGATCTTGAGGGTGATGAAATTAATGTAAGTTAAAGTTACTAACTTAGTCAGTAGAGCACTTAAGAACATAATCTACCTCTCCTTAATTGACCATTTAAATAATTTATAGTATATCGTTCTTGTGGTTTCTTGGTCTAACTGGATTCCAGGACAATAATTCTCTATCTGGTAGAGCACCCAGCTTTGTGCTTTTAGTTAAGGTAATACCACTCGGGGGACGCGCACCATTCCTCATAAAAAAACATAATATGGGTTAACCATACAAAGGAGATCTTATTTGGGCCGTGAATACTATGTGATTATGTTTCATACTATCTTCGGGGCCCGTGGCGCAGTTGATAGAGACGTTGAATCTCTACGGTTCCAGATGAACATTGTCTGAAGATAGCGGTTTTAATCCCACCCAAAGCGTGCCAGAGGTTAATTGGTTAAAATGTGATGAGACGACAACAACTACGGATGGCAGTGATGACTGAGAATGCAGTTAGGAGATTCGAAGTTCCTATCCGTCGCGTTTACCACCTGACGAAGGCCATAGGAAGTTGGCCGAAACGTTGTGAACCAATAAAAAGATCCAAAAACAACAACTAATAAAGATGAGACTAATAGTCCGAAATTAAATAAAAATTATGAACACCATCATTCATACACTATTAACAAATAAGATATGCATATACATAGCGATAATACTGAGAGTCACAATAACACTAATTACAAATAGGAAGAGTCCTCTAAACAGTATCATAGAATAATAGCAGTGACAGTAATAATATTAAAAACAATAATAATAATATCACTAATTCTAACAATGATTATTATACTAACACTAATAATAATACTAGAGCAATAATAACACTAATAACAATAATAACACCACAAAATAGCAAAGAATATTGGTGGCATTTCAAACAAAACTGTGGTGGACCTATCTACAACAGAAGCGAAGCATGGCTATATGAAGAAATGTGAAAAAAGCACTATCAAAAAGACTTAACCCAATACACAATGAAAATCTCTCCAAAAATTAATGTCGTTTATTGCGTTGTTAAATTTTACCAAAGTGAGGCAATGATTTAATCATTTGATGTGTGTCGACACGGACGCCGCGTCGACTAAGTAGTCGAAAATAGGCTTTCAATAATAAGCATTAAGGCAAGGCGCCGCTCGACATATCACAACGGGCCGACCGGAAGTGACACCCCGGAAGAAAAAAAAAAGAAAGGATGGAGAAAAAAAATGAACAGACGCCATTTTAATGTTGAAAGTCGTGAAAGTCAACATTGTGAATAGCGTGTTCATAAACATTTCAAAGACCTTGAACGTTTTTTATGTTTATTTTTTGTTTTAAATCGTTTGGAAGAGAGTAGGATTGGCCATTTGGCGACAAAAAAAAAAAAAATAAAAAATAAAAAATAAATAAAAAGAAAAAAAGAAAAAAGAAAAAAAAATGAAAATAATGGAATCTAACTACAGAAAGGAAATGCGAAAATGGTGTTTGTTTGCGTTTTATGAGTGAACGAGAGAACGAGTAGCTGATTTAATTCGTAATTAAATATTTGCTGTTTACTGTTTCATATATATATATATATATATATATATATATATATATATATATATAGTGAGGTGTAGTTTGAAGCATTGTATGTATTTAGTGAATTATTAGAAAGCTATTACAATGCAAGAAATGGAAAGTTGTCGATGTTGAGAAGGGAAGACAAAAACATTGATTTGCTATGAATATATATATATATATATATATATATATATATATATATATATATATATATATATATTAATGACAAATCTGACTTGAAAAGTCAAACTTCTACAGCCCACAGAGTTTTCAATGTATTTGAAACACAGCTTTTGATTAAGAGGATTTTCCTCCGAAATATATTACGGAACGCAGCTACACATATTAAATTACTGTGTTTAAGTTTAACGTTTCTCGTTATATAAAATGGGATAATAGGAATGAGAGAGATAATATATCGTGCGACCGACTGAATAGTTATCCTGACACTGAAGTGTGCGTAACGATAAAATTTATACATAGGTAGAATTTATATATAAATATTTATTACTAGCTGTACACGGTCACGCGTTGCTGTGGTTCAGTTTGTTTGAATGGAAAACAATCCAAAAAAAAACAAAAAAGACAAAATGTATGTTTATTATGTTGATGGTCTCGATACTTTTTGATACACAATATTTTGAGACTTGTTTATGTTTATAGCAAACGCTCAGCAAAATCCATTGAATTCAATATTCAAAATTAAAAAAAATTCCTTATTTATGCACATTTTTTGGGGAAAAATTTTGTTTTCAAATATAATTAATGAGAATGTTTTTAAACGTATATATTCATTTTCGTTATTGTAGCGAAATTCGGAAATCGAAATAATGATGTTTCATACTATCTAATGAAATGCAATCTCACAGTAATGTAAATACCAAAAACCCGCGAAATACGATAGGATATAAAATTAATTAATTAGCGAATTCACTGATTTGTGAAACATTCGTTGATCATTATTCACTCACGGTTAACGTTGGGTCACTATGCTAATATATATATATATATATATATATATATATATATATATATATATATATATATATGTGTGTGTGTGTGTGTGTGTTTGTGTGTGTGTGTGTGTTATTTGTTGTTGTTTTTGTGATACGTCTTGAATGAATTCAATTATTTAGGAAAGTGCATTTTTACCTAAATGCAAGTTGGGAATAATTTTCCCTTTAACCAATTTGGTACCCCCCCCCATGGAGAGCGGCATATATATTGTTTTTAAAATATAATTATCCACTCTATCCATTTTATTATATATATATATATATATATATATATATATATATATATATATATATATATATATTATAAAATCATATTCTTGTCTGTTGTTTGTTCAGAATATACGTAATATTTTTGGTCATAGCGAATGACATCGTATATGAACTTTTTTTTCTAATAAGCAGTCTGCGAATATTCCGAGTGTTATTTGTACGAGTATACACGATGTTTATGTATATAGTGCAACGATAAAATTGTCGCCATAGAAAAGGCAACATAATTCTAATCCGTTTGATGAAAACCGTATTCTTTTTTTTTATTGCAAACCATCTACTAGTTGGCCAGTTGTGTATGGATCTAAAGAGCGATAGGGCCTTCTATTATATCTGAATGTGAGATTGGAGATGTTCTGCTGTACAACTAATGCTCTTTATTGATCCAAGTTATGACAACAGTACCATTGCCAGCACTCTTAAAATACAAATCTAAACGGTTCAACGCTTGAGGGCACTAGACGACCGAGAGTTATGGTGTTTGGTGTGGTTTTAAGTGAGAGCCACACCATGCCACCTCACATCTACGAAGTCGGCTTCAAAGTCAACACCAAAATGTACCTGGATGTGCGGAAGAAAGTGGTGATTTTCTGATGCAATCAGGTGGCCGCTGGCAGACCCTGTGTGTTGCGGCAGGGCTCGTCGCCGGTCCAGAAGTCTAAAGAGACCCAGGCTTGGCTTCGGAAAGAGTGCTACGATTTTGTACTCTTCTCTCACTGCCCCCCCCCTCCTCTCCTTGTCTGAACCCGCTAGATTACTTCGTTTGGTCGCCGATAACATTACCAACATGACCTTCCAAACATCAAAGCCAGTCTCATCGTCGCCATCAACCGAGTATTCGCCGAGCTCCCGCCGGCGCTTGTAGAAAAGGCATGCTCCCAGATCCAGAGTTGTACGAGGCGGTGATTGAGGTTGAAGGCTATTACATTGAATAGATGTTAGCTCTACTACATAATCAAGTTACTTGAATTGATTTTTTTCAATAAAAACTTAAAAATAAAGCTGTAGTGTTGTTTTCTTTAGAGCGCCCATTTTACCATTCCCCCTGTAGATTGGTGATCTTTTACACCAACTTACTTCTGATTATAACATTATTACATACTTATGTATCATGTAGAAATTAGTATAAACTAAAAATATTACCAAAAATGATACAATCGAAGACGTGCTATATTTTTGCAAGTGAGTTACTATTATCAATGCCCGAAGGCCACTCGAGGATAAGGATTAATGAGTGGTCATCGGAACAATATCGTAGTAATCGTTTAGTAGTGGAAATAGGGCAGAAATGAATTATTTAGAGAAACGGTCCAACAAGAACTTGCTTACATAGGACTTGGAGAAAGAATATTGTAGCCAGCTGGAAAGCAGACCAGCAAAACAGAGTTCCACAGGCAGGCAGTTCTAGAAAAGAATTCTTGTTCATAGAATCAAGGTCTAGATTTTGGCCAGATAGTGAGTGAGGGAAATTATTGATAGTGGTTGTAGTTAGAGGAGTGTTTTTGCCATGAAAATAACGATATAGCAGAGGCAGGCTCGCAATGTTTATTTTGTGGGAAAGAGGTCGCAGAAGAAAGAAAAGGGTTTCACTTATTAGGATTTAAAATCGGTTTTCAACTTTGTCAAGGCAGGGCAGGATTCTCCGAGCAGCTCCAACCCAGACTTTGTCAAGGTAACAGAACTCCATGTTAGGACTATCTAGTTCTTATGCAGGTAGTGAATTGTACTGGAAGTGAGGTACCTTCTCGAGCGGTAAAATGACGCAACCATTTTTCCGGCCATTTTGGAAAAAGATTTGAGGCGTGTCTTCTATTTCAGGTCAGGAGTGAAGGTCAGACCTAAAACTTTGTCAAAACAGGGAGTCTCTTTTAGTCAAGAGACATTCATGGCAAGTGGGGGTAACAGTGTTTATAGTGAAAAGATAAATAAAAGCTTGGTTTTGGATGCGTTAAAATTAAGCAGCCGCTTTTTGCCCTATTGCACCAGATGTTCAATGCCTGAGGAGAGAGACTCAGAAAGATCTTGGTTGTTGTGTATCTTTAAAGTGTTGCCATAGATTGTAATATCATCTGTACACATGTCCACGAATAAACATTGAATAACAAAGCAAAAAAATTATCCACAATTATGTTCTGAATTTTTTTCTTTAAAAATGACGCACCTTTAATTTAAGTTAAGGGTTATCTCCCTTGTTTGTCATACTGAATTGCTCGCACAACTCCTCCACATTAAAAGACACGTTAAAACTCGATAATTTGATAAGTTTTATTCTTATTTGCTATTATTTTACTACTGGATCAATTTTCATATGTTTTGGATTGTATACTAATTTCGACATGGCACATTCGTAATACTGCTTTCACATGAAATACGTGGGTTTATAAGATAACCAATCTACACAAGCACTCTAGACGTTTCTATTTTTTTGTGTGTCACAAATGCATGCAGACACACGCACTAGCGTTCGTTTTTATTATCATCCAATGTCACGTGGTCGAGGGTCGGAACACTTTATTTATCGTCAAAGCGAGGGCATTTTTATTTCTAGTTTTAGATTGTACCGACCGTAATGGTGTCAACAACAAAGGTCATAAAGCAGGGATTTAATATCATCGATACATTACCACTAAGCCATACCCACTTCCAATACCACCATCGCCATCTCCATCGCCATCATAATCCGTTTCAGTTCTGCCTTCTTATTTGCATCTGTCGTTGCGTCTGTCTGTCTGTCTGTCTCTCATGCTGAATTTCCTCGTGTATTTTCAGCGTGCATTGATTGATCAGACGAATATCTAGAAAAGACTCTGTTCATCACTCCGTCACACTTTAAAATAGAGTCTTGGCGTTAATACAAAAACCAGTTGTACAATAACAAAACAATAAATAAATAAATAAATAAATAAAATAAAATAAAAATAAGCAAACACAGGAGGTTTGTCATATCTTTGAAAATATTATTTTGTAAGGTTACTTTGAACATAGTAGAAAACCAAATAATGTTATTAAAATTGAATGATTAAAACAGTTTCATCTAGGACCTTCGGTGTGGACACCTTTTCCTCGAAAGTCAGTTGTTTTCTTGATTTTTTTTCTCCTCATTTTTATGGCGGTATTAATCCCGAGGGGTCTGCCATTCGTGAATGAAGAAAACGATACATCCGGTGTTATATATCTCTGTTATCAATTTCGCCAGTTATTGCATCTGTTTCCCTTGTGTTTTAATCACAAAGCGCATTTTGTGTTGTCATTATTGTTGTTGTTTTGTTGTTGTCGTCGTCGTCGTCATCATCATCATTATCATCATCATCTATATATCAATATGATAGCGTATGTGTCATTTTTGTGTCACGCTTACATCCGGGTCGTTTAGTTCTTATGTACTTCCATTTCTTGTCATAAATTATTTTACCGAGAATTCTTCATAAGTTTTGGTTTCGGTTTCTATTATAGCTGAAGGAACTCAAGTTATATATATATATATATATATATATATATATATATATATATATATATATATATATTAAGTTATAATTTCGGTTTCGATTCAAGCTAATACACCTAAGTCATATGGATGCATTTTATTTTTGAAATCGCAATTTTATAATATATAAAAATCGATAGAACATTAACTCTATAATAATATATACCAAATCGGCAAGAATTAAAATATCATAGTTAAGCGTACATTACAACCGGGCTTTGCCGAGCGTTCGTGCTAGCTTAAATAAATACTTTTGCAGTTTTAACAAAAAAGGCTACAATAATATCAGAGCGTCTCCATTTACATTGAACATCTACATAATGCCAACATCAATATATTATATATAAATGAGTACCCTGTATAATTTCAACAGGTCCCGCTAGTTGTTGTTGTTGTTGTTGTTATTATTATTATTATTATTATTATTATTATTATTATTATTATTATTCCATTAACTTCATAGTTTTGTTGTTGCATAACCGTGACAAGACATTCATATAAGGGGACGACAATGAGATATTTATATAGATTACACACAGTTCATATTTAGCATAGGAGCTTGATATAAAGAGAGATGTAAGCAGTTATTTTAACACATAGGGGATGAACACATTATCGATGAAGAAGGGGATTCAGTTAAAACTCTTTTACAAATACGATAAACAAAAACACATTACCTAAGTTCCCACTCCTATAATATTAAAGTGGAGTTTGGCGTCCTCATATTGTTGAATAGCGGGGGGCATAACGACACACACACACACACATATCTATATATACGTTTATATATACATACATATATACCTTTATATACATATCTACACACACACACATACATATATGCATATATGTAAAGACGGTGCTCGGTAAAAAGAGCAACGTCAAAAATTACACCGGTAAAAATAGCATTTTGTTAAAGGATAATTGGAACTGTTCGAGAAAAGCCCCCTCCCCTCTAGTTAAACAATGTGGCAAAGCCTCCACCTCCCCTGTGTTTTAAAATATATATTTTTAAAAAGGTATTTATACTGGTGGAGATGGGTGCTAAGCTCCCACTCCTATAATGTTAAAGTGGAGTTTGACGCTCTCATATTGTTGAATAGCGGGGGATGGGTATAACGACATATACCGGGGTAAATGACGACGACTATGGTGACAATTCTTATATAGATTACACACAGTTCATATTTGTAATAGGAATTGATATAAAGAGAGAGGTAGACAGTTCTTTTAACACATAGGGGATTGATACATTATTGATGAAGGAGATTCAGTTAACATTATGGAAGGAGGGTGGTTCATATAAATGTTCTTTTACAAAGACGATAGACAAAGCCACATTACCTTTCATGTTGAATGATGAAAACGAAGACTTATGAATAACTTGGTGATATTTATTCATACCAGCTGATGATGATGATGATGATGATGATGATGGGCAGGAATTCAATTGCCTTTGAAATTACATTGTCTTGTCACTGTTTCTTTCCCTTTCGAAAGGGACTTAACTAACTTTTATCCATTCTCATCGTTCGCCATTTTCCGTAGGTATTCTCATCGTTCGCCATTTTCCGTAGGTATTCTCATCGTTCGCCATTTTCCGTAGGTATTCTCATCGTTCGCCATTTTCCGTAGGTATTCTCCGTTCGCCATTTTCCGTAGGTATTCTCATCGTTCGCCATTTTCCGTAGGTATTCTCATCGTTCGCCATTTTCCGTAGGTATGTAGGGGTTTCCTTACTGATTTCATTCTCTGTTCCTTTTTCGATTTGCTGTGACTCATTATTAATTTCTTTCAACCATTCTGCTTTTCTTTTATGGTCCTTTCGTTCTTCCCATATCTGACTCCAATAACGTTTTGTTTCTGTCGATTCCAGTTATTATTATTATTATTATTATTATTATTATTATTATTATTATTATTATTATTATTATTATTATCAATAATATATTATTAATGTTATGGTTGCTATCATATATTACTATTATTATTTCTATTATTATTTATTAGTAATGTTACTATTATTATTTCTATGAGTAATATTATTTCTAATATAATTATATAATTAGTTATTATTGTTATTGTTATCATTATCATTAATGTTATTGTTGCTACAATTATTATTATTGTTTTATTACTATTATTATACTATTATTTCTATTATCGTTATTGTTATTACTGTTATTATTGTTATTAGTGTTATTATATGTATTAGTGTTATTACTAACTACATTACTAATATTAATGTTATTATTGTTATTATTATTAT
Organism: Euprymna scolopes; assembly: GCF_053919585.1. Classification (NCBI taxonomy): domain Eukaryota; kingdom Metazoa; phylum Mollusca; class Cephalopoda; order Sepiida; family Sepiolidae; genus Euprymna; species Euprymna scolopes. Next base: position 34,757,846 of record NC_136512.1, on the reverse strand, counting down.
TGTTATTGCTGCTATCAGTATTATTATTATTATTAGTGGTGTTATTATTAATATTAATATTATTACTCTTATTTCTATTAGTGTAATTATTATTAGTGTCATTAATTCTTAAGTGTTATTATTGTTATTTTTATAGTGTTATAATTTTTTATAAGTGTTATTGCTATTATTTTTATTGTTGCTTTTATGGTTAATCGTTTTATTATTAATGTTTTTATTGTAATAAGTGTTATTTATATTTGTTTTACTATTATCGTTGTTATTAATGTCAGTATTGTTATTATTTTATTAGTGTTATTGTTATTGCGTTATTATATTTTTAATAGTAATCATTATTAATATTTGTAGCTATGTTATTATTGCTATTGTTTTATTATAGTTGCTGTGGGCTTCTATTTCGATCGAGCCTTTAAACAACAACCGTGTCATCACATAATGATTCACTTGTGCGCAACGTTTGATCCCCGGCTCCGATTCACCCCATCCCAGCTCGACAAACGGCACTTTTAAAACCAAAGCCCTGATACCATACGTTTCAAATATTTACACCGCTTCGCTCGTGTGATTTGGTATTGCGTCAGCGCGAACGCAGACCCCCACCAGACATGTTCTTGCTTTATTAGCGGAATGTGTATTGGCATTTCGATAATTCGCCCTTATCGTAATCAACCGGCTATAATAAAATAAAACTTAAACTTCATACCTCACCCACAAAAAAACTACAAACTTCTCGTCTATATAAGACTTATATATATATATATATATATATATATATATATATATATATATATATATATATATATATATGTGTGTGTGTGTGTGTGTGTGTGTGTGTGCGTGTATATATATATATATATATATATATATATATATATATATATATATATATATATTTAATCTTATACTTGACGCCCTCTCACAGGGAAGTTTAGCACCATTATTTTTTTTTGTTTTTAAGCTTTGATCAGATTTTAAATCTTAAGGGCGTATTTTATGTGTGAGGTCTTCCAGGTTTTATTACAGTGTTTTTACTCGTAATCAAACCAGATGAAATAGCTTAATGCAAAAAGAGATTTAAGTGACACTTGTCTAAAAAAAAAAGAAAGAACAACAACAAAAAACAACAAACACAAAACGCTAATATATATATATATATATATATATATATATATATATATATATATATATATATATATATATATATATACAAAAAATGCACCTTGTCTAAATTCTAGTGCATACGAGGCTATCAGCACATCTATCCACACGTTTTATGTTTCTGTCATGCATCATTTGTCTAAAATGCAAATTGTTTTAAGGCGCCCAAAACAGGGTGTTCACACCTCTTATATCTCATGTTCCTGAAGGGTCGCAGTTTAGATTTACTTGCCTCCCCACAAGATATGATTTAACTATGTGTAAAATCCATCCCTTCAAGAATGGGCAGTTTGAATTGGAACACACATAAAACGTGTCTGAGTTTAAGACGATTTCTCACAACAAATCAAAACAGAACAGATGCTACACATTTTACCTAAACAAAAGTCTAAGTGGTCCTTACTTACTTGCCGTTCTACCAGAGCAATGTTAGACAATGGTTTTTAATGTGGAGAAAACGGGACACTCTGGATTAAAAAAAAATGCCTCAGTCTAGAAAGTATTCCCCTTCACTGACGATGGCAGGGGAAGTGAAGTCTAATGCCATAACAGATACTACATTTTGATCCCAGCTAAAAGGCTAAAAAGTCTTACTGAAAAGTTAGGTCGATTATTTCATTATTTTCAGCAGATTATTAGTCGGCATTGCACGGGAGCTTTAATATTTTAATTTATTTAAATTATTGATTTTTAGTTTTTACTGTTTTTATTTCTGTTATATATATATATATATATATATATACTAGCAATCGGTGCCCGGCGTTGCCCAGGTGTTTTGAGGTTAATGCTGAGAAAAAAAAAAGGTCAATTTTTTAAAACTTTGACCCCTATTATGACCTTTTAACATTTATTGTTTAGGGATCAAGTAAAGTTAATAAGTTAGATCCATGTCCAAGGAATCTATATCTAAAATATCACGTGTTTACTGTTTAGACCCAAAATTGTAGGAGGAGTTTGGTAGAGTTCTCAAAGGTCAAATCGTTGAATATATTAAATATTATTTTTTAAAGCAGTTTGGCCTTCAAAATTTCTGTTTGGCCTTTTTCTTCACCGATGAAATCTGGAGACGCAACGGGAATTTTCGGCAAAAAAATGTTGTTACTATGCACATCTATGTAATGAAATACAATTTGTGGCAAAATTTCAGGAAAAACTAATGGATGGTTATCTCGCAATAGTCCGGACAATTCGCTAAATTATCTCGTCAAAACCTTAAATCTCGAATTTTTGTGCATTTTTTTTTTTTTTTTGGAGGGGGGGCTAATTTGGCATAATAGTGTCCATTTAATAGTATTATCTTGAAAAAATAAAAAAATAAGGAAAATTACCAAAAAAAAACAAACAAGAACAACAAAAGTGTGCCGTATTTTTAAAAGTTTTATTGCGTTGTTTTTATTTGCTTTTTTTATTTCATCGGTGAAGAAAATGGCCAAACAGAAATTTTGAAGGCCAAACTGCTTTAAAAAATGGCCAAATTCGCGAAATTTGGCCTCGCTATAAAAAAAAAACTTTATCCCATGACGAGTACGTACAATATATTTTTTTTAAAATATTTCCATTTTTTAATGTCAATGGAAAACTGCACACGTACCCAAACCCGAAATGTAAAAACCACGAGTGAACGCGGGTTTTTTTTTTTTTTTTAGTTTAGTTTCATAATGACGGCCGTGATGTCGGAGGTTCGATTGTTAGATTGTAAGTTAGTTTCGTATCTTTGTAATTTGTAAATCGCAAGTTAGGAAAAAATTAAACCCTTCCAAGATGGACAATAAATAAAGCCATAATATTTTATGGTATCGTTAAAAGCCTACGAACCATAGTTTTTTAGGAGATGTGATTATTGGATTAACCAATCAGAAATCGTCTGTGGCACACACATCTCTGTTTTTATATATATATATATATATATATATATATATATATATATATATGGCGATTAAGCTACACTCAATATTCCGCGTTTCATCCACTCTACGATTCTTCAGGCTTATGCACATAAGCCTGAAGAATCCTAGAGTGGATGAAACGCGGAATATTCAGTGTAGCTTAATCGCCATATATATTTTATAAATTACTAACTAGCTCTCCCTACGTATTGAGCACTTTGAAGTAAATACTTAAAGTTTACGCATAAATTTATGCTTTCGTATATTAATTTTATGTGAGTAAATGAAGTAGTTATATATATATATATATATATATATATTCTCGTATATGTATATATATATATATATATATATATATATATATATATATATATACATGAGAACAAAGAAATTAAAACTGTCAGTTAAAATTTAGTTATTCGTCGACTGAATACTCCGAAAACAATTTACAAAGTCCTTATTCCACGGAGTTTCAATAAATACTATTTTTGCTATTCTTCTCATTGTTACAAGAAAGGTATCCCTTTTCTTGTAAATAAGAAAAACATTAGATAAGTAAAAATGAGAGTAGATAGACCGAGATTCAACCTTCGTAAGCAAGGTTCAGGAATAGGGTCAGAAATGGAATTTTCGCATGGTTCAGTTTTCAAATAAAATAGTTTAGCTATGTTGTTTGAAAAGGAATTTAATTATTCAATTCTTTTTATGAAAACTGTATTAAAATAAGGTCAGTTAGAAGAACGAACAATAGAAAATTAAAACAATATTGAAAATTAAGTAAAGTCGAAAATAGGTTAGAAGAATTCTTTGTCTACAGAAATGGGTTGGATATGCGCGAACCATGTATGTTTAAGCCACGTAAGATCAGGCCACGTGAGTCGAGCACGTTCTTGACATGTGCATGACGTCATAGAAAAAAATGAATTCTCAATATAGTTTGCTAGTTTTAGGAGATTAGACAGAGTTAGGCAGACGGGAGACTGGAGGCAGTCGAGTCCGGATTGAATCAGAGGAGAGTCTCCCTTTGGGAGCGAAGGGTTAGAAAGTTTTAATCATATAGTCGGCTTTGAATTCCTGGATGTCATCATAATTGCAACCGACCGAATGTAATAAAAGAACACATCATATTTTGTAACTGCGTCTTCGTGTTGTGTCATTGTTCAACAATTAAAGGTAATATGAAACATCCTTTATATGAACATTGTGTCCACTCACCGTTATAATGAACTTTGTGTATAACGTATTTAATAATGTGTCCCCCTCTCTATTATAAGTAATGGCTGTCCTCGTCTCTCTTTAAAATGTACCCGATATATGTCTCCACAATATGAACACCCGACTATACAACATCATCAGAGGACAGAAAGAAATCTGCAAATTATATTTGTAGAAATGCTAGCATTAAATAAACTGCAATTTATTATAGTCATAAATTGCTTATATATAAATTACTTTGTTGTTTTAAAATAGGTTTGTTAAAGTTACATATGATTATTTAAAGATTGTTTAATCGGTAGGGAATAAAGTTAACCTAATTGATAGAAAACCACATCTAATTATATCAAATTGATCTTTTTTCATATCTGTTTATAAAAGTTAATTTCCAAGCAGCTATCAAACTTTTAATGTTTTTATAAATAATAAATAGCTCATGTTTTAAACGCTTTCAATAGAAGAATATTTTTCTTCCTTTTAAAATATGACGAACGAAAGTATTCACAAAACGCTACATATGAATTAAGAGTCGAAGGAACTGGCTGAAGTAATCACCATATTTATCTAAGTCCGAGTATTTTCAAATCCCTCGGGATACATCGTCAGGGATAAATTAATCTAACTGGCTTTAAACAATTTATGTACGTTTTTTTCCACTTCTCTTTTCTTCATTGATTAATTATTTTAGTTATTTATTTTAGCATTTTATTTCACTGGCTAAAATTAATAGCACCCTGAAATGTTTGCAAAGCTATTAAAAAATAACTTTACAAACACTATTGGTATTAAAAGTAGATGTTTTAGATTTAAATGACAAAGAGGAAAGAAAACGTATATAAATAGTTCAAAACTAGTTAGATTAAGTAATCCTTGACGATGAATCCTGAGGGATTGAAAAATACTAGGGCGTATGATAAATATGGTGATTACATCAGCCAGTTCCTGCCAGGAGTGAAAACTGTTATTCGGAAGTTGGAAAGGATCGAACGAAAATAGAATTAATAGACAAAAAGTCTATTTTATTTAATATATATATATATATATATATATATATATATATATATATATATATATTACATTTTCACCCCAAACAAGCCACATTGCCACTTTGGTGTAGGGGGCTACTATCAGGGGCAACAACTACTGGGGTACTATGTAGGGATTTGGGCAGCAAGATGTCGGTTCACGTTACACTTGAACTTCTGCACGTCAGTACATTTGGGGAAGCAGGGATCTAAAATTGAATTCCGAAGTCTAGCGGTTCTGAGGAAGAAACTACTGGAGTAGAAAGATTTTTTACATCTAGGGATCTCTACTGTGTGGTAGTGGGATTTAGCTGCCTGTCGGGTTTGTCGAGGGTGTCTGCGTCGTGGGGGCAGAAGTGCTTGCAGTTCATCAGAGCATTCTCCATTAAAATACTTGTAGAACAGGCAGAGGGATGCAACATTTCGTCGACGAGACAGAGGCTGAAGCTTAGATGACAGTTCAGGGCCTATCAGATTGGCGACTCTCTTTGTAACTTTGTCTAGGAGCGAGAGACTAGTAGCAGATGACCCAGCCCAAATATAACAGCAATACTCCATACATAGGCGAATGGTGGCCTTATAGAGGTACAGGATACTTTCAGGTGTTAGTAGTTTTCTAGCACGGTAGAGAGCCCCTACCTTCTTTGCAGCGGCCCTAGCAATGCTTTCAATGTAAGTGTTCCAACTCATGTTTTCTGTGAACGTTAGGCCAAGCAGTTTGAAAGATGTACTCTCAGATAAAGAGCTGTTGGCCATTGCTATTGGTGGCAGAGAAGGTTTCTTGTAATTATTGAAGGAAACTAGTTTAATATTGGGGGCATTGAACGTGACCATCAATTTTTGTCCCAATTCCACTACAGATTGGAGGTCATCCTCCAGTGATTCTGCCATTTCATAAGATATGTGTTCATTTGTTTTCCTGTTGTGCCTGTTATAGAGTGTGGTGTCATCAGCATATATACCCATCTCACAGGCAATTTTGTCGGGGAGGTCAGTTATGAATATTAGTAACAACAGAGGTCCAAAGATAGACCCTTGGGGCACTCCCGCATTTATATCATATTGTTTAGATGTACGACCGTCGAGGACAACCCGGATTTTTCTCTTATCTAAGAAGGATTTAATTATGTTTAGTATTCTACCAGTGATACCGTATGATCTAATTTTCCTGAGGAGACCCTCATGCCATACCCTGTCAAAAGCCTTAGATATATCTAGAGCTACCGCTCTGCCCTTCCCGGCTTCGTCCAGTGAATGGTATATACGTTCAGAGATTAGAGTTAGGATGTCTGCTGTGGAACGGGCTTCTCTAAATCCATAGTGTTGGTCAGTCAGCAGTTTAGCATCTGTAAGTTGATGGACTAGAGCATGGTTAATTAAGATCTCAAATATTTTGGCAAAAAATGGGAGGAGACTAATGGGGCGATAATTTAATGGGTCAGCAGTTCTTTTGCTAGAATTCTTGAATACTGGTACCACAGAAGCAGTTTTCCAACAGCCCGGAAAGCAAGATTAATTAAGTTGTTGTAGAGTTTGGAGAGAACTGGAGCTACTTCTGCTGAGCACATTTTTAATAGCACATGCTTTTGAATTGTAAAGGTTTTTTTTATGATAGAATGCACCTGAGCAAGGGTAATTTTCAGATCGTCTAGCGTGGCGTCTGTCCGCATAGGAAAGTCAGGTAGGGGGTGGCTGAGAGGATCCAGTGTGGAGTTTGAGGCAAACCGACTGGCAAGGATGTTAGCCTTCTTGGTTGCTGAGCAAACAACCTCATGATTGTTAGTTAGGGGGGAATTTTTGATTGCCCATTATATATATATATATATATATATATATATATATATATATATATATATATATATATATATATGTGTGTGTGTGTGTGTGTGTGTGTGTGTGTGTAGTTATGTTCCCAAACCACATGATGTACTTAATTTAAACTTAAAAGTTATTTTTATGGGCTATGTCTTACACATGTTTTGTTGAATTGCCGATTACAACTATGCAACTCTTTAGAGACAAATATATGTTCATTGAAAACTGCTGGAAAGTTTTTTATATGGAATGAGAAAGGATTTGGAGAAGAAAAAATTCAAGGAAATCAGGAATATATAAAGTTTGCAAAACCCATTACTTATTGAAGTGTTTAGAGCCCCCTATATATATATATATATATATATATATATATATATATATATATTATAATATAAAGCTGTATGTCTGTGTCTGTGTCTGTGTGTGTATGTGTGTGTGTGTGTGTGTGTGTGTGTGGTCACGAATAGGCTCCTATATGGTTGACTGTTTTAAAAAACTGATTACATATAATTATAAAAGAGGCATCAAGACACAGGAATGAGTATGTTTGATCTGGCAGAACGGTGGTTCATTAAAATTGTGGGGTCTGCGTTCGCGCCTGGTCCACAAAGTATGGAAATAAAAAATGTAAAAATTAAAAAAAAACGTTTACAAGCGCTTTTGATATAGATGTACATAAGACTATTTTGATAAGTATGTTTCAACTTAAATAGGGATGGTATAATAAAATTGTGGGGTCTGCGTTCGCGCCTGGCCTCCATAGAATGGAAATAGGCACAAACTTTAATAAATACTTTTTATACTTTGATAATTATGTTTCAGTTTGACGAAATAGGATATAATAAAATTATGGAGTGTTCGTTCGCGCCTGACCTCCATAGAATTGAAATATGTCACAAAGTTTAACAATGTTTTTTTAATATAGATCCACAGAATATTGTGATAAGTGTTTCAGTGTGAACAGGTATGGTATGATAAATTATGAGGTTTATCTATTTTATTTTTACTTTTATTATATTTTGCTTTGGTTTTGATACCCCCAAATTCGAAGCTATATCTTTACAACCCTTCCTTTTCATAACCTATCATGCTTTCATAAATCAGAGTCGATTTTTTGTAGGCTGTTTTTGAACCCAGTCAACGACGGATACTTTTGCTAGTATATATATATATATATATATATATATATATATATATATATGTGTGTGTGTGTGTGTATGTGTGTGTGGGGGGGATGTGTGTGTGTATATGTGTATGTATGTATGTATATATGTATTATGTATGTATATACCGGCTGATGAACCAGATAGCTTTACTTTAAACTACGGGTTTAGTTATCATTATTCCCGTGAAAATGAATGTACCGATTATGCATAGCATCCATTCCTGGATCGAATATAAATAAATGAATGCTAACTGCACAGTAGATTCCGTTGTTTACAAGACGAGTATTCATCAGGAAGAGGAATCGAACAACAACCAAGTCTAAATCGGTATGTTTTCGTGTAACTGGAAACGACGATTCTAGCTTCATATGTACTTTAAAAAAAAAATACTTTAATGAAAAACATGCAATGGTTGATCAATTGTAGGCCATAAAAACGCAGCCTTACGCCGATTGTCACTTGGTGAATTTTATATAATTCTAGTGCTCCTAAAGGGTTTAAACATACATAGAATCAGTGCATGGAAGTAAAAAAAAAAAAAAAATAAACTGAATAAATAAAATGAACATGAAAACATATTAAATAAAAGAAATGAATTGATGGTAAAATGAAAGCATAAACATAGATTTAAAATCATAAGTTTTTAAAAACAAAATCTGTCTTGATTGCCCATCTGTATTAGGACTAGAACGGGTACCCGGTATTTTACTCTATTGGAATATATGTCCTTTATGCGAGCCCTAGAGAATTTCCCCGAATTATTTTTATCTGCATTACGGAAGGTAGTTTAAAGTTAGATATACACTGTTTTCTTTTAATTAAATAAAATATTTTAATTAAATAAAATCTTTTAATTAAATGAAATATTTTAATTAAATAAAACCTTTTAATTAAATAAAATATTTTAATTAAATGAAATCTTTTAATTAAGTAAAATATTTTAATTAAATAAAACCTTTTAATTAAATAAAATCTTTTAATTAAATAAAATATTTAAATTGAATAAAATATTTTAATTAAATAAATTTTTTCAATTAAATAACATATTTTAATTAAATAACATATTTTAATTAAATAAGATATTTTAAATAAATAAAATCTTTTAATTAAATAAAATCTTTTAATTAAATAAAATATTTTAATTAAATAAAATCTTTTAATTAAATAAAATATTTTAATTAACTAAAATCTTTTAATTAACTAAAATATTTTAATTAAATAAAATATTTTTATTAAATAAAATAGACGTTTTTGTCTATTAATTTAATTTTTTTTATCCTTTCCAACTTCCGAACAACGGTCTTCACTTCTGGCAGGAACTGGCTGATGTAATCGCCACATTTATAAACTAAAAGTAAAAAAACTACAATTGATAAAAGAAATTCACCAATAGTAGTAACATCCTGAAATGTTTGTAAAGTTGTTAAAATAATTAACCAATGAAAAATATACTTGTTCAAAAATTATATGAATTTTTCAAAACCAGTTAAATTAATTTATCTCTGACGAGGAATCCAGACAAATTGGAAAGTACTGGGGCTTGCGACAAATATGACGTATACATCAGCCAGTTCCTGCCAGAAGTGAGGACCATTATTCGAAAGTTGGAAAGATCCAAAACATAGAACTAATAGACAAAAATACGTCTATTTTATTTAATGAAATATGCTTAAGTGAAAAAAATGCTCGCTAAATATACATATTTTATTGTCTACTGAGTAATATAGAGTTACAGATGGGATGGTTGTTAGAATAATAACGGGATTGGTATATTGTTAGAAAGCATCTCTCTCTCTCTCTCTCTCTCTCTCTCTCTCTCTCTCTCTCTATATATATATATATATATATATATATATATATATATATATATATCTAGCGGAGTAAATAACAGAAATTGAATCGTGGGAAACAATAAGTTGAACGAGCATGCAGGTGCAGAAAGTTTGCACCGGAAGTATCCGAATGAAGACAGGACGTGACGTGTCAGGTGTTCCGTTTTGAATAAGCTGAGTTAAGTGCAATGAGTTGGTTTTGAGACGCCGAGAAAGTCAGATCGGTTAAAATGGGTCTCTCTATGAGGGAGGGGAGAAGAACCTCCGCCCAAGTCAAAGATTGTCGTTCACTCCAGTTCTGTTTTAAGGAGATGCCTGGGAGTGAATAAAGGATATATCTAAAAATACACATCCGTTGTGAGTCCCAGTCTTGAAGCGTTTTTTTTTTTATAAACAGGTTCCAGCTGCCTCAAGCCGGTTTGCGAATCCCCTAAAAGCGAGCAGCAGAAACAGGTATGTCGTCATATCACGTGTCTGATATATTCTGCCACACACGCACCAACATTACTAGATGTTAAATAGACATTAAGAGAGCTGAAGACAATAGTCCGTTCAATAAGCAGTTGGAAACACACACATTTTTCAACAATATGAATGTAAGCTTAATGTAGATATAACCACGTAGGTAATTCGATAGTTTGAAAATGAGATGAAGTTAAATATAGTGAATTGTACAGATAGATTGAGAGATATAGAGTGTCAGAGGGGGAGGTATTGAGGTTTTAGATTAGTATGAATAGAGAGAGAAAGGGAAAGAGATAAAGGGTGATGGTGCAAGAAAGACAATTGTGTATCATACTATTATGTAATTGTTTATAATTAAATTTTTAGGCTATTACGCATATATACATCCATGCATATATATATATATATATATATACACATATACATACATACATATATATATATACACACACATACATATATATATATACACACATACATATATACACACACACACACACACACATATATATATATTGATTTTTAAACGATAATACGGTTAATAGTATCTTCAACCTTGAAGATCATGGCAAATTTTTTCCTTAGTAAATCGTTCATATTTTGGGGGCTTAAATAAATAAACACATATTATTTATTTATTCATTATTTTACCTATAAAACTGTTGTTATATATATATATATATATATATATATATATAACAATTTAGATAAATATATAAAGGAATTCATATATATTCATAAATGTAAAATCAAGTTCTAATCGCATGCTAATTAGAGTTCAAGTCTGTAAGAATGCTTAGTAGAAGAGAATCTACATATTTACATAGATAAATGGAGTAAGATAAAAATATTCACTACAAATGACAATAGATATAGAGGGATAAATAAACTGATGGTTGGAGAATTATATAGAAAAGTTGAAAAATATTTGGGATTATATTTACATATGAGGACGAATTGGCAGGTGGAATAATAGAAAACATGGATAGATAGTTGGAAGGACGCAGTCTCATTGAGGACATAAATAGACACTAAGACAGATTGTTAATAAGGTAGATTTCTATCAAGCAAACTGTATACATGGGTGAATAGATGTAGATACAGATAGATAATTGATATGTGATAAATTAATACATAGGCCGTTAGTAGGTTAGATAGATCGATTTTGATAGATATAAATGAGAGATTTATATATATATATATATATATATATATATATATATATATGTATATATATATACAGGGTGACCAAAAAAACGGGCCCCAACTGTAATTAGGCCCCGTTTCTTAGTGTTTTGTCCGAATGAAATGAAACTTTGGTCATAACTGGTTTATTATATTCAAAACATCACATCAAAACATTAGAGTATTTGGCCTTTTTTCTCCATTCTACATCATATGTTTTAGATGGCCTCCATTTAGCTTTTGTTTTTGTTTTTTTGGTCACCCTGCACACACACACAGACACACAGAGACACACAGACACACAGAGACACACAGACACACACACACACACACACACACACACACACACACACACATATATATATATGAATATATATTTTATATGTATATATATATATATATATATATATAAATTTTCAGAATGTCAGAGATGATATAATCATTTCCATAGCCAAACAACGTCGCAGCTCACACAAGTCATGAAGCAAACAAACGGTAAGTCCAAAACTCAGATGAGACTGAATGAGGGCGAAACTCGACTCTTGGACTTCCGGTTTGTTGGCTTCAAGCTAGTGTGAGCTTCGACGTTAATTCACTGGAAATAATTATATATTTATATTAGCAGTTCCGCCCGACTTTGCTCGGGCCCCATGTACTGTTCATAACTTTATGTGCATATGTATATATAAAAAATTTAAATATGTACGGTTATATCTTTCTATATAATAGACTTCCTTAACTACCATAAAGAAAAGTTGGTAGACACCGCAGACGTAAATTTAAAAAAAAATTTGACCCAAGTTTTGACCCCTTAACATTTATTGTTTTGTGCTCAAATTAAATAAAACATTTTGACCAATGTCCAAGGAACCTACGTAAAAATTTTAAGTGTTTAAACTCAAAATTGGCGGAGGAGTTTGGTAGAGTCTGCAAAGGTCAACTCTTTAAACTTTGACCGCTTGCCAGCTAAATTTTCGACCCTAAACTGATTAAAAAGCGTGCTGCATGTCTGAATACCTTTTATGTAAAATTTCAACTGTTTTGACCCAAAATTGGCTAAATAGTTTGTGAGAGACCGCAAAAGTAAAATCTTTGGAACTTTGACCCCTTGAAAGCCAAAGGTTCAGCAAAAAAGGATTAAAAGGCTTGCCCTATGTCTGAATACACTTTATGTAAGCTTTCAAATGATTTAGAACAAATATTGGCTGAGTAATTTGGTAGAAACTTTAACCCCAATTATGACCCGTTAATATTTATTATTTTATACTCAAATCAAATTATAAAGTTTGATCCATGCCCAAGAAACCTATATCTAAAATTTCAACCGTTTAGACCCAAAATTAATGCAAGAATTAGGTAGAGTTCTCAAAGGTCAAATCGTTGACCTTTGACCCCTTAACAGCCAAAACGAAAACCGATTAGAAAGATTTTCCCAAATCTCAGTAGCCCTTATGTCAAATCTCGAGCCTGTAGACTGAAAATTGACAGTTATTTTGTAGGGAAATGTACGCACTCAGACAGACGCACACACGGTACAGACATTTTCACTTTTATATATACTAGCATGGGTGCTCGGCGTTGAGGTGTGTGTCGAGCAAAAAAAAAAAAAAAAAGTGGTAGGCTCGAAACTGAAATATACGTGGAAAAAGTGACGTCTTTGCTGTTACGACCACCGCCAAACTGGAAGTGACGTAGGTTTAAATTAAGGCTAGACAATTGAAAAGAGGGAATAACTTTCGAAAATATCGGCGAAAAAAGCGACTTTCTTGTAGAAAAGTGCCCAGTTGAGGGTATAGAAATTAATGTTTTTAGCCAATTATTCGGTATTTGTCGTCTGAAAGGTCGAGCTTCCAAACGATACTGATCTTGTGAAAATCCATCGCCTCTGTCGAAAGTTTTAGGCAGACATGCAAACACACATATATAGATTTATATATTGGTAGCTCAAATTTTCGACCCAAACCGATTAAAAAGCTTGCCCTATCTCTGGATACCCTTTATGTAAAATTTCAAATGTTTAGACCAGAAATTGTCTGAGTAATTTGGCAGAGACCGCAAAGATCAGATTTTTTAAAACTTTGAATCCTATTATGACCTCTTAACATTTATTGTTTGAGGCTCAAATCAAGTTATTAAGTTAGATCTATGTCCAAGAAACCTATATCTAAACTTTAAATTGTTTATACCCAAAATTGGCGGAGGAGTTTGGTAGAGTTCTCAAAAGTCAACTTTAACCCCTTAACAGCCAAATTTCTGGCCGAAAGCGAATTAAAAGATTTTCCCAAATCTCAGTACCCTGAATATCAAATTTCGAGTCTGTAAACTGAAAATTGACAGAGTTATTGTGTAGGAAAATGTACACAGACAGACACATACACAGACACACACACACACAGACACTTTCACGTGTATATATATATATATATATATATATATATATATATATATATATATATATATGTGTGTGTGTGTGTATTTGGATACCTATGTATGATTATAAATAATGTGCCATTGTATACTGGTTATTGTGCGTGTGTATGTAAATTCGTATATATTTATATACATACCTGTGTATGTATGTTATATATATATATATATATATATATATATATATATATATATATGTGTGTGTGTGTGTGTGTGTGTGTGTGTGTGTGTGTTGTATTTTCTAACACAAAGAGACAATAATATTTTCCATGATTATCTTCAGCAGATTTCATATTGATTTTGTAATCGATCTAAATAAAGATTTCTTCGAATAACGGATGATGACAATATATTTTAAAAATAATTTAATTCTTAATTAATTACCAATGATTTCATTTTAAATATTTCTTTAAACGGAATTTCTACTCCGAATAAATAGTGACACGACTCCAATGTTTTTAAAAAGCGAGCTTTAAAACAATTAATTGTATCAATTTGTGATAAATTCGGTCGGTAAGAAAGAATTTCTATTTTAAAACTAAATCGATGCCTCAAAACACGAGCATGTTAGATAATTAAAATCTTAGAAGTATGAATATATATATTACATGCTAGCAGGGAGATCCGACGTTACCTGGGTTTTGAAGGAGGATCAAAAATGTTCAATACTTCCAATACCTCTCTTGTCATCGAAATCATTGGAATCGCCTGTTTTTAAATCAAATCAATTGATTGCTTCATCTAGTTTGGGTTCTACCGCAGTTCATCCGTAGGAGACTTTAGATGCCTGCCAGGAGGGACAACGTTGTAACCTGCATTGCACTGTAGAGAACCTACCGTTGCTTTTTATGTTGTGGCTTGAATAAAGGTGTAAAATGCAAAATTCAGTATCCTGTGCTAAAAACAGAAACATTCATTTCGAACACGCTCCCATCTTATCAAAGAAACTTCTGTTGATTTTATACGGCAGGCCCTTTTGCTTGTGCGGGGATAAAACTTCTCAAATAAAATTGGGATATGAGGCTGTATACCCGCCTTAAGTTTGATCACAATTTGACTGTTCCTTCTTAAATCTGATTTTTTGATTATCGATTTTCGATACTAATCGGAGGAATTCCGATACGAAATCTATATCATAACACTTTCATACACCCAAAGAACAGTTGTATAGAAAATTCAGTCAATCCGTTTAGGAGTCCATGAGAACCTCACTTTCAATCTCTCTTTCTCTCACACACAGAGTACTTTTATATATATATGTAGAGATATAGTGGTTGGAATTTTTTTATTTTTACAATGAAAGAACCATTAACATATATATATATATATATATATATATATATATATATATATATATATATATATAAATATATATATATTCCTTCGTTTTTCTTTCGTGCGTATTGATATTAATATCAAAAACCCTCTTTTATATTTATTAAAAAAGAAAATACAATTTTCTTATATATGGGTTGTGGAATTGCATTCACCAGCAAAAGATCTAGCTAATTTGCATATTCTTTTAAACATTCATTTTAATTAATTCCCTATTAGTTGCTTCGGTTTTCTAATGGGATGATCATCTTTAGTTAAGTATTACATGTAATTATATTCATTCAGATATTCTACATGATTTATACTTGCATAATATTTGCGTAAAAAGTTTATATATATAGGGAAGTGATATACAAACTGTTATTAGCGTATTAAGCGACGCTCTTTGTGTAAACAAATCGAACAGAGGCATTTGGATGATGTCAAAACATCGTTTATTCATTACCCACACAGCAGCAGCAGTATAGCCTAATGGTGAGAAGTGTTGACTGTGATTTGGGCGGTCGTGTTTCGATCCTGGCTTGAGGCAGTTGCCTGTCTAGCCACACTGATAAACTGTGAAACAGCGAAACAGTACTGTATGTGGATGACTATATATATATATATATATATATATATATATATATATATATTAGGATATATTGTAATCGGCATTGCCCTGTGGAGAACCTATCGTTGCTTTTTATATTTTGGCTGGAATAAAAGTATAAAATGCAAAAGTCAGTATCATGTGCTATAAACAGAAACATTAATTTCGAACATGTTCTTCTCTGATCAAAGAAACTTCTGTTGATTTTATACGCCAGGTCCTTTAAAACTTCTCAAATAAAAATGTGATATATAGCTGTATAACGGCTGTATTAGGCCGTATAACGGCTGTATATATATATATATATATATATATATATATATATATATATATATATATATAATTTAAAGGAGATTAGAACAATAGTCTAAAGAGCTGAGTGTATTTTAATGTAACAGTGTAATTACTAGTTTAATTAAAATACAGGAAATAGAAAGTGCTCGTTGTAATTTAGATATATAATAAGCTCGATAGTTAAATGTCCTAGAGCTAATTCAATATTAAGTAATGTGATTGATAATTTAAAATTTAAAAATCAAATTATAATTAAATTAAAAATCCGTTTCATAAGAAGGAACAATAACAAAATCAATTATCTGTACGATCGTTTCGGAAAACAATGCTTTTTATTGTGGTATACATCAAGTTATGTACAGTTGTATATTTTGGCAGCAAGTCATTATTCAAGCACGTCTGATTGAACAAGAACAGAGTTATTCCCTTTTCCGATTTTTCTGGATATTTTCTCCATTCACTGAGAGGTCTTTTTTTTATTTCAGCCGATATGTATACATACACTCAAAGGGAAATAAAAAGGAAAAGATAACAAAAACAATTGCTCCTTATGATGATCGAATGCACCGATAGGAAGCGCTTGTGTAGAAAAACAACTTCTGGGTGACATTTTATACAAATTCCGGCTAAAATAAAAATAAAAGACCGCTCGACGAATGGAAAAGTTATCCAGAAAAATTGGAAAAAAGAATCACCCTGTCGTTTTCAATCAGACGTGCTTGAATATATATATATATATATATATATATATATATATATATATATATATATATATATATATATATATATATATACGAGGGGCGTGCAATAAGTAATGCCCCAAACCCAATTCCCATAAAAATAGAGCAACGAAACTTGGCACAGTTATTAGTCTTTCTCTACATAGGAACCACCCAGACTTATGCATTTCTCCCATCGTTTGATGCACCTCTGGAGACTTTTTTTGTAGAACACTCCAGGTTGGTCCTCCAACCAGGATGTGACTTCAGAAATCAAGGCTGTATCATCTGGGAAACGCTTTCCTTTCAAAAACAACTTCATGGCTGGAGAGAGGTGAAAATCGGAGGGTGGAAGGTCAGGAGAGTAGGGAGGATGGCAGAGGATTTCATAACCACACGCCCGTGCTTCTGATCTGGCGACATGCGAGTTGTGGACCGGAGCGTTGTCCTGCAGGACGAGGGTACTTTGCTGATCTTACCCCGCCTCTTGATTTTTGATAGCTTCCATTACTTTCTTCAAAAGTGAAGCATAATAGGCTCCTGTAATTGTGGTACCCTTTGCCAGGAAATCTGTCATCATTACTCCGTTATGGTTCCAGAAGACTGTGAGCATGACCGTGCCAGCGGAGGGATGCACCCTTGCCTTCTTTGGAGGTGGTGAGTCCAAGTGCTTCCACTGCATTGACTGGGCTTTGGTCTCTAGATCATAGTGATGGACCCAGGTTTCATCCTGTGTAATCAGTCTTTTGAAACACCTTGACTCATCTTCTTGGCACATCTCCAAATTCATCCTCGAACACTCGACGCGTTCTCACTTCTGGAATGGTGTGAACAACTTGGGAATCCTCCTGGCAGACACCCTATACATATGCAAATGATCCTGAATGATAGTTTCCACAGACCCTGTACTAATCTTGACATCTTGTGCTATTTGGCGGATAGTAATGCGCCGATCTTCCAAAATGGCAGCCTCAACTTGACGGACAGATGCCTCATCAATGGCAGAAGGGGGTCGACCAGGTCTGAGAGCTGTTTCCACAGACTTCCGGCCATGTTTGAATTCACGATGCTAGCGTTTTACAAGGTCATATGATGGGGCATTATCACCATAAGTTTCTTTTATTTCATCAAAAGTCTCCTGTGGTGTGCGTCTTTCAAATACAAAAACCGGATCAACAGGCTCCATTTCACACCTGACTCAGTTCAAACACCTGTAAAGCAGAAACCACACTTAGTTCAGAGCTGTAATTTTCCACATAACCCGTATAGATATAAATCATTGCACATGCAAAAGTTCAGCTAGATCAGACAACTGGAAGTGGGTCAGGGGCATTACTTATTGCACGCCCCTCGTGTATATATATATATATATATATATATATATATATATGAAATTTATTGCTGTGAGTACAGAATGAATTTACATATTATTTCCTCTAGGAATATATCCTCTGAAGATGAGGAGAGATCCAACTAGCTTCGTCAGAATTCATAGAGTCCAATCTTCCTAGCGGAAACAATATGTAAATTCATTCTGAACTCACAGCAATAAATTTGCTATATACTGCCTTAGCTACACATTGAGCACTCTAGTCCGTTTTTTTTTACCACTGAAGAAATATATATATATATATCAGTGGCGTAGCAACAGATTTTGCCGCCCGGGGCGGTCCTAACATTTGCCGCCCCTACCCCCGTTGGCATATAATTGCTTGTTTTGCACCCCCTGGAATACAATTACCTGTTTTACCCTCCCCCCCCACTGGCATATAATTGCGCGTTTTGCTCCCCCCTAGAATATAGTTGCCTGTTTTGCCCCCCCCCCTCACTGGCATGTAAGTACATGTTTTGCCCCCCCACTGGCATATGGTTACCTGTTTTGCCCCCGCACCGCTGGCCTATGATTATCTGCTTTGTTCCCCCCCCCGGCTGCTTGCATATGACAAATTGTTAAAACCTTCAAAATTTCAAAAAGCCCTCAAAATATTTATTTTCATTGAACTAATGTTTACACACTTCCCTTCAGATTAATGTTTACACAATTCCCCTTTTTAAATTTTAATTTAACAAATTCTTTTTAATAGTTTGAATAAAAAGAAGTATGCAAACATTAAAATCTGAAATGAATTATGTAAACGTTAATATGAAACAAAAGAAACCAAATATTTTTTCAAAACAAAAACGTATAATTCAAATTATAAAAAAAAAAAATGTTAAATTAAATTACTTGGCTACACAAATATAATAATTAATTTAAATGAAAACATTTGGACACCTGAAAATGTTCTCAAATGATAAAATCATTTTTATTTACTTTTTATTTTTATCCGTGTGTGTAAAAAAATTTGATGTTGTTAATATATATTTTTTTATTACATTTTCACCCCAAACAAGGCACATTGCCACTTTAGTGTAAGGGGCTACTATCAGGGGCATAAGCTACTGTGGTACTATGTAGGGAGTTGGGCAGCAAGATGTCGGTTCACGTTACAATTGAACTTCTGCATGTCAGTACAGTTGGGAATGGAGGGACCCAGTATAGAATTCCAAAGACTAGCGGTTCTGGGGAAGAAACTGCCGGAGTAGAAAACTCTCTTACATCTAGGGATATCTACTGTGTAGGGGTGAGATTTAGCAGCTTGTCGAGTTTGTCGAGGGTATTTATGTCGTGGGGGCACAAGTGCTTGCAGTTCGTCAGAGTATTCACCATTAAAATACTTGTAGAACAGGCAGAGGGATGCAACATTTCATTGGTAGGGCAGAGGATGAAGCTTAGATGACAGTATAGGACCTATCAGGTTGGAGACTCTTTTTTGGACCTTGTCTAGAAGCGAGAGACTAGTAGCAGATGCACCAGCAACAATACTCCATGCATGGGCGAATGGTGGCCTTACAGAGGTACAGGATATTTTGGGGCATTATATGTAATAATGTTTCAATTCCTTTAAAAATATTTAAAAAATTATTTTAAATAAACATATTCATGAATTGAAAATAAGGCTATAAATTTATTTTTGTGAAAGAACTATCGCAAGGCATCAAGTCGATTGAAAATTTACAAACATACTTTTCACGCTTTTTTTCGGCAAAGTTATCGATAACTCTATCAAAATTCATTCTATCGGCAAGTTCCCTTTCTATGGAGAGGATTGCCAAGCCTGTAAGCTCACTTTTGATTATGAGCTTCAATTTCGAGAAAGACGCTCAAAGCTGGCAACGCTAATAGTTTTAAAAAGGCGAGAGCAATGCGAAAAGGACCGAAGCCACAATGTGGTCAATTTTCTCAGATATGCTCTTTAAGATAGTAACCCCACTGTTGTGGGGGAGATAGAGGGCAAATGTAAATGCAGTGGTGTAAGCTAGTGCAACCCGGAGGCACATATAAGGTAAATTAGGGTCTTCTCTGAAGATATCCCTACCACATGGAAAGCCATCTTTAATATAGGCACATATTTCATGCCCATGGCGATCTTGGGGGTCAGATTTAGATGTTAAATTAGCGTATGCTTTAATTATGAATTCGTCTAGGGAAGTGGTTGGCCCTATGCCAGTTTCACTTAGAAAGAATATGTCCGGTTCGTCTCCTGTGATTGTGTTTCAATCTCTGGAAGGTTGGAACGTAGACCCTTGATGTTGGAGAAGGAAACCTGGTAGTAGGGGTCTACGTTGGAGGATGGGGTTCTAGGTTTATTCGTGTGTTTTTTTCGATTTGTCATGTTGAGGTTTTAGGATTTGTGGAGCAGTTCGATAGACTTGGTTGGAGCAGGACAGAGAGGGAAAGTTAGAGAGAAAAAGACAAGAAAATTTTTTTGTAGCACATGATAAGGTAAAGCCGTAACAATTACCAACTAGTATGGCATCGAGAGGCCCTACCAGAAACCACTGTATGGTCCAGAATCGATTCACCAAATGGCAATACAGCAGCCCCGGTACTTTTCACCTGCTGATCGGACAGCCTCCTTAGTGGTTAATCCAAGGTTCGGGTCTCTGACTATCAGGCGGATAACATCAGCCCAGATGAAACGTTTACCTCCAGCACACTTACTAGTGACATGACCACAAGGATAGACATAGAAACACAAATTTTCCGACATCTCAAGCTACTGTTCACAAAGTACTACCGACCTGGAAAGCAGCTTTTTCTTCACCTTTTGATAGAAAAATCACTCATTGGAAATGAGGACTGAAGGACAAAAAAAAAAGAGAAGTGAGAGTTATTGGAGCTGCCGATAACAACATCCACATGAATTATCTACTCTCCATTAAAAAAAAAAAAGGTTAGAAGGACTTATTAATATATACTTAGTATAAGTCCGTTGCCCCATTCCTAGCTTAGGATAGTATTTTAAGATAGTCTCCCCTCCTATGTTAATGCTTGGATACTTTTGCCTTTATCTACCTCGAGCTAGAATGATCGAGCACCTTAGCCCCACCCCATAATAAATATGCTATAATGGAACTTCTATCAAAGTGGAAAGTCTGGCAATTATGGCTGATTATGAATATATATATATATATATATATATATATATATATATATATATATATATATATATATATATATATATGACAAATGTATTTTAGAGTCTAAAGAGTAGCTGTTTTGAATATTCCAAAATAATATAATGTTTAAATTTGTCCAAATGGTTACGAAACAATTGTAACCCATAACGAAATACGCCAAATGATGTTCTTATTTTATATTTTTTGTCTTTATTTTGCAAAAATATTATATATATATGTATATATATATATATATATATATATAATTACTTCATTTACTCACATAAAATTAATATACGAAAGTATTGATTTATGCGTAAACTTTAAGTATTTACTTCAAAAGTGCTCAATACGTAGGTAGAGCTAGTTAATAATTTATGAAATATATATGGCGATTAATCTACACTGAATATTCTGCGTTTCATTCACTATAGGATTCGTCAGGCTTATGCGCGAATTCTGTTTGCGCATAAGCCTGACGAATCCTACAGTGGATGAAACGCAGAATATTCAGTGTAGCTTAATCGCCATATATATTTTATAAATTACTTACTTACTATATATATATATATATATATATATATATATATATATATATATATATATATATGTGTATATATATATATATATGATTACTTCCTTAACAGACTATGGATACCCACTGAGTGGTGCCTCCGCGTGGAATTTTTGTGGCAAGATTTGCAGAATCTCCAACCACACCTCTCCTGAGTCGGCGTTGTTAAATACCAGTGCCAAGTGGAGGTTGAAGACGGCTAGAAACAATACCGAGAAAAGCGGAAAGCACATACGGTGCCTAGAATTCCCAAATATTCACCCATCTGGTATTAGCCAGTCCTAGCGTAGCTTAGCTTCGGTGATCTTATGAGAACCACAGTGTGTCAGTGTGTCGTACGTATATATATATATATATATATATATATATATATATATATATATATATATATGTATACGTACGACATACTGACACACTGTGGTTCTACGTACGACACACTGACACACTGTGGTTCTCATAAGATCACCAGTGTCCCAAAAGAAGCTGACGGATTTTACATTTGATTAACTTCCTCAATATTTTAGTTATCAATTTTCATATGTAGGTAGATGAGCCTCTCTGTGATTTCCTGAGATATAGTAACATAACGTAGTCTACTTATTCTAATTTTATTTACACAACTTAATCTAGGTATGTTTTTCACAAGGTCTAATTTTATTTATGAAAAATGATGTTAATCAAATGTCCACCATTTTCATTTTCACACTCTTGTGCTCTCAGCAGGGCATTGTCCATTGTCATTGGCTGAAGCTCTTGCACGAATTGAATTATATATGGAAATTTGCCCTCTTCATGAAGCATTCTGTGAAGAGATGATCGAGAGACCCCAATTTGACTTGATCTCCTTCTTACTGATGTAGATGTGTCCTCGGCCACACTCTCTGCTAATCTCTTACGATTCTCATCACTTCTTGCCTACGGGGTCTACCAGATTTAGGGAGGTCACATACAGACTCTTGCTCATGAAATCGAGCTACAGTAGCTTGTATTGGATTGGGAGTAAGGGATTAGAACACTATTTAACATTTACAAAAGAAAGTAGAATAATACTCAAGATTCTGAACAAACACTCCACTTCTGCATTCCTCCTTAATATAAACAGGCGGCAAAAAGAAAGCCGCACTTGGAAATTTTTCAAAAACTGCAAATTTAAGCAAAATTTAATGTAACTGTTGAAACAAACTATACCTCATTTGATTGGCCTTTTATTCTTCTATAATTTTACCTGTTAACATTTGACTTTTAATTGAAATATTCTAGTGTTCATGTCAATTTTAAAAAAAATACCTTCAAATTGAGGAAACAAAAAGAAAGTTCGCACAATGGAAAATTGTTATTTAAATGTTACTTTAGGACATTAATGCAACACAGATACAACAGGAACACAATGAACTAGTTAATATTTAGTAGCATAGCCCTTCTGAAATTTAACAGCCTGCAATTTTTTGGCAATTCCTTGAATTAGACTGCAGCGATACTCTGGGGAAAGGGCATCCCACTTTTCTTTAAATTTTGTCCAAAGTTCTTCTAAATTTGAAATTTTATCATTGCGTAGCTGCTGTTTGATGTAATGCCATACGTTTTCGATAGGATTGAGGTCTGGAGATTGTGCAGATCAATCCAAACACGGAATATCATGCTCTTCCAAGAACCTCTTGACATCACCAGCTGTGTGAATGGGAGCATTATTTTGCATGACGATGAGATTATCATCCAAATTCCGACCAAAGTAGGGTAGAAAATGCTCAGTCAACATATTAATGTACTTGGTCGAATTAATTCGACCTTGCAAGCGAGCTATAGGCCCTGGACCATTGGTACTAATAATGTCTCACACCAAAACTTAACCCCCAACATCTTGCAGCGTTGAAACTGAGAACCTAGGATTAAATTCTTCGTCTTTCCTCCGATGGACGTACTGCCTACCATCACTGCCTAGCCTATTGAACTTGCTTTCGTCGCTAAAAAGCACTTTTGACCAATATGAAGAGTCATGATCTTCATTGCATCTGACGAAGTTCAGACGGCGCTTTCTGTTCTTTACAGAAATCATTGGCTTGCGTCTTGCAACATATCCTCGCAAATTAAATTCCTGTAATCTGTTCTTGACAGTAGAAAGAAAGAACTTTTTAACAAGACTGCACTGTTGTTGGATTTGGGGAGCCGTTTCGAATCTGTTCTTAGGCTGCGGATCTTGATAGCATAGTCTTCCCTGCCGGTGTTTTGATGCTTTTCCTCAGTCTTTCGTACAGTTTTCTCATCACATTTAAATCTGTGGACGATTTCTCGATTGGATAAACCAAAAATGAGGGGGATGATTATATTTAAACAGCCTAATAATATCATCAAATGATGAGACCACGCAATTTCTGGCCACTTTGCGGTAACTTATAATCGAGTTTTTAATTTTAGTGGAGTATGCCTTTTTATTATCGAAATTTTAGATAAGGCAGGAGCATATTTTGTAACTCGCAATTTACGGATCGCGCTGAAATAATAATGTTATTATTAAAAAAAAACTCATTCAACAAATGTGGAGCTTTGTTAATTATTCTGTAATTTCACTTCATAATTAATAAACAAAAAAAAATTTAATTAATTAAAAATTAAATTTATCTTTCTATTTCCATTATTGTGAGAAATTTTATTTTGTGCGTGATCGGCCATTGATTGGAAAAAATTAATTGATAATTTTTTTTTAGGAGAAGTGTATATTTTTGTTAATCATCCAATGAGAGGTTTGTTCTTGTTTTAAAATATAATAAAACCATATGCATAATTAGGGTGCTCTACTGCTACTCCTTAGAAGCAGATTTTTCTTTTTTAGGGCGATTACATTTTCCTGTTTTGTATTGTTTAGTACTTCTACAGTTTACGAACCGTGCTAATTTTTAGATGATTTTCAAGTTCAATTAAATTTTTATCGTATCTTTTGTTTATTAAAATGCTATATAAAAGTACAGATTAGTTAAGAAAGTTCTCCTCCACTCATATTAAGAATGGTTTTCTAAATAATGAAATTATATTTTTCGTACGGTCCGTAGACTGCAGAAGTAAGAAATGTTTTAAGCGTTCATCTTCCCATTTATATTCGAAACAGAAAAAAATGGAGTCATTTCTTCGTGATTTTGAATATTTTTAAGAATTTTTTCCATCATTTGTTTACCCCGCATCCGACTAAAATAAGTTTATTGTTTCTTCTCAATCATGGTCGATATCTTTTGCACGTAGTGGAAAATTTCAACCCCCACCTCCGTAAAATTTTATCCGTCCCAAACTAAAATACAGGGTGGAACGATAAAGTTGTCGCCCTAACGAAAACAACACTACAGCTTTATTTTAAAACCTTTATTGAAAAAATCAATTCAGGTAACTTGATTATGTAGTAGAGCTGATATTTATTCAATGTGGCAACGTTCAGCCTCAATCATCGCCCCTTCATACGGGTTCGGAATATTGGAAGCAGGCCTTTTCTACAAGTGCCGACTGGAGCTAGGCTAATACTAATGGCTTTTTTTGTTGTGGAAGGTCACGTTAGTAATTTTCCCAATGTGTGGCGAAACGAAGTACTCCAGCGAGTTCAGGTCGAAGAAGGAGGCCGGCCAGTGAGAGAAAGGTACAAAGTCATAGCACTCATTCTGAAGCCAAGCCTGGATCTCTTTGAACTTGTGGACCGGCGCCGAGTCCTGCTGCCAGACTCAGGATCTGCCAGAGACCACCTGATTGCACCAGTGGACTACCACACTCTTCAGCATACCCAGACACATTTTGGTGTTGACCTTCAAGCCGACTTCTAAGATGTGAGGTGGCATGATGTGGCCCTCACTTGAAACCACACCAAAACCATAACCGTGGCCGGTAACTTTATTTTGATCACCCTAGCCAGTTATTCGTGGTAATGCAGTGATGCATTTTTAGGGTGGTAGCAATGGTTCTGTTTTCATAACTTGGATCGATAAGGAGCTGTACAGCGGTGCATTTCCGATTTTGCTTGTTGAACATTGTGTCACTTTCAGACATGATAAAACGCTCGTATAGCTCTTGGAATTTGTACATAACTGACTAACTAGTAGAGGGTCTGCAAAAAGAAAAAAAGAAAACCAGTTTTTATCAAACGGAAATGGAATCATGTCTTTTCTTAGACAACAATTTTATTGTACCACCCTATACATAAGTAACAGAAAATTCCGGTATTGTTGTCCAAATGTGGCAACTATTTAAATACAACTTTGTTATTGACAAATGCTGCATACAAAATAATAACACCTTAAACTCTTCTATTCTTCCATTTTTATTTGAAATAGAAAACAAATAAAAAAAAAATTTGGAGTAATTTCCACGTAACTTTAAATATTTTTCTTTTTTACCGTTTTAAATATTTTTTTTTTTTTTGCATTTGTTGTCATCATTTGTATTTAATCAAACACGACTATTGTTTATCCTTTGAGTTTACCTCCCCACCCGAAAAGCACCCTAAAATGTTTATTACCCTCCACTTATCATGGCCGATATTTTTTGCATCATACTTTTGATCAACTACCAAGTACATTTGTGTGAAATTTAGGAGTTCGTAGGGGACAAACTCGCTGACAGGCACAGATAAAGTTCCTTTTATATAATAGTATATTATTTTTATACCTAAAGACAATATACATACACACATGTATAGTGTCTGTCAGTATAAACATTATATATAACTATACTATTTTAAAATAAAAATTAATTATTTTTTTTTACCCCAGAAACAATATAGATATTCTTTTTTTTAAGAATCGGATTTATTCTTGGGAAGACAAACTTTATTAAGTCACCTGGAAAGGAGTTGTGGTCTTGACCGACCATCTGTCCAAAACCTTAGCATGTCCAGGATCGCAACCATATATATATATATATATATATATATATATATATATATATATATATATATATATATATATATATATATGCAACTTTATCTCTGAGTGTGTGAGTTCGTTCCTTATAGACTCCGAAACGGCTGAACAGATTTTCTTTAAATTTCACATAACTTTACTGTTATAAATCTGGAAGTGATCTTAGTTAAGTTTTGTCGCAGAATACCCCCGATAATTAATTACCGATAATCGATAATCAAAACCTTTATTTGAATATCTATTATTATTTATCTATTATTTTATCTATCATTGGGAAAGCCATTTTTAGCATGCCGTTGCTTAGCAACAAGGATAGAACAACGACGCGTGAAAAAAATTACTGTGGATAAGTTGATAACGTGTTTTGTTTTCTTTTGCATGACGTGATCTGCAGGTTCAAACCACGCACGTAAATTTCTTAAAGTTTTTTTTTTCGTTAACTGGAAAGAAGTTTATTTAAAATAATTTTATAAAAGCAACAGTAGATTCTCTAGAGTGCAATGTAGAATAACATATATTTTGGACTAAGTTATTGCATCGAGGCATGTGAAGCTTCCTCCCGGGTGATTTCACGGATTTCGATGACAATAAAAAATTTTAGAAGTGTGAAGCTTCCTCCCGGGCGATGACAATAAAAAATATAGAAGTGTGAAATATTCGTTGATCAGCATTCAATCCCGGGCAACGTCAATCCACAATTATTATTTTTTTAAATTAATATATAGGTGAATATTTTAATAATTCTGAGGCACGATCTTTCTGGGCTCTATGCAAAAGTTCAACTAATTCAAAAACAACAGCAATCCGTAGTCACAATCTGCTCTGTTCCTAAGATGTTGTTAGAGATCCTGAAGGAAGCTTCTCATGAACGTCGGTTGTTAAACCAGTACTTCACGTCCATGAAGGGATGGCGTTCATCACTGATAGCTTTTACATGGAAGACAATTTCCTGTTTAGTAATTGTCTGTATTATTGAGATGAGGTGTTTTCATTTATTGAGATTGTCGGACTGACTTCCTCATCTTGGTTGTTATATTCACAACGTTTCGGCCGTTTTACCCCCCGGCCTTCATCAGGTGTTTTGTATCGAACTAGGGAACCGTTGGGCTCGAGACTCCTAACAAACGGTTCCCCAGTTCGATACAAAACACCTGATGAAGACCGGAGGGCAAAACGGCCGAAACGTTGTGAAGCAACCAAGATGAGGAAGTCAGTCCGACAATCTCAATAAATTTCCTGTCTGTTTCACATCTGCAATAGAGTAGATATGCCGTAAGACGGATAAATGAAACCATGACATATTGCAAAGAAAGGATCGATTAGCAATTGGACGCAAAAGCCTGCGAAGAAACTGATCAAATCTGGAGTGGAAGAATAAAAATAAAAATGGCGAAAATGCAGAAAAAAAAGGCAAGAAAAGAATTCAAACAAAAAACAAAATCGTTTTTCAATCGGGTCGAATCCATTGAATGAGCGCGATTCTTCTTTCTGCTTGACGGCAATCGCCATTGATCAGCGGAGCAGAAATGGAATTAGGAACAAAAGATAATTAATCGGAAGATGAACAGTACGGAAGTGCCGTGTGTGTTGGGGGGGGGGAGGTTGGATAAAGATGAGTTCAATATCTATTCGTCATATACTACGCTCATTTCTCTTACCCACTTTTTCTCTCACTCACCCTTTCTCTCTCATTCACTCGCTCTATCTATCTATCTATCTGTCTATCTTATATTTAGCTGGTGAGGGATTAAATGTAAATCTATCCATATATCTCTATTTCTAACTGTTTATGTGTGTGCGTATATATATATATATATGTGTGTGTGTATGTATGTGTATGTGTGTGTGTCTATCTATCTATCTATCTATCTATCTATATATATATATATATGTATATATATATATATATATATATATACAGGGTTACCAAAAAAACAAAACAAAAGCTAAATGGAAGCCATCTAGAACATATGCCGTAGAACGACGAAAAAAAAAGGCCAAATACCCTAGTGTTTTGATGTGATGTTTTGAATATAATAAACTAGTTATGACCAACGTTTTATTTAATTCGGACAAAACACTAAAAAACGGGGTTTAATTAGAGTTGGGGCCGTTTTTTTTGGTCACCCTGTATATATATATATATATATATATATATATATATAAATATATATATATATGTGTGTATGTATGTGTATGTGTGTGTGTCTATCTATCTATCTATCTATCAGGTGTTAAGTATACTTCACTTCGTGTCATCGTTGAAATACGACAGACTGTTGTTGTCGCTGATGCTTCTGCTGATGATGACAATGATCTATCTATCTATCTGTCTATCTATCTATCTATCTATCTATCTATCTGTGTATCTGTCTGTCTATCAATTTATCTATTGTTCTATTTGCTTATCTATAAACACCTATATTTGAGAATCTACTAAAAATAAAGAGAGAGAGAGAGATAGACTAATATTTATCTACTCATCTATCAATCAGTCAGTCTATTTGGTAAAAAAAAATATATATATATTTATAGTAAACATCAATATATATAAAAAAATTTTTTTATTTTTTTTGCGAAAAATAAAAAGCACTTTCAATAGAATAACAAATTATGATCAAGCAATCATCCAATTAGCCAGTCAATCAATTAAATCGTGAAATAGTAATCCGTGAAACCAAAGGAAGAATCTCGAAATCCAAGCGTAAACAATCCAAGAATGAACTGCAGCATAAAAAAGGTTTCATTATTATTTGAAAGAAGCAAATACTGAACTGTAGTCAATAATATTCCAAAAGAAGAGCAAGTCATACCAGCTGAGAAGTAATTATCGTAAAATCAAAAGAGTAAAAACGTCGGGAAAAAATTGTTCTCCGCAAGGTCCAAAAGTGTAATCCGATGAGCAACTGGGTAATGATGAAATCCTACAAGCCAGTTTAAATCAAAATAAAAGTCCATCGAATATCATGAAAATATCCAGCGTATATTGTGTTCGCAGGAAATCAAATTACTTCAGTTTTAATTTCATCGTGTAATTTTCGTATTTCTTCAATTGCTCTGTCGGTGGTTACTGGTGGGCCGCCGCTTATCAAGGCCTGGAGGCCACTCTAATATATATATATATATATATATATATATATATATATATATATATATATATATATATATGTGTGTGTGTGTGTGTGTGTGTGTGTGTGTGTGTGTGTGTGTGTGTATCGAATTAGTAGGTAGTACGTGCGTGTGGGTAGTGTGTGCGTGTATATATCGAATTATAAGGGGTAATAGAAAATTTCAGATTATTACATCGACACAAATGGTTTCAGCCTGGACATGATTTAATAAGAAGGGCATTTCTCATATCAGTACATAACCATAAAAAGATGCTTAATTTGCGATTTAAGCCACGCTATTTCCCTTAAAAGACGAACATCTTTTTAAAAATATAGCAGGAATTTGTTCTCTTTCGCTCTCTTCGTTTCCCTTTCTTTCTCTCTTTCTTTCTTTCTCTCTCTCCATCTCTCTCTACATATATATATATATATATATATATATATATATATATATATATATATATATATATGTGTGTGTGTGTGTGTGTGTGTGTCTGTGTGTGTGTGTTTATGTATCCTTCTGATTCTCTCTCCTCCGACCTGGAACGTGTGGTACAATGGCGTAAGAATAATTAGTTAAAAAATGTGTCTATCTAGATATCTATAAAAGTTAAATTGTGTGTGTGTGTATGTGTGTGTGTGTATGTGTGTGTGTGTGCATTTCCCTACCAAATTACTCTGTCAATTTTCAGTCCACAGACACGATATTTGACATAAGGAGTATTGAGATTTAGGAAAATCTCTTTAGTCGGTTTTCGGACAAAAAATTGGCTGTCAAGGGGTTAAAGTTCACCAATTTGACCTTTGAAAACTCTACCAAACTCCCCCGCCAATTTTTGGTCTAAACACTTGAGATTTTAAACGTAGGTTACTTGGACATGGATGAAACTTGTTAATTTGAATTTAGCCCAAAACAATAAGTGTTAAGGGGTAAAAATAAGGGTCAAAGTTTTAAAAAACGGTCTCTGCGGTCTCTACCAAATTACTCAGTCAATTTTGGTTCTAAACGCTTGAAATTTTAGTTGTAGCTTACCTGGACATGAGTCAAACGTTTTAATGTATATATATATATATATATATATATATATATATATATATATATATATATATATATATATATATATATGAACATAAAAGTACATAGGGCTCGGACAAAGCCGGGCTTAACTGCTAGTATAAAATAGAAATAAAAGTTCAGTCCAAACTTTAGAACTTCAGCGTTTTAAAGTCTGTATGAGTATCCAGGAAGCAAAATTATCATCTATAGATACTAGCAAGGATGCCCGACGTTACTCGGGGTTGAACGACGATCAACGAATGTTTCACACTCCAATATTTTTATTGTCATCGAAATCGCCCATTTTATCAATCAAATCGATTGATTGCCTGCTCTCGTTCGGGATCTATAGCGGTGACTTAGTTCACAATACATTATAGTCTACCTTGCACTGTAGAGAAGCTACTATTAAGTTTATAAAATTATTTTCTATATAATGGCTTGAATTAAATTTAAAAATGCAAAAGTCAAGTATCATGCTTCAATTTTACTCTAAAGGGAAACATTATTTTTGAACGCATCCTTGTCATATTAAAGAACCTACAGTTTATTTTATATATCAGTCCTTACTGCTTATGCGTTAATAATGTCTTGAATTCAAGTTTTAAATGAAAAAGTCAAGTATCATACTTCAATTGTACTTTAAAGAGAACCATCCTTTTCGAACGCCGCGCTGTCATATAAAAGACCCTTTTCGTTGATTGTTGATTTCATATGTTGAGTCTTTCGGCTCGTGTAGTAATAAAACTTCTCAAGTGCATTTTGTAATGTTGGGCTGTGTAAGGTGTTAATATTGGTCAAAATCGCCTGTTACTTCTTTTATCGAATTACTAGCATTTCGGCCCGGCGTTGCCCGGGTGTTTGGAGGTTTATGCTGAGCAAACACAAAAAAAAAGTACATTTTTTTTTAATTTGACCCCTATTATGACCCCTTAAAATTTATTGTTTTGAGCTCAAATCAAGTTATTTAGTTAGATCAAAGTCCAAGGAACCTATATCTAAAGTTTCGTTGAAGTGTTTAGATCCAAAATCGTCGGAGGAGTTTGGTAGAGTTCTCAAAGGTAAAATCGTTGAACTTTGACCCCTTAACAGCAAAATTTCTGGCCGAAAACCGATCACCTCAATTTTCTCAAATCTCAGTACCCTGTATATAAAATTTCGAGTCTGTAACTGAAAATTAACAGAGTTATTGCGAAGAAAAATGTACACAGACACACAGACAGACAGACACACAGACACACAAACACGTACACTTTTATAGATATACTAGCATGGGTGCCCGGCGTTGCCCGGGTGTTTGGAGGTGTATGCTGCGAAAAAAAACCCCAAAACTACATTTTCCAAACTTTGACCCCTATTATGACCACTTAAAATTTATTGTTTTATGCTCAAATTGAGTTATAAAGTTAGATCCATGGCCAGGAAACCTATATCTAAAATTTCAAGTGTTTAGACCCAAAATTGTCGGAGGAGTTTGGTAAAGTTCTCAAAGGTCAAATCGTTGAACCCCTTAACAGCGAAATTTCTGTCCGAAAACCGATCAGGTAGATATTCCCAAATCTCAGTACCCTGTATATCAAATTTCGAGTATTGCGAAGGAAAATATACACAGACACACAGACAGACAGACACTCAGACACAAAACACGTTCACTTTTATAGATATATAGATTGCGATTATCGATTATTGAAACAGATCGAAAATATTCTGATAGAACACTTATTTAAGAAGACTGCCAGGCACATCAAGTACCTTCGTGTTACATTTCATAGAATTCGACCCGTCCTTTTTCGTGTCCATAGAGAACGAACTCACGCACACAGTCACACACACACACGGAGTCACACACAGACACAAACAAAGTTTCTTACACACACACACACACACACACACACACACACACACACACACATATATATATATATATATATATATATATATATAAATATATATATATATATATATATATATACTAGCATTTCAGCCCGGCGTTGCCCGGGTGTTCGGAGGTGTATTTTGAGCAAAAAAAAAAAAAAAATGAAATAAAATAAAAACAGTCAATTTTTTTAAACTTTGACCCGTATTATGACCCCTTAAAATTTATTGTTTTGGGCACAAATCAAGTTATTAAGTTAGATCCATATCCCAGGAACATATATCTAAAATTTCAAGTGATTAGACCCAAAATTGTCGGAGGAGTTTGGTAAAGTTCTCAAATCGTTGAACTTTTACCCCCTCAGCAACCAAATTTCTGGCTGAATTCGGATTACATCGATTTTCTCAAATCTCAGTAATCTGGATATCAAATTTCGAGTATGTAGACTGAAAATTGACAGAATTATTGCATAGGGAAATGTACAAAGAAACACAGACAAACAGACACGTTCACTTTTATATATATACTAGCATGGGTGCCCGGCGTTGCCCGGGTGTTTGGATGTGTATGTCGAGCAAAAAAAAAAAAAAAGCGGTCAATTATTTTTCACTTTGATCCCTATTATGACCCTTTAACATTTATTGTTTTGGGCTCAAATCAAGTTATTAAGTTAGATCCATGTCCAAGAAACCTATACCTAAAGTTTCAAGTGTTTAAACCCAACTTTGTGGGAGGGGTTTGGTAGAGATATCATGGTCAAATCGTTGAACTTTGACCCCTTAACAGCAAAATTTCTGGCCGAAAACGGATTACAAAGATTTTCCCAAATCTCAATACCCTGTATTTCAAATTTTACAGAGTTATTGTGTAGGAATATCTGCACAAACACACACAGACAAACAGATACACACACAGACACGTTCACTTTATATATATATATATATATATATATATATATATATATATTTCTGTGGAAATATACTATATTTAAATGTATTTGAAATTTATAAGTCCACTATATAATTGAACATCATAATTGTTTATCTTTAGCAAAGAAAAGTTAAAATTTAATTTTATTTTTAGCATAATAGCGTTATCGTCCTTTAAACAAACAACCCAGATATATCAACCCGGTTTATTTTATCTTTTATCGTACTAAAAACCTTCACCCTCTAATTTCCTAATAAGTAATATTTATACAGTTCTAATGTCTTACATTTAATATTATTCGTCGAGTAATTTAGTGTGTACTATAAATTAATTAACTTATACGTTGAATATAAAATGTTAGTATTAAAATTATTGCAGTATAAACTATTACATATGTATGAGTTTAATAGATAGTCTAAATTAACTCATAATTCATTTCTGCTAAATATCGAATTATAAATAAATTAGTTCTTACACATACATTATTTGATATTTAAATTATCAATATCATTATCATTATAATAATTATTTTGAAAGTGATATTTTAGAATTCACATTTAACGTATTTTACTATTCTACGATTGAGTATTAATAAACATTACTCGAACAAGTCACATTAATAAACATCACTCGAACAAGTCACATTAATAAGCATTACCCGAACAAGTCACATTAATAAACATCACTCGAACAAGTCACATTAATAAACATTACTCGAACAAGTCACATTAATAAACATTACTCGAACAAGTCACATTAATAAACATTACTCGAACAAGTCACATTAATAAGCATTACTCGAACAAGTCACATTAATAAACATTACTCGAACAAGCCACATTAATAAACATTACTCGAACAAGTCACATTAATAAACATTACTCGAACAAGTCACATTAATAAACATTACTCGAACAAGTCACATTAATAAACATTACTCGAACAAGTCACATTAATAAGCATTACCCGAACAAGTCACATTAATAAACATTACCCGAACAAGTCACATTAATAAACATTACTCGAACAAGTCACATTAATAAACATTACTCGAACAAGTCACATAGTCCCAATTCTTAAATAATCGATAAGAGTTAGATTTCCTTTAAACATCCATTTAAGTAACGAAAAGACATAATTTTTTAATCTAATTATAAGAGAAATTAGGATCTATTACATGTTAAACTAAAATTTTACTTAACTTTGTAACTAGTTCGAGCCATGTTTATTAATACTCCCTGCTAGTATATATATATATATATATATATATATATATATATATATATATATATATATATATATATATATATATATATACGATTTTACCATCATTGGATACTTTACCTTTCACCAGACTATCCATTCACATGAAATCACTTTTTTTTATTCCCCCTATTCCCCCTGCTTCACTTTTTGTTATCAATTAAGATCTATGACTTACTTGTCGTTTCATCAAATACTTTTGCAAGTAAAATCCGATCCCGCATTTTGCTAAATCCTACCCTCTGATGAGAAGGAAATTATTTCTTCGAAACCCCGCGGATTAAGGACAATCAACTTATTTAGTGTTTTCTTTTTAAAATTAAATATGTTTTTAACTCTTTTTCAAAGTGTTTTTTAACATGTTTTATTAACTACTTCTTATATATATATATATATATATATATATATATATATATATATATATATATATATATATATATATATACGTATATTTACCTCTCTACCTGTATATGCATTTATCTTATACCCATCATAGGACCGGTATTATACTAGTATACACACATATATAATGTATATATATATATATATATATATATATATATATATATATATATGTACATATGTACACACACAAATATATATATATATATATATATATATATATATATATATATATATATATATATATATATATATGCTAGCAAAGATATTTGCGCTTCGCGCGGGACTTTGCAGTAAGTAGATGTTTTAAGAGCAGCTATTTCTTAAAGTTTTTAAAAAAAATTTAAACTACCTCCTGAAGTAACTGAAATCCAACTATGAACTTTAAAGCAAATAAATTATATCAAAGTTGAAACTTACATTGTAACACATATTGAATTGAAATAATTACAAAGAATCACAATGGTTAACATTTGTTTAATTAGTTGAGGGGATGGAGAAGGTGTATCTGATTCAAATTCAAAAAGAAGTTGACCAGCATCATGGTGGCGGCTCACGGGAGGGTGACGAACCTTAACTTGATATGTGCAATCACTAGGATGGAGAGTTTATAAAAAGCTGCGCTAAAGATTACTTTAACCTTGAAAAATGCTGCACTAAAGATAACCTTGACCTTGAAAAATGTTGCATTAAAGATTACTTTGACCTTGAAAAATGGCGTGAATAATCCCTAGGTCGGAGACCATCATCATGTCATGTTTGGTCCAGTGGTGTGGGCACGTGGAAGAGTTGCACACACACACACACACACACACACACACACACACACACACACACACAAAAATGCTACCATATATATATATATATATATATATATATATATATATATATATATATATATATATATATATATATAATCTCCACCCGCTATATCTGTCCATCCATTAATGTTTAAGTATGCTTGAACGCAAACGCTTTGTTCCCACTCAAGTAATGTACGATACGTATTTTTAGCAAATTCCAATCTAACCAAATTTAACTCCGTAGACACTTCGGTTGATAACTGTGTCAGTAAATTTGCCAACAATTGCAAGATTCTCACGTGCTCAATGCGAATGCACACACACACACACACACACACACACCCACACACACGGAACCCATATTGAATATTTCTTTCTCTATGTATCTATAGATCGGTTATTATCATATATATTCGTTTATCCTTTTCTTTTCTACCTATATACGTTAAGTATTTCACGTCCGAACTGGACGTTATGTTGCTTGTTTGATGTATCCGAGTTTCATCGATCTGGTCATGTCGGGTCCTGCGTAAAAGCCGGATAATTGAAGCATATCGATTCTTCAGCACTGTTTATTAAGCGAAGACTCTAAACAAAAAAGGAGCAGAAAAGGTACAAATCACCGGTTATAAATCGAACAATGGCAACTTTTGTGCTCTTCAAAGCTGTATCCTTTTATTGTTTGAGTAAGATCAGGTTTTATTTAAGAAAATGCCCAGAAATAAATGTCATTGTTACAAAAACTAAAAATATTTTAAACTGATTTAGGGGCGATAATTTAAGCTGGTTTTAAGCGAATTTGTTGCTGCGGACTTTCTTTTTGCCTCCTCAATTTGAAGTTATTTTTTTTTAATTGATGTGAACACTAGAATATTTCAATTAAAAGTCAAATATGAACAGGTAAAATTATAGAAGAATAAAAGGCCACTCAAATGAGGTATAGTTTGTTTAAACAATTACATTAAATTTAACTTAAATTTACAGTTTTTGAAAAAATTACAAGTGCAGACTTTCTTTTTGCCTCCTGTATACAATGCACAAATACACACACATACATACATACATATATATATATATATATATATATATATATATATATATTGTACATATGATAAAGAAACAGACCAAATTTATATCATATATTTATTTTAAGACTTTCTCAAGATGATTGATTAGAAAAAAATAAGATACCAGTAAAATATTTGAAATTATACTTGTTCGTATTTTCAAATATTATATTGATATTTTATTTCTTCAAATCAATCACACCGAGGAAGTCTTGAAAAAAAGGGTAAAACGTTGATGAACATATAATTTTTTTTCCTGTTTCCATTCCTTCATCACGTTGGCATATTATCCCGTTTTCATCACACACACACACACACACACACACACACACACACACACACACACACACACACACACACACACACACACACATATATATATGATTGTTGAGCTGGATTTAATCCGACGATATGAAATAAAATGGAGGTGGAAGGACCTGGATACTCAACGTTTCGCCCGATTTATGCAGGCTTCTTCAAGAGGGATGGTCATTGACGAGAGAGTCGGAGGATTGGGGCTATATATAATGATGGGGGAGAGCAACGTGTTTTCCTTATGTAAATTAGATATGATATATACATATATATATATATATATACATTTTATGAGAGAAAAAAAATTAATTAGAGTAAATTAGTGTAGTGGATTACGTCTAAAAGTTAAAATATCGTAAAGATTTTAAAAAAAAATTGTATTTGGAAATATAGCGGTGATAGATTAAATAAATAAAATGACACGAGATTACGAAAGAATTTTTTTTTTTAAATTAGAAATAATTTAATTGGGATAAAATAGCGTAGTAACTTAAAAGATGGTGTCTAAAAATAAGAATACACACACACACACACACACACACACACACACACACACACATATATATATATATATATATATGAAGTGAGAATGCGTGTAGGAGGACACTTCTCAACCTATATACTCAACAAATATGAGGTCAAAATTTAAAAATTGATACTTGAAGGTCATCGGATTTTTCTCTGTTTGACAACTGTTACACGACTTCACATGCGCGAATCATTCACATTATATTTAGAATAAATAAGTTTGAGAACAGTTTTTAAAGGGCGTGTCAAGCTGGCCTAATGATTATCGTTCTTGACTCAGTCTTTAGGTTTTGGTTTTCATCTCAGCTCGAATATATTTTTTTACTTACAATAAGTGAACTCTTTTGAAAAAACAACATAATACTCGCATGTAAATATCTCAGTTTCATTCCGTTTTTTTTTGTTTTTTTTATTTTTACTTAATTTTTTAAAGCAATTTAACGTTACGTTTAATACCAGGCAACGCCGCATACATCTTTAATCTTCTATATAAATAAAACAGTAGACGTATGCGTGTGTAAATATCTAACAGGCAAACTATTAAACTACTGGGCACATAGAACTGAAATTCTCAGGAAATAATATTCATGCAATATATTTGCTTACATGCATGTATATCGCATAGAGACATCGGCAAATTTACATGTAAACTGTTCATTAAGCATTCGCTGACATTTTGTTTTTGTGCGCATGCGCGTACATTTGGTTGTTTCACAGGCTGGAACGCTCGGCTCTTTTTCATTTCAATTCTAAATGATAACATTAACTCATTTGTTTATGTTTTTGTATTAAAAACACACACACACACACAAAAAAAAAAAACGAAATCATACGCACATTTTGCTCGCGGTTTGAAATTTGTAAATATGAAAACAAACCTATATATCTTTTTTACGATCTCATATTTACTTAATTTCATACATATGTTTAAGACATAGGGAGGGATGACACATATGGAATACGGACAGTGGTGAAATAATAACCTTATTATTTAGAAAGCCATTCTTAATATGGGGACGGGAAGGTATTATTTAAACTATTCTATACTTTTACCTAACAATATATTAAATAAGAAACTGACATGTATTGTCTCTATTTTTGTTTAGTATTAGTTAACATTAAGTATCTGTTTCTCAATACAATTTCTTGATTAGTTTATTGTAAAGCAAGTGTTGCCTAATCACTAACTGCACTTTGAAATATTTATTTTTTTGAGTAGCATGAATTCTAAATAAGGGGTTTCTCCAGTGTAATACCCATATTTAAAATATACAAACAATTTATAATGAAACCATGCATTTCGAAAAACTGTTGAGTCATTTCCGGAAGTGACGTCATGGGTTGATGATGGGGAGGGACAAGCGCGATTATGTTTCTTTAAAAAGTGTTCTGGATGCCACCAGGAATTACGAAACCTTCTTTTTTTTAGGTGAGGCTGGGGTGTGATGAATTAGTGCTTGTTCATTCTCCCAAGCATTACCACCATTTTTCTGTTTATGGAGAGGGGGCCAGTAGATGATTTCACTGAAATGCTGCATCAGAACAGATACTACACTTTGATCTTAGCCAAAAGGCCAAGTAAGCGTAATATAGTTTTCGACCAAGCATTACCTCCTTCTAAAAAAAAAAAAAAATACAAAATAACCGACACAGCATATATTTTAAGAGGTGGGGAGGGGAATATGGAGTAAGTTCCGGAAATGGCTGAAGCAGTTTATGATTTCAAAAATACTTACATAAATGTTTTTAAAAGAAGTGGGGGTACGGAGTCAGGCACGGAAACGGCTGAAGCAGTTTACGATCTCAAAATTACTTTATCTAATATATAAAAGTTGAAACAGTCTACATTTTAGACATTACATTATTTCATGCATGTTTTTAACAGTGGGGTGGGGGATATGAAATCAGTCCAGGAAATGGCCGAATCCGTTTACGAGTTAAACATTACTATATTTCATTCATATTTGTAACCGGGGTGGGGAATATAGTCAGTCCCGGAAATGGTACTAACATTTTAAGTTTTAGACATTAGTGGGGTTGGGGATAAGAAGTCAGTGCCGGAAATGGCTGGAACAGTTTACGATTTAAACATTACTTTATTTCATGTATATTTTTAACAGAAGTTATAACATAGTTATTATTTTCGTAAGGGGGGGCGATAATGTGTTTTAAAATTATGAAAAATGATTGTCTAAATTAGTAAAATATCCAAGAATTATGAAAAAAATGATGAAATGTGAGTTAATTGATCGGTTTTCTTTAATGAAATAATCAACCCAGACAATATATCAACGTTATTATTTTCGTAAGAGGAATGATAATAGGGGTTAACATTATGTAAACTTATTGTCGAAATTAGTAACATATCCAAGAATTATGAAAACTGATGAAATGTGAGCTAATTGATTGGTGTGTTTGTAATGAAATAATAGGACTAGCCAATACATCAAAGTTATTATTTTCGTAAGGGGTGGCCATAATGTGGGTTACAATTATAAAAAATTGATTGTCGAAATTAGTAACATATCCAAGAATTATGAAAACTGATGAAATGTGAGTTAATTGATTGGTGTATTTGTAATGAAATAATAAACCCAGACAGTATATCAAAGTTATGATTTTCGTAAGGTGGAGGGGCGAAGATGTGGGTTAGAATTATGAGAAATGATTGTCGAAATTAGTAACATATCCAAGAATTATGAACAATGATGAAATATGAGTTAATTGATTAGTGTGATTGTAATGAAATAATAAACCAAGACAATATATGAAAGTTAATATGTTCGTACGAAGGGGGGGGGCAATAATGTGGGTTAGAATCATGAAATATGATTGTCGACATTAGTAACATATCCAGGAATTATGAAAAATGATATAATGTTAATTAATTAATTAATGGGTGTAAAATTTAATAATCGGCCCAGACAATATATCAAAGTTATTATTTTCGTACGGGAGGGGCGATAATGGGGATTAAAATTATTGAAAATGATTGTCGAAATTAGTAACATATCCAAGAATCATGAAAAATGATGAAATGTGAGTTAATTGATTGTTGTTTTTTTAATTGAATAATCGGTCCAGACAATATATTAAAGTTATTATTTTCGTAAGTGGAGCGGGGCTATAATGTGGGTTAAAATTATGAAAAGGATTGTCGGAATTAGTAACATATCCAAGAATTATGAAAAATGATGAAATGTGAATTAATCGATTAGGTGTCTGTAATGAAAATTAAACCCAGACAATGTATCAGAGTTAATCTTTTACGCAAGGAGGGCATAATGTGGGTTACAATTATAAAAAAGAGAGTCGAAATTAGTAACATATCCAAGAAGTATGAAAAATAATGAAATTGGTG
Source organism: Euprymna scolopes (assembly GCF_053919585.1). Taxonomy (NCBI): domain Eukaryota; kingdom Metazoa; phylum Mollusca; class Cephalopoda; order Sepiida; family Sepiolidae; genus Euprymna; species Euprymna scolopes. The sequence goes on along the minus strand of NC_136512.1, from coordinate 34,716,054 downwards.
CGTTTGTAGGGAATTAATCAGCCTGGAAAATATATAAAGTTATCATTTTCGTTACCCGGGTGGCGAAAATATGGGTTACAATGATGAAAATTGGTATTCGAACTAAATAACATATCCAAGAACCATGAAAAATGATGAAATGTGAATAAATCGATTGATGTGTTTGTAATGAAATAAATAACCCAGACAATATACCAAACATTTTATTTTTGGAAGTGAGGGGGCGATAATGTAGGTTAATATTATAAAAATGATTGTCGAAATTAGTAACATATCCAAGAATTCTGAAAAATTCTGAAATGTTAATTTATTGATTGTTGGGTTTGTAATTAAATAATCGGCCCAGACAATATATCAAAGGTATTTTTTATAAATGCGGGGGGGGGAAGTGTGTTACAATTATAAAAACTTATTGCCAAATTTAGTAACATGTCCAAGAATTATGAAAATGAAGAAATGTGAATTAGTCGATTGGTCTGTTTGTAATGAAATATTCAGCCCAGACAATATATCAAAGTTATTATTTTCGTAAGGGAGGGGGGCGAAAACGTCCGTCAAAATGATGAAAAATGGTGGTCGAAATTAATAACTTATGCAAGAATTATGAAAAATGATGAAATTTGAATTAATCGATTGGTGTGTTTGTAATGAAATAATTAACAAACGTTATAACATAGTTATTATTTTCGTAAAGGGGCGGCGATAATGTGAATTAAAAGTATGAAAAATGATTGTCTAAATTAGTAACATATCCAAGAATTATGAAAACTGATGAAATGTGAGTTAATTGATTGGTGTGTTTTTAATGAAATAATTAACCCAGAAAATACATAAATGTTATTATTTTTTTGTAAGTGGAGCGGGGCGATAATGTGGGTTAAAATTATGAGAAATGATCGTCGGAATTAGTAACATATCAAATAATTTTCAAAAATGATGAAATCTGAGTTAATTGATTGGTGCGTTTGTAATAAAATAATAAGCCCAGAGAATTTATCAGTTTCTGTAGGTGATCAACAAGATTTTTCTGAATTTTCAATGTTAACTTCAGGGAATGACGTCGCAGTTGTAATGGTGAGTAGAAAGATACGTGATTATGTTGCTTTTTAAAGTATTCTGGAGTTCTCGACGAATAAACAAACCTTCACTTTTGGGGTGGGGTTGGAGAGAGTAATGCCCATTTTGGGGTCACTATGCAATCTACCACAACGTCATATTCAAAGATATTGGAATAACTATGGAATCATATTCCGGAAATGATATCGTTTCTTTTGTTAATGTGTTGTTGGCGGTTGTGGTAGTAAGGGGGGGGAGAACTATATTAATATTAAAAATTGTGGTAAAGTAAAAGTTGCCTATATATCATTCGCGTCAATGCATTTATGTAATTATTTGTTATTAACATGCTGAGTTATGGTCAAGAAACGATACCATTTCACTTAACATGATGCTGTCAGTAGTAAGGAGGGAAAGAACACAGTAATGTGGAATTCTTTTAGTGAAGCAAGGGTTGCCTAATCACAAAGCTTCTCAATATATTTGTCTATTTGTTTGTAAAACCTGCTGAGTAATCTTCCGAAAATGACGTCCTTTTCACAAAAAAAAAATTTTTGTCGGTAGTGGGGTAAAAAATGAAACAGAGTAATGTGGAATTTGATAATGAAGTAAGCGTTATTTAATCATTAACTGTGTCAATGTATTTATGCATTAATTTTAAAATCCTGCTGAGACATCTTCCAAAAATCACGTAATTTTTCTTACAATAACAGTACTAATAGTGAGGAAGGAAAGAAACGCAGTAATATTGAAATTATGGCGAAGCAAGGGTTGCGAACTCATTATCCAACACAATGTATTTATGTATTAAATTGGATCCATCTTCTAAAAATTATTTCAATTCTCTTAAAATTATGGGAGCCTTCTAGGGAAGAGAAATAATTTCATATATGTTGTACAATACCTGTCGAGAGTATGTTAAATTGTTTCATATATGTACATAAATTACCCGTCCGAAGGTAGGTAAACATATTTAAAATATGTGTTGTAAATTACCCGTCCCAAAAAGGTAAAATTATTTCATATAGATTCTGTAAATTACCTGGAAGGTACAATTATTTCATACACGTGTAATAGCAGTCCTAGGTAGGTAAAATATTCTTTTGCTTAGAAATAGCAAATGATCCATCGACATTAAAAATTCCTCTCTCCAAAGAATAACAATTCTATTAAAAATCAACTTCAATTTTCTCATTGTTTATACGATCTCGAGCAACGCCGGGTAGCCCCGTCAGTATAAAATAAAAATGAAAAAACGGGTGAGCTGCTATTTTTGGAGAAGCAGATATTAACAGAGGCTGAATAATCTATCTATCTATCTATCTATCTATCTATCTATCTATTTATCTATATGTGTGTGTGCGCGCGCGATCGCGTATATATATGTATGTGTATATATATATACGTTTTATTTTTTATTACCGTATCTTTCTGTTAAGTTACATTATTGTTTCAGCTACTTGGCCGTTTTTTGGCCGTCTGTAGCATCCTCAGACTTTTACAGAAATTTCTGTAAAAGTCTGAGGATGCTACAGACGGCCAAAAAAACGGCCAAGTAGCTGAAACAATAATGTAACTTAACAGAAAGATACGGTAATAAAAAATAAAACGCATATCTGCTCTACAACGGTATTGAGCACTTTCTTCAGTTTTTATTAATTACCATTTCCACTATATATATATATATATATATATATATATATATATATATATATATATATATATATATACACTTCAGAATAATTTAATGCAATAGATCTACTGCACAGTGGGCTTAATTGGGAGAGGGTCAAGCGGACATTTACCTCTGTATACCTATAATGTAAGAAGTTCATTTTTGACATCAAATAGGGTGGTATACCATAGTAGGATGTTGGAAAGCCGATATTCAACATAGAAATCATTCTTTTTAAGAGTCCAAGAACAAAAAGATTATAAATTTGCTGGCAGACAAAACTTAGGCATTTAGGACAAACTTTAAATGCCTGTATCTTTAAAACTATTGAAGCTAAGAAGACAAATGAGACCTCTACTTGATACTGCATGAAACAAGCTTTTCAAATATTCAGTTAGAATGAGAAAATACACTACTAGAAGGTTACACAATGAAAAAACTAAATCAATGTATCAGATAACTCAACATGCATCATCATCATCATCATCATCATCATCATCATCATCATCATCATCATCATCATCATCAAAAAGCACAACAGACTCATATTCACTGTTGCAACCATGAATTGCAGTTTTAAGCTGCTCACAACTTTTAATGCTGTGACCTAATGACTTGTGATGTCTGCAGTTTAAACGTTCTCTTGTCTTCATAATAATGGGATCACTCTCGTCCCAGAGTCTGTTAATATAATCTGATAGTTTGTCGTTCGAGACTTGTTTATCCGATACTGACATAGGAACTTATTTACCTCGATGCAAGATTCTGTAATTAACACAGCACTGTGCCCTAAAACAACATGAGCACTTGGACTGATATCAATCCATGGAAGTGAACCAACATGGAGGTATGTAGCGCGATAAAATTCTTTGAGCTCGTCAATTTTCACTTTCCTATCTGAGTTAATGATGATTAAATGACAGCCATGTGTCATTAGCTCAAACGGTAGCAACTAAGGCTTTAGCGCTAAATGTTTTGGTTTCAATTCTAGCAGATGGCACCCAATATATATATATATATATATATATATATATATATATATATATATATATATATCGATCTTGGTTCTTAATTCACTACTAACAATTCCTTGAGTGAGCAGTTTTCGGTTGGATCTCGTTGAGATTGTGGAATCCAGGCGACTGAAGTGATGCAAAAAATTGGGCAGACGTAAGTTACAAGCACTGGGCTTTTTTTAATGGAAAAAATGCTCATATTTATGGTAAATTTTGTGAAAAAAAAACAAAAAAACAAGTAAAAAACTTGTTTATATTTTTTATTTTTTATAATGAAGTAAATTTATGGTCTTTGACATTATCTAAGGTAATATATATATATATATATATATATATATATATATATATATATATATATATATATGACATATTTGGGGGTTTGTGGAAGAAATTTTGAGGAATTCTTCAGGTGTACCTAAATTTTCTCTTTGGTAAAATCACTGTAGTCACAATTTTGCAAAAATTCGAAATTCGTGAATTTCAAATGTGCATATATTGAAGAATAATTGGAGTTTGAAGACAAATGAGTCCAATTTTTGCAACCTCCGACTCTGATCTATTAAAATATATAGGTTTCATAATGATTTGAGGAAGTTGCTAAAAAATTCATATGTCTGCTTGCAATGGTATGGAAATCTAGTGATTATCGGTCTTACAAAATATTATTGGATGTAATATTTTATAAAGACAATTACATTATTGTATCTAGCAAATTAGGTATAAATCATTATAATATTTGCTAATATTTTCTCCTCTGATGAGATGGATAGACATCGAAAACCTATAGTTATAGTTATTGAAATATATTCTTTGTCTTACATATAATAAAAATTCTAGATTTGAAATTAACCATTAAATTGCTAAATTATGATATATATATATATATATATAAAGAGAGAGAGAGAGAGAAAGAGAGAGAGAAAGAGGGTCTTGTGGATGCCCTTGATTGGAAGAACTAGGGGAACCAACCCCAAAATCAAAAAACACTACCTTATGGGCCTTATCACAGCAAAGATGGAAACTTTCACTTCAAATCTTTGCAGTTTTCCTTAAAAGGCCATCAAACCTCATCCAAAAGAAAAGGCGTAGTAGCGGACACGATAGGGGGACTGTTTACCTCACTAAGATTACTTTCGGCCTGAAGCTGCGGCCTCCTCTGTTGCCAGTCGTCGCGGGTTCGCTCCACTAGACATGGGCATTGCAGGTTTAGAGGGTGTCTATCTGATGCGCAATAGATACTGCACCTAAACTGAGCAAGCATGTATGGAGCCAAGATGGGAAGTCCTGTGGCGATGGAGTGAAACTATGCCAACACCGAGGGATAAAGGACTGAGGCCCCAACTAGTCATCGTCAAGATTGACGGACTTCATGATGATGATGATGATGATGATATATAGGGTGATTAAAAAATAACTCCATATGTGAAAATATATTGCAATTTATTCGTGCATTACATGTTTGCAAGAAATGAATTGGATGACAACATATGTAATGTGGGATGTTATTTAAAATTCAGTATGTCTTCCACAATTTGCCTTTAATTTCTCTCACCGCTTGGGAATGGCATCAATTGATTTTCCTAGAAACGTTTGTGCGATGACATTATTCATTCAGTCATTTAATACAGGGAGATGGTTATGCCGACGTTATCTATATGCATGGCCGGATAGAAACACATATGACTTCTTACTTTGGGGTTGATTAAAGAAGCCAACCACTTTAGAAGAACATCAAGAACGACTACGAGAAATGATTTCTGTCAGGTTGCACTTATATTCAATTTTTATAAAATTCATTCATAAATAAATTACAAGAACTTGAAAATAAATAGTGATTGAAATCACAATGTATATTTATGCATAGATAGTCTGCTCCACTGTGAGAGAAAACTTTGTGTTCACTTGAAAGATATTGGTGAGTCTCATTTATGAATATAAAAAATAACTACTGCTATAAGATTACATATCTGGACGATCATTACATTTCAAATATATTCAGTAAATCTTGTATTTGTAGGAAACCGTGTACCTTTAAAACTGTCACTTATTTTAAGTTAAGGAATTGAATTCTGGATAGTCAAATGCCAGAGTCGACATATTTTAAATTTCTTGTATGATTTTGTTCATTTGGTAAAATATCTTTTACAGCAAGCATGTTATTCGTATGCATTTTTTTTTACACAGTGGTCACCACTCATCAAGGCCCGGAAGCCACTCAGGGATAAGGGTTATTGCAAGTACATTACGTTAGTGTGGAGATTTGATGAAGTGTTTACTTAAGGGGATGGTTCATTAGGAATTTGTTAACGTTGGACTTGAACACATCCAAGTTGTAGTCAGGTGGGAAGCAGGCAGGCGGAACAGAGTTTACAAACACTAAACATGCCACCATGCATGTTTACAGCCATTGTGGTTGAAATGCCGTAAAGTATACCAAAGGAAGTCAAATAAGTTTTCTTAACATTTATTCACGTTTATTTTAATTTACATTCCTCGTTTATACTTTCATTTTTCTAATGATCATCGCCATCATGAAAAACCCCATCAACGCTATTCCTGTCTTTCCCCGCCCTAGTCATCTTTATTCCCCGTCCTCACCCCGTCTACTTGATGCTCCAGTTTCATACATGACCCAATCATGCAAACCAATCGGCCACCTTTCAAGGAACACCAATTAATGAGCAAAAAAGATGAAAAATAGAAACAAAGCTTTAAAAAAATAATTACAAGTCATTTTAACATACTTACATACAAACATACAAATACACACATATTCACACACACACACACACACACACACACACACACACACACACACACACATATATATATATATATATGTTAAGTTTTGAGACATTGTGTTGAACAAAGATAGCGGCGTAGTTCAGATCAGTAACCAAGATGGCGACCAAGAATCAAATGCAGTCCGTCGCGTAGTTAACCTCTTAAGTTCTGAGATATTATGTTGAACAAAGATGGCGGTGTAGTTCAGATCAGTAACCAAGATGGCGGCGAAGAATTAAATTCGGTCCGTGACGTAGCAAACGGCGAACTGATTGAATCCAAAATTCGTCAATTTTTATAATTTTGCAACGTTTTCATTGGTTGTTTAGCACAGCCGTTGGTTATAAAAATGATTGGCGAATTCATTCGTCTAATACCCCCATTAGAAGTCAAAAACTTTTTACAATATATATATATATATATATATATATATATATATATATATATATATATATATATATGTGTGTGTGTGTGTGTGTGTAATAATCAATATACAGAATAGTTGATAAGCATGTATATCGATCATTTGAAAATAATAATACAAAACTACCTCTAATAGTTATAATTTGACGCTCCCTCCTAAGGAGATACACCGGTATATTAGATTGTTTTAGGTCTTTCCGATCACGGAAACACCCCCAAAAGTTCAACAGTCATTCTGATCACCCAGAACAACTCTCACGACACATCAGTTTGTGCCTTGATTATCTACACGGGACAGTGTCTGAGGTTTCGACAAGAAAAGTTCGTCAATCACAGGGAGATAGATGCAGCCACACGCCGCGTTGTGATTGTTTTTGTTTATCAGCGAGCTACAGCTCTCCCCCGACGTCGAGATAGGCACTCCTCTCTTGATAGATGACTCCTGAAAAATAACTCCAGGTCCGGTCTGGTAGCAATACAAACACATTCGCAGAAGCAATATGTAAGAAACTCCAGTCGTTTTTCTGTTTTATAAAAATTATATGAACAGAAACTATATAACTACAAAGTTCTAATACAATGCCACTGTACGAAGAAAACTGTTAAGACAATTAAAATTAAATCACTTAAGTGTTCATAGTTAACAACATCTCCGACCGATAGTGCTTAGTACTACACTAATATTTTTATTTACAAGGTGGTCACCACTTATCAAGGCCCGGAAGCCACTCAGGGATAAGGGTTATTATAAGTACAGTACGTTATTGTGGATATTTAAAGTGTCTTTCTTAAGGGGGCGGTTCATCAGGAATTTGTTTACGTCGGACTTGAAGACATCCAAGTTGTAGTCAGGAGGGAAGCAGGCAGACGGAACAGAGTAATAATAATAATAATAATAATAATAATAATAATAATAATAATAATAATAATAATACATTTGTACCAGATAATTGTATAAGCGGTTGGGATTAAATCACTTGAAAGTCTATAGTTCAAAACAGGTGTCGCAGTATCTGCGACCGTCAGCGCTTTCATCTGGAAAAGCAGTCACACATAATTCCAGGTTCAGTTTTCGTATACGGTAAATCTCGATAAGTGGGGAATTGCCAGCTACAATTAAGGCAATCCCAAGAAAGGAGTGCGTCGAAGTTCTTGTCATTTTGACGCTTTGTGTCCACGCGATAAAAAAAAAGACTGTTTATCATTCATCACTAAGATGTCGTGGGCAAGTAAGACATAGACTTAAGTTTATTTGTACACTATATATTGGATTGCGGAAAGGATTTTTGATAATATTATCTATGATGTGTGAAATATTTTGTTTCGGTGAGAACATTACCTACACACTCGTTGTTAGTTTAAGTTTAAAATGGCAGTTTCCTTTGTCTGTAAGCTCCATTTTGAAATAGAATTATCTGTTTTCAATCTCGTGTGGGTTTGGAATAGAATTTTCGTTGGTCTGTTACAATCAAGTCTGACATATTTTAATTTGTCTGTCACTCTTAAATTTGACAAAGTATTTTGTTTGTTTGTCACGTTTAAGTTTAAAATATTTTCTCTTTTTTCATGATTTATTTTGAAATAGCATTTAAGTTAGTTTATTGCTCTTAAATTTGAAATAGTATTTTCGCTAGTCCGTCAGTTTAAGTTTAAAATGATAGTTCGTTAGTCTGTCATGCACAAGTTTGAAATGACATTTTTGTTAGTTTGTCAGCTTGAGATTAGAATATCATTTTCATTAGTTTAACCCTTAATGAAAAATTTGAAATTGTTTTCGTTGATTTGTCAGCTTAAATATGAAATAAGATTTTCTTTAATCTTTCAATTTAATTTTGAAATGTTATTTTAATTTGTCTTTAACTTTTTAATCTTGAAATAATCATTTAGTTGGTACCATTTGGATTCGTCAGACTACTGTTCTCATCTTGAGTGTCATTTTCACAACATTACAGTCGATGTAACCTCCGACTTTCTTCAGGTGTATCTTGTCGAAGGAATTTCGAACGGAACCGTTTATTTACTTCACGAGGGGAGCATGCTCTCGTTTTGTCAGCCCTGACTCGAGAGAAGTAATCACAATCGTATTTTTCACAATTTTTAATCACAATACATAATTGTATTTTTCGGTCGCCCACACTGAGAATTCAACCTTCAACCTTAAGGAGAATATCACTTTCATAGTTGATTTTTCTAAGTACTCTAACCACTGAGCCACAAGTCCTAGTAACTTAGTCTTAAATCTGACATTTCGTTAGTTTGTCATGCTTAAATTAAAATAGCTTTTTTTGTTGGTTTATTTTGCTTAATTTTGGATTAAAATTTTCGCGGTTCTATTACGCTTAAGTTTGAAATACTGTTTTCTTTAGTCATTGAGCTTGACTTAAAAATAAACGTTCATTGCACCGTCACGTTTAGATTGATGGGATATATCTTACAGAGAATCGTTCTTATTATTTACGGTTATGAAAATCTTCAAACATATTGAAAATATTAAACAGCGGCAGTCAATCACGATGCTTAAATGAAATCTCGTGAGAATTTGGAGAAAAATAAAACTTCACGGGGAAAAATATAAGAAGTGTACAGGAAATTGAGTTTAAAAAAAAAAGTGGTATATATTTTTGTAATTTATTCCTTTTTTTTTCAAAATTTAAGCGTTGGAAACCTTATTTAAAGGTATTGAAAGAAAGAATTACGATTGAAGGATATTATTTATAGGCGGCCATGAATTAGACAAAAACATGATGAAATGAATTTATTTTAAATTTAATGAAAAATAATATAAACAGTGACACCTATATATATATATATATATATATATATATATATATATATATATATATATATATATATATATATATATATATATGTTGATATATATATATACATATATGTGTTGATATATATATATATACATATATATATCATTTTATCTAGTAATTGTCTGTATTTTTGAGATGAGGTGTTTTCATTGATTGAGATTGTCGGACTGACTTCCTCATCTTGGTTGTTATTGTCACAACGTTTCGGCCGTTTTGCCCTCCGGCCTTCGTCGGGTGTTTTGTATCGAACTGGGGAACCGTTTGTTAGGAGTCTCGAACCCAACCCTTTATTATTATTACGGGGGTACCGTGTTCGGACTCCAGCTAGGCTTTGGGACATAGTTATCTTTGGGCTCGCCATTATCACCAGTGATGGCGAACATATACATGGAATACTTCGAAGACATGACCTTAGGTTCAGCTCCCTTAAAGCCCACCATGTGGCTAAGATACGTTGATGACACCTTCACACTCTGGCCCCATCAGGAAGACATCCAGGATCTCCTAGACCATGTGAACTCAATAAGACCATCCATACATTTCACAATGAAGAAAGAAAAAGATAACCAACTGGCCTTCCTTGATATACTCATATCACGCACAGAGCATGGGTTTAATACCTAAACTTCAACTCCCATCACCCATACAGTATCAAACATGGAATCGCACGCTGCTTACAACATCGAGCAGAGACAATAAGTAGCGACACCATTACATACCACCAAGAAATGGTCAGGTTGAAGAATACCCTCCGTCGTAACAACTACCCCGATAGCATACTATCCACCAGACGTGTTAATAGTATAAGAGAGGAGAATGAAACCCAAAACACTCCAACGGTCTGCCTACCATACATACGAGGCATCTCCGAAAAGATTCAGAGAATATGTGCCCCCTACAACATCAGGATGGTATTCAAGAGCGAGTCAACACTCAGACGACACCTGGTACGAGTGAAGCTCCGCATGGAGGAGAACATGATCAAAAACTGCATATACTCCATCCCATGCAGTTACAGAAAGGTTTACAAGGGTGAAACATGTCGCCCCCTTAAAGTAAGGGTGGAACAACACCGAAAAGTGGTAACTAAAGGGGAGACGGAAAAATCGGGTATAGCCAACCATGTCTGGATGGAGAGGGGGGACCATCGCCCCCTATGGGATGAAGTAAAAATAATAAACAGAGAGACCCACTGGAAAGTGAGAAAATTTAAAGAAACAGCTCACATGCTCGGATATAACAACCTACTGAGCAATCCAAGCATAGAGCTGAATGCAATTTGGACACCTCTGATAGAGAGAGAAAACCTTGACTAACAACATAGGTTTAACATTAGCAAAAAAGACAACTATGAATTTTCCTAGGGAAAGATGGCCGAGTGGTCCTAGACGTTGTATTAAAATTTACAGTTACACAAAGGTGCTGAGTTCAATCCTGAACGAAGGCAGTGAAAAAGTAACATTCAAAATAGAGAATCAGCAACTATGCTCCAAAGCCTAGCTGGAGTCCGAACACGGTACCTCCGTGATAATAATAAAGGGTTGGGTTCGAGACGCCTAACAAACGGTTCCCCAGTTCGATACAAAACACCTGACGGAGGGCAAAACGGCTGAAACATTGTGACAATAACAACCAAGATGAGGAAGTCAGTCCGACAATCTCAATCAATCATTTTATCTATCTTTATAATCTATGAATATCGATTTTCTCAAACGGTCGCTATGTGTGTATTGGTTAACATTTTATACGCGTAATTTATTTATTTATTCTGGTTGTAATAACTTTGAAAGAATTCAATTATATATACAGAAAAGTATTTTATCTAAGTGTTATTTGGTAATAATTTTCACTTCACCAATGTGATGCTGCCAGGTTGGGAATGACGTATATTATAAAAATATAAGACATATTTTTTCGCTGCTAGGTTTAACCATACTAATAATATGCCAGAGTGCCCCTTTTTTGCCTACTTTTAGGGGAGCTGGTTTTTACCTCACATTAAAAACGGCCTTGTGCCTAATTTGCTTTGGTGGGGAAGCAAATAAATACATTAACCATACTAATAAGCCGTGAAACGACAAAACACGTGTCCGTGGATAATTATATATATATATATATATATATATATATATATGTATATTAGTTAAAACTTAAAAATTCCTGCATTTTTTAGTTAACTAGTATTCGATTCGACTTTTTATTTTTTCTTCGGTTGCAGTAGTAATTATGGTTAACTCTGATCCAATATGCATATGGAGCGGTATTAATGTACTTTTCTTTTGAAATTTCTCAGCTGTTTGTTCAGCCGTATACCGTACGACGTTTTTACTTTTTATTTTTACCCTTCTTCCAATTTTTATTACTTGCTTTGCGCAGACAGTGGGAGAATTTATGTTCTTTTTTGTTTTGTTTTTACAAAGGAATCTCCACTTATCAATACCCGGAAGCTCGAGGATAAAGGTTAATGGGTATACGTTAGTCAATCAGATTATAGCATAGTAATCATTAGGGAAAAATTTTTTAAATTGGATTACTTAGGGGGGGCGGTTCATCAAGAACTTGTTTATGTTGGACTTGAAGATAATCAAATTGTAGTCAGTTGGAAAGCAGGCAAACGGAAGAGAGTTTCACAGGCGCTCAGTTCTAATAAAGAAACTTTGTTCATAGATTTACGTTTAAGTTTAGGCACAGATAAATAGTTTGGGAAATCATTGATAGTGGTTTTGACTAGACGATTGTTTTTCATGAAAGTTTGGCGAGGTGGAACCATAGATTAAAGCTCAGACGAGCACTTGCGATGAAAATAACGATAAAGCAGAAACAGGCTCACAACGTCTCTTCTAAGCTACGAAGTCTATTTTGAACTATGTCAAGGCAGGATAAGCTGCTTCTAGTAGCTCCTGCCAACATGTAGCAACAGTACACCATCATTGGCCGTACGTGGCTCTTATATAGTTAGAGAATTGCATCAGTAGTGAGATATCTACTAGAGCGGTTGAAGGATCCTACCATTTTCCCAGCGGCTTTGGCAACGGATTTGATGTAGGTGTTCCATTTCAGATCAGGAGAGTAAAGATCAAGTTCAGAAGCTTGTCAAAACATGGGGCCTCCCCAAGACGAGAGCCATTCATTTCAATTGATGCCAGATGAGAATCAGAGCGGTGATGATGTAAAGTCCTTTGAATCTACAAGCATATTTTTGTTTTTAAATAGACGGCCTTGATATAAATGTCACTCCACAAAAGCCTTATACAGACTAATTAAAAAAATAAGGCCGTTGTTAACTTTAACCTTGTTCTGTATCGCATTATCATGTTTAGAATTTAAAAACATAATTTCTGTTATATTGTAGAGAGTAATGGTTTGATTCTGATCCCCGTTTGTTTGTAACCGAATCTTCATTTTCTTTGCTGACGCGAAATCCTTGTATGAATATTAGACATTAAAACATGTTGGACATTATCTTGTGCAACCTTAACTTCCACATTACCAATTTACTAAACTGGCATAGTTTGTGTAATCATCCGAATATATTTTGTCAAGTATTACCAGTGAGTATTAAATAGTAAAATTTATTCCCCAAATATCTTCGTTAATATTTCTCTTGTGTTTTGAAACGTCATTTCATTAGAATGCCTAGCCAGAATTTTCATGTTCCACTAGCTCGATTTTTCCTAAAAGGAATCTTATTTTTGTCGGTCCAGTTTCTACAGTCTCTTTCAAAGTTTTCTTGATACCTGCTAAGTATGCTTCGAATGTTACTTCTTTCAGGTTAGTAAATAAAGTTGCCGACTGAGTTTATTATTGACCATAGTGAAAACGTGTTGGAGTTTTCAGGATGATTTCTCTTTTTGTCAAACTGTTCTAAAAATTTCTCATTTTTTTCCGATCGTTCAATGTTTTCTTGAAGGCTTCTCAAAATCTTTTTGATGTGGTTTTGTCAACTTTTCCACTTCGTCCTGATATAATTTCTCATTTTGTTTTAGCAATTTGATTTTTTTCTTAATTTCATTCATCCAAAATCAAAATAAAAAAACAAACTCTTACAATAAAGACGAAACATTGATGAACACATAACTTGATTCTTCTTTTTTTTTTATCTCTCAATCTCGTCGGAATTCTATTTCCATTATTCTCATCATATATATATAGTCAGGGGAGGAGAAATCCTTCATGACTGAGATAATTCCCATTCTTATACTTGTGCCTTTCCAGGTGTCCCCTCCCTTCTGAGGAGCGAGATCTTCCCTACACTAAAAAGTGATCCTGAATCTGGCCCTACCCACATGGGAAGACAAACAAAAATCCCCTATGTCTATTTATAAATAAGTCTTTTTATTTAAACAAACATAATATTATGAATGCCCTATTCGACTAAGATTAAAACGAAAGCACAACAGAAAGAAACTAAAATCTAAAAATAGAAAAAAAAAATAAAAATCACGATTAAATGAAAACATCCCTACCGTTTACCCCTGTTTCAGAGAAGCTGCTCCCCCCAACTTTTTCACTTCGTCCTGATATAATTTCTGATGTTGTTTTAGCAATTTGATCAAACAGGTTCTGATTCTTCCATACTTTTTATTAATTTCATTCATCCAAAATCCCCCCCCCCAAAAAAAACTCTAACAATAAAGACGAAACATTGATGAACACATAACTTGATTTGTTCTTTTTTATCTCTCAATCTCGTCGGAATACTATTTCTATTATATATATATATATATACATATATATATATATATATATATATATATATATATATATATAGTAATGTGATTGATAATTTAAAATCCAAATTAGAATTAAAAATTAAAAATCTGTTTCATAAGAAGGAACAACAACAAAGTCAATAATTTATACGATCGTTTCGGAAACGATGTTTTTATTGTGATAGACATTAAGTCACGGACAATAATTTTAACATATAGTTCTTTTTAAACAAAGTCTCGTTCAAACTACTGTTCTAACCCCCTTTAAATTATATATATATATATATATATATATATATATATATATATATATATATATATATATACATATATATATATACATACATATATTTATATGCACCACTTTTACTAATATTCTTAGAAAAGGTATGAATCTATAGCTCCTATAAGAGTTAAACAGTAGAATAAGATGCACAAGTTGTTTCGGAGAAGAAAACCTCCTAAATAATACTATATTTCTCTACTCATTCGGGCATTTTTAATCGATTATAACACCCCTATTTGACCCAAACAATACTAGTTTAAGAAAGTTACGGTTGGCGACTGAGCAATTCTTGATTCACTATAGGCACTCTTACCGAAAGCACACATTTCTTTTACAGATATCGATTGGAAAACTTTAACGACAACTTCAGTTATATTCAAAAAATAAAATGCCTTTTTTATTGTTCTGATTAGCTGTGAATTGTAATTAATTGAACATGTTACCTTTCTCTCTCTTAGCTATGCATTTCTATCCCCTTGTTCATGTATCTTGATTGAAGCACCCTTTAATACGTCATTAAGTTTCTGCGACTTGAAAGCATTTGATAAAAGGGTGACACTCTGTACTTGTGATCTTGACAAGGTAGACAAATAGTACCAAATTGTGAATTGATTTGTATAAACCATTTTAATTGTTTATATATATATATATATATATATATATATATATATATATATATATATATAATAGATGGCAGCTCGGCGTTGCCCAGGCGTACAATAAGCTTAAAAATGATATTTTGATTTATGCAGATTGTGTATGTATAATTATATAATAACTCTTCTATTGATTATTATATATTACGGGGAATAATTTGCCCCGTGGGCTAATTCACAAAAATACATAAATAAAATAAAATAAAATAAGAATAAATTAAAAACTGAAAACATAATGATAGTCTCTTTTATCAAATTCCGTTTGAGTTTGTTTACAATATCACGTCATGATTTGCGGCGATTTTAAATGGTACCTCTTCTTTTTCATAAATTGAACTCATTAATAAGAAAAACATTAAAATGAATTAGTGAGGTACATCTGGGCTTGAACAGATGATCATTCGATCTGTAGTCAAATGCTCTACCACTAAGCTATATTTCCAGATTATAATAAATCTTTTTTTTTTCTTTTGCTGGAATTTTATTAACTTGCCGGTGTAACGATATATCCCCTGTAAAAAATTTTCTTTTTAGCTATGAGAGAAAAAAGATATTTTAAAGATCAGATTTTTTTTTCGGTTATCGATACTTAGCGGATAAATTTCTGTACAAAACATATCTAAAACAATGCCAGACATATACATTTGCTTTGTGTAAAAGTTGCAAAAGATAGGCTCAGTCTTTTCGGACACTATAAGAAAGGAATTCACACACAACGGTTTATATATATATATATATATATATATATATATATATATATAAACTATCCATTCACGTGAAATCACCTTTTTCTTCACCATATTCCCTCTGCTTCACTTTTTGTTATCAAGTAAGATCTTTGACTTACTTGCAGTTTCATCACTCTTGTATGCAAAATCCGATACCGTATTTTACTAATTCCTACCGTGTGATGAGAAGGAAAGAATTTCTTCGAAACTCCGCGGATTAAAGACTATCCACTTATTAAGTGTTTCCTTTTCAGATTAAATATGTTTTTAACTCTTTTTCAAAGTGTTTTTAACATGTTTTATTAGCTATTTGCTCTTATATATATATATATATATATATATATATATATATATATATATATATATATATTTAAATAAGGGAGTAGTCACCAACAATGTGTATTTTTTAACATTATTTTATGATTCCGTGTCTTGGGTTTTCATTGAGAATTATGTTTGGATCATTGTAATAATGTTTTTAAGTCATTGAAATCGTTTTTACGCGCGTTTCAGACGTTCTGTGAAGCGTCCTCGTCAGAAAAACATATTTAATCTGAAAAAGAAACACTTAATAAGTGGATAGCCTTTAATCCGCGGGGTTTCGAAGAAATACTTTCCTTCTCATCAGAGGATAATTTCTGACGAGGACGCTTCACAGAACGTCTGAAACGCACGTAAAAACGATTTCAATGACTTAAAAACATTATTACAATGATCCAAACATAATTCTCAATGAAAAACCAAGACACAGAATAATAAAATAATGTTAAAAAAATACACATTGTTGGTGACTACTCCTTTATTTAAATATACATCTTATTTAAATATGCATCTTTCTTTCGTTGGAATTTCTTAACCCATTTTATATATATATATATATATATATATATATATATATATATATATATATATATATATATATATATATATATATAATACTATTATATTATTGGCGACGTACAGTCCACCAGGTTGTCGCCTCTTTTGAGATTTTGAGATCTCCTGAACACAGATTCTGCGGAAGGAGCATTGCAGGAGGAAGATTCGGGAAGCCTCAGCAGCCAAACCTGACGTGACGTTTGACTGCAGCCGCTGTGGTCAAACCTGCTTGTCCCGCATCGAGCTCGTCAGCCACAAGTGTGCCTGTAGTCGACATAAACAACTCCCTTCATAGAATCTTCGTTTGCAAAGTACTGTCAAAAAGAGAAGATATCAATGGAACTTTATCTGTGTGTGTGAGAGTCCATTCCATATGTGTTCGAAAATGGTTGTACCGATTTTTTTCAAAATTCCACACGAATCTATTTAATGTGTTTGGAAGTGTTCTTACGTAGGTTTCGTCCGATGCGTCCGATAAATATCCAAAATAAAAATCGAAAAAATCCGTTAAAAAGGAAGTCCAATTTTGAGCAAAGTTAACAATTTTATACAGCCTAACATCACAAATGCATTTGAAATGTTTTATCACCGCACAAGCAGAAATGCTCAGTCAATAAAATCAATTGTAGATTCTTTTGTGAAACCTTGGCGTATTCTTTACGAATATTTGTTTTTAGAGCACAATTTAATCATGATACTTGACTTTTGTACGTTTAACTTTAATTCAAGTGAGCCCCATTCTCTGGTACCCCTCGCCAATCTTTCACGAAAAACACCCGACTAGCTGAAACCACTGTCAATAATTTTCCCCACTCTTTATCTGTGCCTTAATCAAAACGTAGATTCCATGAACAAAGCTTCTTTCTTAGAACTGCACGCCTGTGGAACTCTCTGCCACTAGCCTGTTTCCCTCCCGACTTCAACTTGGATGTCTTCAAGTCCAACACAAACAAATTCCTTATGAACCGCCCCCTTAAGTAATGACACTTTATCAAATCTCCAATACTAACTATTACTACGATACTATCCCATTGATTTCTGTACACACAATAACCCTTATCCCCGAGTAGCTTCTGGGCCTTGATAAGTGGTGACCTCCATGTAAAAAAAAGGTTCCTGGAAGTGATTTTACGTAAATTTTCTATGACATTACAGCTGATAAGTATTGAAAATCGATAATCGAATTAAAAGAATGAAGTCCTATTTTGAACCAAGTTAATTTTTATAAAACTTAACATCACAGTGCATTTGAGAAGTTTTCTATCCGCACAAGCAGAAATGACCGACGTATAAAATCATCAGTAGGTTCCTTTATAAAACAGCACTCGAAATGTTTCTTTTTAGAGCACAGTGTAATCATGATACTTGACTTTTGTACGTTTAACTTTAATTCAACTGGTTATGTAAAAATAATTTCATAAAATCAAAAATTGGTTCTTTGATAAGATAGGGGCGCGTTCGAAATTTTTTTATAGAGCACAATTGAACAATGATACTTAAGTCTTGCATTTTCAACTAAAAGTAAGCCATTATTTACAAATAATTTAATAGAATCGACAGCGGATTCTATCAGTAAACTACAATGTATTATAGACTGTCACTGCAGAGAGGGATGTGATACTTTCTCCATGTACACTGCGAGAGGGTCGTTAAGTAGAGCAAGTTATTAATCGATTTGATTAAAAAATGTGGAATTCCACCGATGTTGATGAAAATAAAAGTATGGGAGGGTGGGACATTTGTTGATCCACATTTAATCCTAGATAACAATATTAAGAATTAAAGTTAAATTCTGGATATTAAAATATACATAGAGATATACTCAAGTTAAGAATTTATCGGTTGAAACAAGGAATATATGGAAAAAAATATTCCCCTGTAAAAATTATATTTAAATTATTTGAGAAGAAAGACTATTTTTATTTCAATAATTGTCATAAACATATAAGTTTAAGAATTAAGGATTAAAGTTAAACTCTGTAGACTAAAATATACATAGAAATATATTCAAGTTAAGAATTTATCGTTTGAAACGAGGAATATATGGAAAATAATTATATTTATTTCCTTGATCCATGGATTTTCAATACTGGCTCATATCATCAGAGGAAATGCAATTAGCAAAATTGTCAGCTATGGACAAACATATATTTTGCTCATCTGCACATATATTGAAAAAGTTATTTAAAAGGTATTTAAAAGTCATAGGATTCAACTTGTATATATATATATATATATATATATATATATATATATATATATATACTAGCAGAAGTACCCGTCGCTGATTGGGTTAAAAAAACAGCTTACAGAAAATGGACTGTGATTGATGAAAGTATGATAGGTTAAGGAAAGGAGGGGGATGTAAAGAGATAGGCTTTGATATACTAAAATTTTACCCTAAGCAAAATATGATGAAAGTAAAGATCATTATTGCGAAAATATATTTTTTATATTAACTTTGTTTTCATTCGTAGCCAAGAGTGACCAACAAAATGGTGTTTCCTTACAAAGAGAAAACGTTATATATATAATAATATAAATATACAAGAAATAAATGTTACCATAGTCAATAAAAGTTATTTTTATGGTAGAAAAGTTAATTGGTTTGTATTTTTAAGTAGTTTGTAAAAAAAAATGTTTTTTTAATTCACGAACCAGTTTAAAAAATCAAAATGGCAGCGACTTTGAAATGGAGAGCCCCGTTTTCAATTTGAAGGAGGGGCTCCTGAGCATTCTGTGTTAACACTTTAAGAGAGTTCCGTGAATGTAATGAGTATTTATAAACATATTTTAATGTTTTCCGTTATTTTGTGCCTGAGGAATATTCGATTATGGCATGTGTAGTTTATATAAAAATTCATTTAAGTAGTTATCGCCTCAAATTTCGTTTTAATTTCGGTTCGCTGAAATTATTTCAAGTAAAGGGCATTAAAAACTTTTCAAAACAAAAAAAAAAACATGAACTGAACTTTTATTGATTATGGTAACATTTATTTATTTTATATTTATTTTTCAGGTAGTCGTGTGTTGGCTTTTCTGCTAAACACTCTTACTACATAATATCGACGAAATATCGAAAAACAAAGAAACAAAAACAGTTTTGAAAAATAATGAAGCTTTACTTACTTTAGTAAAATAATCCGAAACAGCCAAATGGGATATTAAAAAAGTAAACACGTAATTACTTTAGTTTTTTAAAGCAAAGAATTGATATAAATATGAATAAAAAGAAAATGGCGCCGTTTTCAAGATGAACAGCTTCGTTTCAGTTTTACAGTATTGGACGGTGTAGTATTGCGCCGTCGGATTCAGTGTTGTACTATTGTAATGTAAAGAACACGCAGAAACGTAATTCTTTCTAGTACACTGACAAAAAAGCTTAAACAGATATATTAATAAAAAATAAAAAGGTTATCTGAATGCTTTTAAAAAGTCGCGTAATCACATGAGCAGGATTTTTCCTTCTTTTGACACGATAACAAGTAACGTTCTTATTTTTTATTATTTATCTATTTATTTATTTTCGAAAGGGTTGTTACAAAAAAGTTGAGAAGGAAAAACAGAGTTATGCAAAACTTTTGCCGAGAATTGTCTAAAGTTCCGACTTTTTTTTTTTGGCTTTCGCTTTAATAAGAATATGAATTGATGAGGTTAATTTATTCGACACAATAAGATAAAAAATAATAAAAGCTAACGTGAATTAAGATTAAAATTAGGGTGTTATTGTGGACCATCACCTCTTTTAAAAAACCTTGTTACACTTTGTGACATATTTGCATTCTATTGAGGTCAGGCGCGAACGAACACCCAATAATTTTATTATACCATATTTCTTCAAACTGAAACATAATTATCAAAGTATACTTACGCAAATATATCTGAAAAGTCTTTATTAAAGTTTGTGTCATATTTCCATGGAGTACAGGCGCGAACGCATACCCCACAATTTTATTATACCATCCCTATTTAAGTTGAAACATACTTATCAAATATTCTTATGTACATCTATATCAAAAACACTTGTAAACGTTTTGTTTTTTTTTCATTTTTTATTTCCATACTTTGGGGGCCAGGCGCAAACGCAGATGCCACAATTTTAATGAACCACCGTTCTGCCAGATCAAACATACACATTCCTGTGTCTCAATACATTTTATATCATTATATGTAATCAGTTTTTTAAAATAGTCAACCATATAGGAGACTATTCGTGACCAGACACACACACACACACACACACAGACATTCAGCTTCATATATATATATATATATATATATATATATATATATATATATATATATATATAAGAGGTCTTTTTAATTACTCAGTAAATATTTTCAATATGTAATATATGTAAAAAGTATAATCGGTAAGTCTAGTAGTTGTGACCCAACGGATCACGGACTGATACAAGCACACACACACATACACACACACAATGGGTAGCAAGCGTATTTAGTACATTGGTGTTTTTCGCATTTCTCAAGTTGATTTGAAACAGATATTATCTATCATTTCCGACTCGTTCAGGAATTCAGAAGGATTTGCAGAAAGCAAGTATTGAAATAAGCAAGGGCACAATCAGGAGATTATTGAATCGCACAGGCGTGTATTCTGGATCACCAATGAAGACTCTATTATTGAGTTCTAGATATGTAAAAGATCATTTGAATTTGTTTCTAAATATCAATATGAATCGGATGACTTCTAGAACAAAGTTATTTCGTCAGATGAAAAACTAAAATTGAGATTTTAAGAAGAAACATGCTCACCCGTGTATGGAGGAAAAGGGGCAAAGAATTTAAACTATTTAATACCATTCCATTTGTAAAATTTGAAGCGTGAAGTGTGATGATTTGGGACTGCTTTTTTTCAAATGGAACGGGAGGAATTGTAAACATAGAAGGAAAAATGAATGCATCAAAATACACGAAGATTTTGTCAACCCATCTGTTTAAAGGCGCCGCAGATTTAGGATTGGGCCGTGATTTTTATCTTCCAGCAAGACAATGATCCCAAGCACAAGGTTAAAATAACTATGAAATGGTTTAAGGATAATGGGATTAGTGTTCTACAGTGCTCTAGCCACTCACCCGTCCTAAATCCCATCGAAAATCTGTGGAAAACATTTAAGTTAAGGGTACATGCAAGAGGTCCCAAGAACATCAAGTTTGCGAGAAAGAATGGCTGAAACTACCTTCAAGTGCTTGTAAGAAATAAGTAGGAAGTTATGGAAAGCATTTTGAGGCTGTCAGGCAAAACAGAGAATATACAACTGAATATTAGTAAATGTATTAAATACTTTGCATATGAGTAATTTGATTTTTCGTTAATAAATATTTGTCAACTGAATATATATTAATTTCTCTTTTGATTTTAGATAGATAATATCCCTTCAGAGATAGAGTGTAAATTTCATTCAAATAAACTTGATATTTTTTTTAGAAATATGAAAAAAAACCCAAATACTTTTGCTAGCCACTATATATATATATATATATATATATATATATATATACATATATATATATATATATATATATATATATGTGTGTGTGTGTATATATATATATATATAGTGTGTGTGCTTGTATATGATAGTGTGGGGTGTTAACGTTAAGGTGTGTTCGTGTGTGTGTGAGACACACACTCACACACAGAGGGTCTTAGATTCAAGATCGCTATTCTCGTTATCCTACCCGCAGACAAGATGGATTGATAAGTTGCGTGTCCGGCTTGATTTGCCTCTTCGATATCAAATCCGAAAATTCCTCAACCAACCACATTCCTATGTAAATTGCCCCTCCACTCCTCACTAACTCTCTTACTGTCAGATCACTTTTTAAGAAACTATTCACTTTCTCTTTGCGTTCATTGCCTTTCTTTTTTTCTTTCTTTCTCATTATTGTTTTCATTTTTGTTCTTTATTTGTTAGTTCTTTCGTTTTTTTGTTTCTTTTCCTCCTTCCTCTCTTTATTCTGAATGGTATTAGGTTGATTCAAAAATAATGTCGTTTATTTACGTCCAATTTTATGCCCCCAAAAACGACATCATTTTTGCATCAACCTAATATCTTCGTTCTTTCTTTCTTGGTTTCCCCCCTTTCTTTTTTAGTGACTTCTTCGTCTTTTTTTTTTTTTTTTTTTTTTTTTGTATTCTTAAAGACTTCTTCGTTCTGTCTTTCTCAATTCTTTTGTTTTTCTTTCTCGTTTCTTTCAGTATTATTGATTTTGTTCTTTTCTTTCTTTCTTTCTTCCTTCTTTTTTTCTGCTTTTCATTCTTTATTTCCTATTTATGTTCGATTCTTCTATTTTTCATAATGTTTCACGCATTTATTCATTTTCGTTTGTTAGCCTTCTTCATCGTTATCTTTTCCTCATCTTTGTTTTTGGCTGTTTATAGTTTCTATCTGTTTCTTTCTTTTCATTTCCTGCAGCATTCATTCTTGTCTGGTGAGACGACTCTCTGCAATGCAAAGAAGGAAGTTTCTAGGGAATATCAAATTCACAAGTGGTCTCCAGTTGCACGGAGATCGGTATGACTAGCTTGTTCTTTCCATTTTTGTGTGCATCAAAATATCGCATAACCCCTACAAACAGCATCTGGTATTCCTATAAAGTCACCCATCTTGTACTGACCAGGTTTAACATTGCTCAATTTCAGTGGTCCAATGATATTTGGTGTGTCAGCACGATTATGCCGTATACAGATGCATTCCTTTCGACCTACGTAAACTTTAATGCTTATTTCTTATTTTTCTTCTTTATCTATTTCTGCTTTCTTCCTTTCTTTTTTTCTTTCTTTGTGAAGTTTATGGTTCTTTCTTTCTTTTCATCACGTCCCTCTTCCGTAATGTTTCTATCCTTTCCCTTGTTTTCTTCGTCTTTTGCTTCTTTTCTTTCCTTTTTCTTCTTCTTCTTAGCTTCTGTCCTTCTGTCTTTCTGTATATGCTAACCGTTTTTTTTTTACTTAAATTAAACCCAAAACAAGGCACACTGACACGAAAACGTAGAATCTACAATGAACGAAAAGGCATATTTCTAGTGTTATTATGCAGAAATATACTTCTTCACATTACATTTAAATGTTTGCATGTTACCACAATCGGGGAATCAGAGAACATGAAAAGAAATCCAAAACTTCATTAAGAGAAAAAAAGAACCAAAATCTACTTGCATCTGGTCATGAGACACGTGTCACGTGTCATCAAACAAGAAATAAACAAGCGTTAAGGTGGGAGGAAGAAGGGCACCTAATTTCTTTTACATCCTGTAGATATGACGTGGGATTTTTCGGTTGATGCTTCCAAAATCTGGTAAACAAAGTTTGCGCAAACTATATACCAAGTGTTTGCAATTAAACAACTTTTGTACCTTCATGAAATCGGAGATATCATTATCTGAACAAATTATTATATAGTATTATATAAGGTTGGCAAGAAAGTTCTTGCAGAATTCATTACAGTTTTTTGAATACAGGCGAAACCATTACGGCAGAGAAGTATTGTTAAACCATTACGGCAGAGAAGTATTGTCAAACCATTACGGCAGAGAAGTATTGTCAAAGCATTACGGCAGAGAAGTATTGTCAAACCATTACGGCAGAGAAGTATTGTCAAACCATTACGGCAGAGAAGTATTGTGAAACCGTTACGGCAGAGAAGTATTGTTAAACCATTACGGCAGAGAAGTATTGTCAAACCATTATGGCAGAGAAGTATTGTCAAACCATTACGGCAGAGAAGTATTGTTAAACCATTACGGCAGAGAAGTATTGTTAAACCATTACGGCAGAGAAGTATTGTCAAACCATTACGGCAGATAAGTATTGTTAAACCATTACGACAGAGAAGTATTGTCAAACCATTACGGCAGAGAAGTATTGTCAACAAATGGATGGATCCTTGACAAAAACACCCAACATTTTATTTATTTGCTTCCTCACGAAAGCAAATTAGACACAAGGTCGTTTTTAATGTGGGGGGACCAACTTCCCCAAAAAGGGGGCATTCTGGCAGTTTCCAAATAAATAATAATTTCCTCAGTATGAAGCCGCTCCCCTACATTGACCAAAGACAAATTACAGAACATATACTACCCGGTTGGAAGGCCGGAAAACCCAGCATTAATCAACAGAAAAGGCCTAATTTTACTCCATAACACCGACCCTACAGCAGTTGAACACTGTACTCTCCTGACCTCTCACCTACCGAATACAACGTCCAAGCATCTCGGTAACTTTCTGCGTGTGAAATGCTTAAAAAACCTAGCAATATCAAAAACGGCTTCAGCTACTTCATCGCCATCAGAAGGCAAGATTTTTACGCTACTCGCAGAAATACACCTGCTTTGCGTTGGCAGAAGTGCGCTGATTTGGATGGTGTTTATTTCGATTAATTAATTTTTGCTTGAGCCGAGATATTTTTCATCTTAATTTAAATCTTATCTTAAATCTTATCATCATGATATAAATAATATAGGTTAAAATTAACATCTTTTTCCTTCCGGTAATCGAAAGAGCATCACACAAAATGTTTTAAATAATAATAATAATAATAATAATAATAATAATAATAATAATAATAATAATAATAGAATAACAATAACAAAGACTTTCGTTACACTCCTTTTGAAATTTTTATCTCTATTTTTCTCGTTATGTACTGATTATTTGTTAATGAAACCTATATGAAATATGTTCCTTATTAAATTTTAAAGATTTTCTATTCTGAAAGAAGTTTAAAAATATTTAATCTAAAAGAGTTGTTTTAAAGTTTTTGTTTACAAAAATTAAGATCTTTTCATTATTAAGACCTCTATTACAAAGAGGGTGTTGCAAAAAATGAGTTGTGGTGTGAGGAGAAATACAAACTGAAACAGAGAGAATATTCAAACCTGTAATAATACAAAGAGGGGGTTTCAAAAATGAGTTGTGGTGTGAGGAGAAATACAAACTGAAACAGAGAGAAGGAGAGTTTTATAATATAATCTTACAAAGGTAAGATACAAGTTAGAAAAGCATTTCATCCAAGGCATGAAAATTGTTAAACAAAATGTTTTTACTATAGGCTTTAAAAATAAAAGTACAAGATTCAATTTGAAATTTATTTATCTTCAAAGTGCACTTTTATAAATTTTACAAAGTAAGGTATAAAAATTTAATTTAAATTGAATCAAAAAATTACCTTGGATTTATTTTGTGTAATGTACATTTTGTTGCAATTTAAAAACATTATCTAGCAATTAATGATATAGATATAAAATTTTCAATGATTTAAAAAAAAGTCTCTCTGCTACTATATATATATATATATATTTTTTTTTTTTAATTCATTTTATTTCATCTCATGTTAATATATATATATATATATATATATATATATATATATATATATATATATATTAACATGAGATGAAATGAAATGAATAAAAATCTTAACTAATAAGTTTTGAACCTCTCACATGAGAGCTAAATCGAGGTTTTGCTAAAAGGGAAATTATATTAGTATGAAATTTATGGCGAGAGAAAAGTATTTATCAAATAAAAATTACATTCAGCACGAGAAGATTTTCTGTTTGTTTACATAGATAAGAGAATAAATTAATATAGGTTTGCTTAGTGCAAGTAAAGAAGATTACTAATATTTTAATTTATTATTTATACCCATTTTTGAAAGTTTATTCACATGGTTTATCAGTCGCTGAGTGAATTTCCTACCAAAATTACTTTCGTACATGTTCAGTATAGAAATCTAGGCGGGCATATTTTGTCTAATTAAATTTGAGTTTTTTTTTATTATAATATTTTATGAATGAAATCATGATTTGTTTTTTCCTTCAATTGAACCTAAATACGAAAATTCAGAGTTACATACACAGGCGCCACTACCGTTGATGAGTGAGTTTCTTAACCTTCAGGGTCGTGAGAGGCCCTTCATTTTGTTCCATACAGTGTCTCTTGGGCAAGAATAGCCAGGCAGCACTCATTCTTCTTCAGGATTCAGAGCACATACAATACCTCATATTACAGAAATGGTCCCAGTACTAACTAGGCCCAACGTCGCTTTACTTCGGCGTACACAGATTTAAACGAATATGACTATTACGATATTAAAACATGTATACATTTTAACACACACTTACCTATATAAATAGTACTAAAAATTGGTATTCAAAACTTAGACAGAATTTGTTTCCTGAATGGATTTGCCGGTAAATCTGTTTAAAACTCCATTGCTAAAATACGCTTAAATATGATATTTTAATTTGTTCAGATTTCGCATATATCATTATAGTGTCATGATTTCAAAAGTAAAAAAAAGTATTTTTGGTACCATCAGATAGAATCGAAACTGTAATATTCAAAGCGGGTGATGTTACCACTGTACAAACATGAGACGCATATGAGCTCATCAAAAATTAAACTAAGATGAATCTCCAAAATGCATAACAGTTTTTTTTTTTCAATTTTGCCAATTTTTTTACAATTTTAACCGGCTAAAGACTAATAAAAGAACGGCCCATAAAAAATGCATTCATTTGAGTCCTCTAGCGCTGGTCTGCGACTTTTAGTTTCTGAAGAGATAGAGTTTGAATATATGGAGACAAAGAGGCATATTTTCTTTTTATATATTAGATTTAGTGATTTGAATGGATTTTAATGGGCTTCTAATTTAGAAGGATCAAGCACCAGAATGAAACGATGGTACGTCTCTGAAATATGTAACACTTTTTAGAGAAATAATTTCTCTCCCTCTATGTCTGTCTGTCTGTCTATCACTCACTCACTCACTCACTCACTCCCTCTCTCTCTCTCTCTCTCTGTATATATATATATATATATATATATATATATATATATATATATATATATATATATATATATATATCTACCAAGACCAATATATATACCAAGACCAGAGGTTTGGGGTGTATATATATATATATATATATATATATATATATATATATATATATATATATATATATATATAAAATTTTAGTCATTCAATAAATTTAAAAATTTATGACGTGAAATATTTAAATTTCATATCAAAAGATTTTTATTATTCTATGTAAGACAAAGAATAAATTTGAAATATTATAACTCCTTATCCTATAGGATTTCGAAGTCTACCAGCTTTTCAGAAGAGAAAATACTAGCAAATAGTTATAATGGTGTATACGTTATTTGCTAAAGTTAGTGAGATATGGAAAATCACAATTTAAAGGTGTTTAAGTATTTAAATGCCATAGAGTAAGGGAAGTTAATGAAAAGGATCTAAAAATTCATATCCAAATTGCATGGTAAAATCCGAAGTGAATGTCTTTGATAGCAGTGTGGTAAAATGATCCAAAGTGTATTTTTAGTAATCCACATCACAAGGTAATGGTCCGAAGTTGGCATTTTCATGGATAAATTTCCTTTGTTTATATAATGGGTCCGGTACACTTTTTTTTATATAGGTCCTGTGGGTCTGTTTATTAATAAACATATAATTTAATATATTTAATATTTTTATAATTATAGAACATGAGCTTCAAATTCCACTCACAAAATAACTTCAAATTGTTAATAAATATAAAAATAAAACTGCTTTCAGTAGACAGGCCATGCAAATTAAGAGAAACTGAACTGATAAGAAAAATGAAAAATGAAAAAAAAATAAACATTAAAAAATTTTAAAAAAATAAAAATTAAAATGAAAATAAAAATGAAAAGGATAAAAATAAATAAATAAATAAAATGATAAAATAAAGTAAAAGAAAGAAAAGAAAAAATGCTTACGCGTAATAAAATAGCGAATATAAGATAAGATACGATAAAATAAAATAAAGTAAAGGGGAAGGGAAGGAAATAGATTAAGGAATAGGGAGAGATAGAAAATACAAAATAATAATAAATAATGAAATAGAGGGGATGAGAATAGAGAGAAAGACAGGAAAGGGAACTTAGAAGACGAAGTCAATAAACCTTTATAAAATAAAGTGACAGGCCGCAAAAATAGGTCAGAACGCGAAAGTAAGTCTAGACACACGCAAGAAAGAAAAAGAAAGCAAATAAAGAATCACGCATGTCACACAGAAACTGCCGCTTAAATAAATTTAAATCAATTTAAATAAAGTCAACTAAAATAATATTATCTAATATATACAACACAATTCATGGCAACTTTTATACATTGATAATATGTTTTATATGACAATATTAAACTGCAAATTTAGAACTATAATAATCTTTTAAAGTAATTTGAAAAACTAAATCTAGGTTTATTAATAAAAGGTGTTATGAATATTATAATACTAATGATAATCCTTTACTGAAAAATATCATAATATTAATAATAATACTTAAATGAAAATAAAAACTTTATATATATAAAACATTAAAGTATAATAATAATAATGGTAATAATAATGATTATAATTATAATAATAAAATTAATAAAATAATCAAAGTAACTACAATAATTGTCAAGTGAAACGAAGAGAATAGGGTAACGGAACTACACCGATAATAGCAGGGTTTCTATAGTGCGAAAATGGTGCCGCACTATTAAGTGTTATGTGTTCATATTCATATATGTTAATAGGGAAACTACCTTCTATGGAGAATGCTTACTCTATTTGTAGGTTAAAAAAATCAGCATAACCTATAATTTGGTTTTTAATTGAAAGTTGATATGTATTTAGTGTTATGTTTTTAACCATTTACAGGTATACAGAAAATCTATGTTATTTTATTTAAAGTTGGCTGTATTTAATTTTTTTTTCTTGTGTTTACATCTAGACACTAGTTCGTTCTTGACATTTAGTATAGGTTTAGTGAAGGTGATAATGTTAACTGCTTCGGATATACAAAGATTACAAAATTTGTCCCCTGGGGTGTATGATCTAGCTTTATCCATTATACTCCATTTAATTGAATAGGGAATTTTCTTGCCCTCCAGGCTATTGATTAATGTAGTTAAATATATACTATTATTATCATTATTTTGAGACCTTTCATTTCTGAATGAATGCAAGTGGTTTGAAATTCTTACTGTATGTATGTTTGCATGTCTGCCTAAAACTTTCGACAGAGGCGACGGATTTTCACAAGCTTAGTATCGTTTTGAAGGTCAGAAGACAGATACCAAAAAATTGGCTAAAAACATTAATTTCTTCACACTCAACTGGGCACTTTTATACAGGGAGGGGTTGCTTTTTTCGCTGATATTTTCGAAAGGCAACCCCTCTTTTCGAATGTCTAGCCTTAATTTAAACCTACGTCACTCCCGGTTGGGCGGTGGTCGTAACAGCAAAGACGCCGTTTTTTATCGTTCTTTTCCTCCTTCGCGGTACGGCTTCGAACCTGCCTTCCTACTACCATTTATTTGTTGCTCAACACACACCTCTAATATATATATATATATATATATATATATATATATATATATATATATATATATATATATATAAATTGAAAAAAATGTAGGAGAACATTTCTAATTAAGCCAACCATGGGGGATGACATATTGGTTTTTATATCCATCTAATTTCTCGGATCCACTCAATTGGAGATCAACCTATCTTGAACTACTGCACTTTCGGCAAAATAATTTCCAGAATTTCAGCTGCGTTGAAAATTTTCCAACCAGACTAATTCTAATCAATTGCATTTAATTTTGGACTTGATTCTTTCTAAAGATTTATTTTCGCGTTCGGATCACCTTTAAAAGAGTCTTTATGCAAGCTACAATTTTATGCCCGGTTCGTTTGTTTTTTTTCATCTCCTACATTTTTTCACTCGTTGTATTTTTTAAAGGACATGTACATTTTTGTAATATATGACTATAATAAATTGCAGTTTCATTTAATGCCGTAACCAGCATATTCTAGCATAGCTACAAATATAATTTGCTGATTTCTTTCTGTCCTCTGACGAGAAGAATAGCAAAAATAGCATTCTTGTAAATTCTGCGGAATAAGTACTTTGTAAATTGTTTTTGGAGTATTCAGTCGGAGAATAAATTTGATTGTGAATTTCAACTTAATTTTAATTTCTTTTCTCTTATTATAAGCTCTACCCTCTGTCATTTGTGTATTGAGCCTTTTTATTTGGTTGGGATTAAAATATCTATATAGAAATACTTGATATTTATAGTTGATAGAAGTATACCATTGCTTATATCAGGTAAACACTGCATCTTCTTTTATTTCACTATTTTATATACATATACATATATATATATATATATATATATATATATATATATATATATATATATATATATATATATATATGTATATATATAAAACGAGAGAGAGAGAGAGAGAGAGAGAAAGAGAGAGATAGCGAGGGAGAGAGAGGGAGAAATATATATATATATATATATATATAGAGAGAGAGAGAGAAAGAGAGAGAGAACTATATATATAAATAGAGAAAGAGAGAGAAATATATATATCCTTATATATGTATATATATAATATATATATATATAAGGATATAGAGAAATATATATATATATATATAGAGAGAAATATATATATATATATAGAGAGAGAGAGAGAGAGAGAGGGAGAGAGAAAGAGAGAGAAAGAGAGAGAGTGACAGAGAAATATATATAAATAGAAAGAGAGAAATATATATATATAACTAGAGAGATATATATAAATATATATATATATAAATAGAAAGAGTGAGAGAGGGATATATATATATATATATATATATATATATATATAGAGAGAGAGAGAGAGAGAAATAGAGAGGGAGAGAGATCTGTTACTTTAACAATAAGATAATTTGTCTGAAGCCAATATAATTTACTTCTTACAAATCATGTATCGATGTTAATGATAGAAAACTTCACTTTTAAATCCAACTAATGAACCTCTTTCAACATTCTTTCGCAACCTCTATGATCCTCTTCCCTGCTTTTTCCCTTCGTCCATTTTCATCACGAAATACCCGGATATTCATGATTAGTCTTCATTTTTTTTTATCATAATCATCTTTTACTTAATGATGTCGCATTTTTGCTCGTTTCGGTCTCTTGGCCATTAATATCTGTTTTTTTTCTTCTCATCATTCAATCTATTAACTGATCCATCTACCTATAAACACGCACAATCAGATACAAATAGCAGCTTAAACTTAGTCTGTATGTGAGCAATTAAATAGTATAGTTGTTATTAATCATCTTATTTTGACTCGTTAAAGCTTGCATACATATGACTATGCAATTCCTACAGCTAGGTACCTAAAAACGGAACTATTAAAACTGACATAGGAATATAATAGGGTTAAAGAGGGTTAAAGCTGGTTACCTTTAATGCATCCAAAACCAAACTCCTATCCTTACATCATCAACGCTCTGATCCCATCTGGCATCAATTGTGATGGATGGCTCTCGTCTGGGTGAGGCCCCAAGTTTTGACAAGCTTCTGGGTTTGACCTTTACTCCTGATCTGAAATGGAACACGTACATCAAGTCTGTTGCCAAGGTCGCTGGAAAGATGTCGGGATCCTTCTACCGCTCCAGAAGATATCTCACTACTGATGCAATTCTCTATCTATATAAAAGCCAAGTACGTCCAAGGATGGAATACTGTTGCCATATCTGGGCAGGAGCTGCTAAAAACAGCCTATCCTGCCTTGACAGAGTACAAAATAGACTTCGTGGCTTAGTGGGGGATGCCCTTTTCTCTACCCTGCAACCTCTGTCCCACAGAAGAGACGTTGCGAGCCTATCCTTGTTTTATCGTTATTTCCATGGCAGGTGCTCGTCTGAACTCCAATCTCTGGTCCCCCCTCGCCAATCTTTCACGAAAAACACCCGTCTAGCTGAATCCACTGTGAAAAATTTCCCCCACTCTATATCTGTGCCTAAATCAAAACGTGGATTCCATGAACGAAGCTTCTTTCTTAGAAGTGCACGCCTGTGGAACTCTGTTCCGTCTGCCTGCTTCCCACCTGACTACAACTTGGATGTGTTCAAGTTCAACGTTAACAAATTCCTAATGAACCGCCCCCTTAAGTAAACACTTCATCAAATCTCCACACTAACGTAATGTACTTGCAATAACCCTTATCCCTGAGTGGCTTCCGGGCCTTGATAAGTGGTGATCACTGTGTATCACTGTGTAAAAAAAAAATATGAGAGAAAGAGAAATAAACAATCTTACTAGATGTTAGTGTTCCCAGTGATTCAGGGCGAGGAAAATGATAACGAAATATTAATTTTATAAGCATGAATAAAAAAACCCGGGAATCTGAAAAGATCTCCATAGTTCCAATAAGTATAGAAGGAATTGGGCGTTTGTTATAGAATTTCAAAATCTATCTGGCAAATATACTAGGTGAATCAAGTGCAAGATAGACGCAAACAATTGCAGTTTAATAGACGTTTAGAATCCTAAAAAAAGATCTCTCGGTTTAAATGTATGAGATAGCGGGTGAATGTCGGTCGCATGGCAGGATGCCTCATCCCCTGCTAGAATAAAATGATTAAGAACATTTTTGAAAATGGTTATTGAGAGCGGTCGCTCATTAGTAAAAACAGGTGGGGTGTCCCTAAAGTATGAGTGATAGTATTTCTTGCCACGTAATAAAAGTGATATTTGATTTATAAACGAATGCATAGCTTTGTTAAAAGTTCGAGTGTTTACTTAACACCAATACACGAGATGTAATAGACTCGCGAAACAAACCTGCAGGTACACCACAAAGCCATCATTTATCTTCCTTCAACCAAAGAAAGATGTGACAGAAGACTGGAATGTATGAGTACGTGTGTGAGGAGTGGGGGGGGGGGGTCCAGCGCTACAGAAGTAGAAACACTTTGGTCTATTAAAAATTGTCTGGGCAAATTCGTCGCTATTTTCCGATAGGGATGCTTTAGGCAGTAAATAATAAACTTACTGCATCCGAAAGACGAGATGCAACGGCCTGAGAGAGTGATCTTCCTAGAACTGCACAGGAGCTGCAACAACCTCAGTCAACAGGACGCAGACCCTGTTAGCTTCGGAGACAAAATAAAACTGCGACTGAAGTCGTTATCACTCATAGCCGATGCCTTGTTGCTCATCCGGTTCTATTGGTGCTTCACGATCGGTCAACCATTAAAAGTTTATCCCGGGTCAAACTTGCTTTTAGACTCTTATTCAGACAGTTTTAAAAATGTTCCGTCTTGCTGAAGTTGTTTTAGTATGTGTAGGGGATTTTAGTATTTCATAATAATGTATGTTTGGTTTTATTTGATTTTTAGTATTTCATAATAATGTATGTTTAGTTTTATTTGATTTTGATATGCTTTTTATCTGATATGCGAAATCTTATTTGGGTCATTCTTTTGAAGAGATTAAAAAAAAAATTATTGCATGCTGACAACACTTCTATTTCAAATTTGTTTGTTGGCAGACGTTATTTTCTTTATACTGGATTAAAAATATTTTTGCGCACACTAGTTTATTTAAAGAATTCTTTTATTTGAGAAGAAGCTATATTTTCAAATAATGTATTTATATTTGTTACTTGTGCATATTTTGTGATTTGCCTTTGGTTCTTATACATTTTACTATTAGACCTTTAATTGCAATGGTTACACTGAGGCTTGTATTCTCCTTTCAGCAAATATATGTACGGCAGTCTCTCGTGGCCGATATGTATATGTACCAAAACAGCATCCTGCCTTCAATCGGTTATCATATTAATCATTGAGACTGCATCGTCTAAATCAGTGCTTCTAAACCATTTTTCCCTTGTGGTCCATTTTCAGCATAAAAAAAATCAGGCCAGCATAAGCTTTAATAAAAATTTCGAGTAACATGCAAAGTTTTTTAACACAAAAAAATGTAGTAAACAGTCTTCTAGTAACATAAATAAATTCTACATTGGGTTCTCTTGAAATTCAAGATCAATAAGTTATACGGATTTTAAAAATCTATTAGATCGGTGCAAAACAAGTCCAATGATATATATATATATATATATATATATATATATATATATATATATATATAAAGCTGAATGTCTGTGTGTGTATGTGTGTGTGAGTGTGTGTCTGGTCACGAATAGGCTCCTCTTATGTTGACTATTTAAAAAAAAACTGATTACATATAATGATAAAAGATGTATCGAGACACAGGAATGGGTAGGTTTGATCTGGCAGAACAGTGGGGTCTGCGTTCGCGCCTGGTCCACAAAGTATGGAAATAAAAAATAAAAAAAAAAAAACGTTTACAAGTGTTTTTGATATAGATGCACATAAGAATACTTTGATAAGTATGTTTTAACTTAAATAGGGATGGTATAATAAAATTGTGGGGTCTGCGTTCACGACTGGCATCCATAGAATGGAAATAGGCACAAACTTTAATAAAGACTTTTCATATCTATCTGGGTAAGTATACTTTGATAATTATGTTTCAGTTTGAAGAAATAGGGTATAATATAATTATGGCGTGTTCATTCGCGCCTGACCTCCATAGAATAGAAATATGTCACAAAGTTTACCAAGGTTTTTTTAATATAGATCCACAGAATACTGTGATAAGTTTTTCAGTGTGAACAGGTATTGTATAATAAATTATGTGGTTTATCTATTTTATTTTTACTTTCATCATATTTTGCGTTGATTTTGATACCCCCAAATTCGAAGCTATCTCATTACAACCCTTCCTTTTCATAACCTATCATACTTTCATAAATCAGAGTCCATTTTCTGTAGTCTGTTTTTGAACCCGGTCAGCGACGGGTACTTTTGCTAATATATATATATATATATATATATATATATATATATATATATATATATAGATATAGATATAGATATAGATATATATATAACAACATTATTTTTGCAAAAATAATGTTCAATGGTATATATATATATATATATATATATATATATATATATATATATATATATAAATATATATATATATAAACGACATTATTTTTGCATCAACCTAATACATCAGTAAAAACTAATAGAATTATAGCACCGAAGTTTACTCCTAAGTATCTAAAATCCAAGTGCATAAACTCGTTTCTGCGCATCGAATTCGCACAGGTCTGAATTGATGAAAAAAAAAAAAGAAATTATATTTTGATCAATCAGAGAACTTTCTCAATTTATTTGAAATGGTCTGTCTTAGAGCAACCTAAATCCTTTAAAAGGACAGATTTCCTTCTAATAAAGAATTTAAACCCCCATATATTTTCCTTGTGGCTAACGCCAGGTCCAATGAAAGCTCCAGACTCATTTCAAAATCCTCCAGGCCCACTTGAGGATCCGTTTCGAGAAACATTGGTTTAAATCTCATCTCATGTTTTTAAACACTTTAATTTCCATCTTTTAATGACCAAAATATTCAAGCATATTAAAGTGGTGGCAGAAATGAGCCTATCAATGTAAGAAGAATTGAAAGTTTAAATTAGTTACCAGCTGAAAACAATACTGCACTCAATCGTCGTAAACTCACAACTGTCCGTAAACTGTCGTTAAATGTCGTAAGCTGTCGCAAAATGTATTGCCATATCCGTAAAACTATCAGTAAACTAACTCTAAATATATAACTGATATGCCCGATATTGTTTTTCCCTTAACCATTTGCCATAGGTTGATTAACAATCATATTTCAACTGCCTTTGTGTGCCTTGGTGTTTCCAATGTCTTATTATTAAGTGCACTTCCTGCAACTTTATTTCCTCTTTCTTTTAGTAGTTTTTCCTCTTTATATCAAATTTATGGGGAGGAGGACGTCAATAGTATCATACTTGGTTAAAACAAATAGCAGATCAAAAAAAAAAAAAAAAGAAGAATCTTAACTGAGTTGCGATTAGATTGCTAAAATAGGAAAACAATGAATTTGTTGAGCCAGTTAAATTATATTTTAATAGAACTAGAAAAACTCTCTTTATCTTTTTGTTTTATTCAGTTATGAATTGATTAGTATTAATACGGGTGGTGATATTTCCTATTATTTTTAATATAATATTCTAATCTTCTCTTTTACAGTTAGTTTTATAGTCCTTAATGGGTAACAAACAGCGAAAGAGAGAGAGAGAGAGAGAGAGGAGAGAGAGATGTAAGCGAAAGTGATAGACACTGTATAAATAAGAGTGAAATAAAATAGAAAGATATAACGCAAAAGCATAACATGAAGCGAAAAGTAAAGAAAAAATGAAAATAAAATCTGTTGTACAAACGTTGCCACAAACAACAACAACAACAACAACAACAACAACAACAATAATAATAATAATAATAATAATAATAATAATAATTGTAAGTAAAATCCATCAGTGCCAGTGCTTTCCGACCCCCTTTTTGTATCCATAAACAGCCACCATACCAGGTAAGTGAGGAGAGTCAAGGAGGATGAAAAGACCGAGGAGAGAAAGCACTAGCCAGACCTCCGCTAAATGAGTGCAAAGAGGACCGGGACCTTGGGGAGGCTTATTTCCATCCAAATTCCAGTGAAGCCCAATATTCGCTGTCAATGATAAATCAATGGTAAGTGACTGCTGCGATAATGCAATAATCTGTAAAGGTTATCGAAAGTAGTGGAGAGTGATGGAAATCTAAGGAGACTTGTTGTCACCCAAACTCCAGATAACACCACAAGTTGTTCTCAAAGAGAAAACTTTGATGACTTGTGTAACTACTCCTAGTGAGTAAAAAAAAACCCAACAACAACAACAACAACAACAACAACAATAATAATAATAATAATAATAATAATAATAATAATAATAATAATAACTAAATATATTTCTGAAAGCCATGACATCTTTCTACATGAAGTG
This sequence comes from Euprymna scolopes, assembly GCF_053919585.1. Classification (NCBI taxonomy): domain Eukaryota; kingdom Metazoa; phylum Mollusca; class Cephalopoda; order Sepiida; family Sepiolidae; genus Euprymna; species Euprymna scolopes. The sequence goes on along the minus strand of NC_136512.1, from coordinate 34,678,214 downwards.
AGAAGAGAAAAGATAATAAGACCTCGAGTGAAGAAGAGTTCGAGATTACAAGATAGTGGAGGGGAATTATTTGGAAAGAAACTACACAGTGCATTCTTTAAAAATACTGAATTTAGCGATAACGACAGCTAGAATTGGTTGGTCAGGGGAGATCTTAAAAGATCTTCTGAGAACACACATTAATGGCAGCCCAGGAAAAGCCACTCGCACTAGGTCCATCAAACAGTACGTCGACAAAACTGCAGAATCACCGATGTGAAAAATGTGTCATGAAAAGGAAGAAACATTAGCGCATATTTTATCAGAATGCTCTATGGTAGTTCAAAACCAATATAAAAAAATGAGGACGCAACAAAGTCGCTCAGGTCCTACACTGGAATATATGCAAACTCTGCGGATTAAACCACAATTAGAAGTGGTATGAGAACAAATCAGAAGTGGTTCTGGAAAACGACAATGTCAAACTTTTTGGGGGGGTTGCGCATACAGATTGATAAGGTCCTTGAACATTCCTGATTTTACTAAATAATACAAAAAAAAACACCCAAAAACCCAAGAGAAATTGCACAATCATTGACATAGCCTGCCCTTTCGATAACAGAGTGCGAGAGAGAAAGAACAAGAAAAAGAAATAAATACCAAGATCTAAAATAGGAATTACTTAGACTCTGGAAATGTAAAGAAGTCAAGGTGATTCCCATTGTGATTGAAACGCTTGGGACCATAACAAAAAAAAAACAAACAAAAAAAAAACACTATAAATGGCTTTATCAAATTAACAAGGCAATTTCTTTTCCAATTCTGCAAAAGGCTTGTCTGTTAGGAACGGCGATAACGTTAATACAGCTTTAATGTTTAAAGTCAAACCTGATGTTCAAAAAGAAGTCCGACTAAAAACATCCAAATGTTGAAACTTCTATGAAAAAACAAAAAAAACAAACCCAAAAACAACAACAACAACAACAACAACAATAATAATAATAATAATAATAATAATAATAATAATAATAATTCTGATTTCGTTTATCAACGTCTCTCTGGAAAGGGATGGGATTCATTTCCAGAGGATTTCCCTTAATCCCGGCTTCAAACCAGGAGCTTCAAAGATCAAGACTTTTCCTGAGGACGTTATATACCTATAATTGCAGAGGTTTGAAGGTCGCCTAAAACATCGAGGATTTGTAGTTTTTTCAATTGTCCTTCCAGACGACGTAATACTACTCCTAGGGTACCAACTACGACGGGGATTATTTGTGTTTTAACCCCGTGTATACGCCTTATCTCCAAGGCCAATGGAGAATAATTGCTCCACTTCTCATTCTCCTTCTCTCTCACATTCCTGTCCCAGGGTACTGAGAAGTCTACAATCTGCCAGTTTTTTGAGACCTTGTCAATGACGACCAAATCCGGACGATTATGTTCCAATTGCTAGGTCGTTATCACACTTTTGTCCCACTATACCTCTACCTTGCCATCCTCACTTGTTCTCACTTCATCAGGCACCTCCGCAAACAATTTTCCAGCACACTTCACCCCAACCCTCTTACACACCTCTTACACACCTCCCAATATCCCATGCGATCGTGTCTTTTGCGGTACTCTCTCTGGGCTAGTCCACTACACCCTGCTGCAAGGTGCGCAATTGACTCTGAGGTCTTACCACAGATCCGGCATTCTGCAGCAACTTCCTCTCATAGAACCACTTTTTTGAACAATCGTGTTCTTAATGCCTGCTCTTGTGCTGCACAAACAAAAGCTTCAGTACTCTTAGCCAGATACCCAGCTCTAAGCCATTGCCATGATCTTTCATCAGCCACTTCTGCTATATCCTGGAAGAACCTTCCATGCATTTTCTTCCTAGCCAGTTCCTCTGCCCTTTCTCTATCCATACGTTTCACATAATCAGCCTTGGTCTCACACACCTCCACTTCATTGGTCACAACCTTAAGCATCCACTCCTCACTTTTAACCACATGCTCCTTCAACGACATTTCCTCGGTTCTAACACAATCTTTTACACTTTTCAATCCTCTCCCACCATCTTTCCTCTTTTGATACAGCCTTGCTACGCTACTTCGAATGTGAAATATACCAAACATTGCAAAAACTTTTCTTGTTTTGATATCCATGTCATGCAAATCCTTGTCAGACTATTCTAAAATTCCCGCACTGTATCTCAAAACACTGACTGCTCATGCATTTACTCCTTTCATTAGGTTTCCTCTATACAGTTTCGACTTTGCAATTAGTTTCACTCTTCTAAGATACTCCTTCCTGACTTTTTCCTTCATTTCTCAGTTCATGATGCCTACACCCTCCAGCACTCCCAAATACTTATATTCTGTATCTTCTATTTCTTTCATGATTTCTCCATTTGGCACCATTATTCCATTCGAATGAACCTTTACTCCTCTTTTCATCACCAGCACCGCACATTTACTAATCCCAAACTCCATCCCAATGTCTTCTATGTCCCCACAAGTTCTACCAGTCTATCCATTTCCTTTTCATTTCTACCGAATATTTTCAAATCATCCATAAACAGTAGATGGTTGAGGCATCTGTCACCAGATCCAAAGTTATACCCCAGTTTTTCTCTCTTCAAGAGGATGCTCAATGGCATCATTATCATTACAAAAAAAAGTTGCGATAACGAATCTCCTTGAAATATCCCACGTTTAATGCCAACCTGCCCCATCTCCTCTCTGTTTGCTGTCAGCACTATTTTTCATTGAGCCATACTTGTCTCGAAAAGCCCTACCACATTCTCAGCAACAATAGTGCTTCACGTATCCATGAATGATGAACCATGTCATAAGCCTTTCTGTAAGCGATCCATGCTACGCACAGATTCCTCTTCTTCTTCTTCGCATCCTGCATTATTGCTTTATCAATTAGTAGTGGATCTTTAGTACGTCCCGAGCCTTTTCGGCACCCCTTTGTTCGTCAGGAAAAACACCATTACTCTCTAGATGTTCATAAATTTTCTCCGCAAATATTCCAGTCAACAATTTCCACATCAATGGCAGACATGTAATTGGTCTATAATTATTGGCATCTGTTCCTTTTGCAGGATCTTTCCTAATCAGTGTTGTTCTTCCCTTCACAAGCCAATCAGGAACATCTCCCGACTCTACAACCCTTTGCAGAGCAGCAGCTATAGGTGGATGAATGCATGGGAACTGTTTTAACCAGAAGCCCATCACTCCATCTGGACCAGGTGCCTTCCAGTTTGTCATCCTTCATATGCCAGCCTTAACTTTATCGACGATTATCTCAACGTTCTTCATCTGCTGCATTTCTGATAGCCTTTCTCTGACCTCTCCCAACCAGCTAGCCTTCTCATTATATCGCCCTTCGACAGACCAAATCCCACTCCAAAACTTCCTTGCATCTTTTGCATTTGGAGTGTTGTTATTTCCCGCCTGTTTACTGCCATTTAATTCTTTATACAGCTGAGACTGATTGTTCCGGAAAAGGTTGTTCTGCCGAAATGCAATACTTTTTCCAACAAAGTTCCTAATTTTCATACCACCAGTGTGGGCCTTCTCTTTCAACATTGTTAGAGCGTCCATCGTTCCTTTTTCCAGCAACCTATACTTCCTTTCAAGCTCGTCCTTGGCTTTCTGTCCTAGTTTAACTCCTTTTTTTATTTCTTCGATTCTACCAATGTCTTTCCGCCACCGTTTACTGCTTTCTTCAAGCCGCCTCTGCCAGTGTGGCCTTCTATCCTTCATTTCTCCCTTTTTCTTCTGTAATAAGCCAAGACGATTCGCAATAACTTATGATGCTGCATACAGAAGCCTGTTAAGTTCCGTAATCGATATGTTCTTTCTTATGATGTTGTAAAGTACTCCTTGAATTATTTTTACCTCGTTTTTCACCTTCCGCCTATCACTACTCTTCATACTTGGAATCTCTATGATATCGTCTCTAAGATGAACTTCTCTTAACTTCTGAAGTACTTCTTTTTCTACAGAAGTCAAAGTTCGAACTTCAGCACCACTTCTCCATACATCTGCTCCTTTCACTGGCTCCATTGTCTCAGAGTCAATGATCTCATCTGCCTTAGATCCTTCAAGCTCTTTCTCATTACTTCCCTTAACCATAGGATTCCATAACTCCTCAGTTGTACGCCTCCCTTCATCACTTACATTTCCCTTCTGCACTTTCACTCTCTCAGTTCTTTCATCAGAGCTAGTTTCATCAATTTTACTTTCGTTATTCAGTTCATTCCTAACTATCCATTCAATCTCTTCTCTTGCAATCACTGAAAGTAGGTTATTATTTTTAATTTGTTTTAACTCGAATACCAAACTCGTGACACTTCTCGCTCCTTCCTCTCGGTTTCCATTCTTCCTTCACTTTTTGGATATATTCACCAGATTTGGTACTCCACTTCTTACAAAGCATTCCCACAGTACCCTTCCTTCCTCATCCGTCCACGTTTTTTTACATTTCCTGTTCCAAATTTCTTCGTGTCTTGGAACCCTCTCTGGCAATTCTCACTCCCCCTATATTCAGCCACATCTCCAGAATTTCGAACAGTTGTATGATGACGACAGGACCCACCCTGTTGACCAGTGGGACACCTACCTGACGTGAGACCATCAGAAAATGTTTTAGCCTCATTCACGTCGTTATTTTCCATATTTTGATTTGACATTCTCCCATAAATGGGGTTACTGAATTACACCACTACCGATAGTTTTATCGAGACGTTATCTCTAGGAGGATTCCCCACCAAGGTCAAAGATCCCCTCCCGACCTTTTCCTCCATCACCACCACTACTTCCATTACCACCAACAACAACAATAGAAATAACATCTACAATGATAATAGCAACACTAATATCGGTAGCAATAATATTAACAGCAAAAACAACA